>NC_090650.1:406224076-406576576 GCF_040937935.1 Hyperolius riggenbachi
CCGCCGCGCGGGGCAACATGACGGCGGTCTCCGCTTCCCAGCCAGCAAGTTCCGCTTCACACGCGGAACTGCTGGCACGGGTTGGTGGGGACACTGCCGCCGCGGCTGGGGACATGGCGGCGGGTCCGGTGGTGCAGCCGGCAATCTTCGGTACGCATTCGTGCGGACCCTGGGCTTGGCCTCTCTGGTGCACAGAGGCAGAGGGTCACGCGCGCGCAAGGAGGCAACATTTTTACCTCCTACGTAGGAGGGTCAGCTGACTTTCCAGTCAGCTGATCACAGGAGACCTTGGGATTGGCTGGGCGGCTGGGTGGCGCTGCAGATGCGCTCCAGCATATAAGGAGCCTATCTTCAGTTGCTCCTTGTCTGCTGTCGTGAATACACTTCTGTGTTAGCGCTCAGACCTTAGTTCAGTGCCTTGGTGTTGATACTAAGGATTTCACACCTTAGTTAGGATTGTATTTGATATTGTATCTGTGTTTGACTCCGGCTATCCTTGACTACTCTCTCTCTCTACGCTATTGTACCTCTGCCTATCTAATTCTTGTTGCCGACCTCTGCTTGATTACCGATTACTCTTCTGCCTTCCGTTCCTGTACTGCTGCCGCCATCTCTGTTGCTGAACCCTTGCCTGTCTGACCTTTCTCCCTTCAGTGGAACCTCTCCCACTGGAGGGTTACCTCTGAGGCTTGCCTCTCCGAGACGCCTGCCCCAAGCAGACGATTACTGCTAGGGGACGAGATTCCTCACTTTGCCTGGTTAGAGGATCTCACTCACGGGGTTCCCATTCAGAGGTAACGACACCTCTGAGGAATTGCCGTGGGGTGGATATTTCCACACTTCTGTGATATTGTACTGTGTTTACTGTATTTCTTGTGCTGGGTGTCCAGAGGTTAGCAATATATCTGTATTATCGGTGATTCTGCAGATCATCAATAATCAGGTATATATCTTCATTCTTGGCGATACTGCAGATCGCTAATAATCAGATTCTCTCTGCGTGCTGACACCGATCGTTACAGAGACAATCACAGAGGCGATATTTTTGGCTTGAAAGTAGAAGGAGCAAAGTTAAAAGAGCAAAGTTGCTCCTTCTATTGCCTGAAGAAGTGGATATACCTGTGAAACATGTCGTGTGTTAAGAGCTTTTTGATTAAAGTCTGATTTGTGCTAAATCTCAACATTCTGAGTCTATTTGGGCCAGGTAAGTCCACCACTAATTCCCCCCCCCCCCCCGTCCCCCCCGTCCCTTTTTTAGCATATTTTATTCTATTTTGGAATCTCAGTTTCTAGCTTTTCAATTGCTGCTTTTGCGGCTTGTTCACACCTAGGGTGTTTTACGCATTTTTTCAGCATCAGTGATTTTCAAAATCGCCCTAAAAATGCATGTCCTATGGGACAGTTCATATAAGCACGTTTCGTTGGCTTTCCGCTCAGCAAAGCACTGCATGTAACATTTTTAGGATGATTTTGCTACAATGGAAGGTATAGGAAAAACACAAAATGCTCACAAAATCGCTTTGTGCTGCATTTGCATTCGCGCTTTTATAAATAAGTAAATTATATTTATTCATTTCCAGGTGAAAGAATTCACTTCCTGAATGACATCAGGATGTGAAAAAACGGAATTGCTCTCTGTAAAAGCGCTTACAAAAGGACTTTGTTCGAAATTGCAGCGCACAGTGAAGTGCCTGGAGGGGAAAAAACGCACAAAAAAAATGAAAATCGCTGGTGTCAGTGATTTCGATTTTAGATGTGAACAAATCCTTAAGGTGGTCTAAAACTCATTCAATAAAAAATGTGTTTTCCTACTTTTTATTACTCATACAGTTATCATATTTGCTTTTGTGCATAAGTAATAATGGCCTCAATTCACTAAGCTTAAGTTAAGTTAAATTTTACAGTTATCACCATGATAATATAATTGTGATAACTGTAAAACAGCTCAGAAGAGTTATTAAAGACAGGAGTTAAGGTTAGTGAATTGAGGCCAATATTGTCTGTTTACAAATTACAAGTTTCCGAAATGTGGTTTATCGTGCCCTAAAAGCTGTCATTGCATTTTATTCAAACTGCTTTTTATTATATATAAATATCATCTAATGAGCTATTCTGAACTGTGTGTGAAGCACAGAGAGCTCCTTTTCACCTGTTACACTGTGTTTACACACATTGTAACAACATTGGAATGTAAACAATTTGTGTGTATCAAATAAGAGTCAGATAAACTGGGGAATGATCATTTATCAACAAGAAAAGTATTAGTGATTTTAACTTTTGGATTGCCTGGTTAGCATCCTTATTACTTGTTTACCAGATAAAAATAAAGACTTGTTTTTTGATTTTATGCCCGATAGTTACACTTTAAAGAGGAACTCCAGTGAAAATAATTTAATTAAAAAAAGTGCTTCATTTTTACAATAATTATGTATAAATGATTTAGTCAGTGTTTGCTCATTGTAAAATCTTTCCTCTCCCAGATTCACATTCTGACATGTATTACATGGTGACATTGTTACTGTGGGCAAGTTATGTAGCTGTTTCTAGCTGCTCTGGCTGTTACAGACAGCTTTAAACAGCCATTTCCTGTCTGTGAACATTGTTACATTGTGGCAGTTTGCCCAGAGTACCGCGGTATTCAGAGCCTCTTGTGGGAGGTGTTTCAGCACACAATTAGTCACACAGCGCCCCCTGATGGTCTGTTTGTGAAAATCATTGTATTTCTCATGTAAAAGGGGGTATCAGCTACTGATTGGGATAAAGTTCAATTCTTGGTTGGAGTTTCTCTTTAAGACCTCCCCTTGCCTCTTTCATTTTTAGCTTAGCTACCCTTTTTAAAACTGTCTTCGCTTATCCCTGATGTCCAGGTGGAACGGATTCTCGCTTAAATAAGGTTTGAAAATGTCTGGAAAAGAAAAGAGCAGGTGGAAAAGTAAACATGGAATCCTTGTGTATGAAAGCAGTTTGTTACTTTGGCTGCATCTGTTGATTATGAAAACATGTTATGTAAATCTATTCTTTTTTATTATCATATTATTTAGAAATTATTATTCTAATCATAAAGAGCAATTATTTTAATAAAATTTATTTTTCTTCCCCCCCAAATTCATTTCATATGGATGAAATGCTGGGAGAAAACATCCTCTCGGGTTTCATGTATATTCAGTGTTCCAAGTAAGAAATTGATCAACCAACTATTTACACAAAACGGTTTTAATTTATTCAGAAGATAAAAGATAAACAAAGAAATTTCAATATGGAATTCATTAAAATTCAATTAATAACATTTTTCCAAAACATCTTCATGTGCATTGTTTGCTTTGTTAATAACGAAGGAATCAGGAATTAACCCAGTAATTCCAAGATGGGCTCTTGTTAGTGTATTCTGGTTACCTAAAAAAAATAGCTACTGCCTAGATCAGAAGTGGGCAAGCTTTTTGACTCAAGGGCCATATGTGGTTCTTAAGTTTGACCAAGGGGCCGGATAAGAACAGGAGTTAATGCGGCGTGAAGGGGGGGGGGGATTAAATGATGTGGATGGAGCTAACTGTAATGTCATGGTGTAAAGCAAAAACAGTGGGCCCGAGTTTTATCCCAAAACACAGTTAGGCAAAGAAAACTTAGAGTTAATTAGACAGCATTACCCCTACCCACAAACAGCAAATGACAGCAGCCAGACCTCTGTGGCACCACATGTGGCATGGGCCTGTCTACACAGAATGCCCAGCCAATCCTGGACATTCTGCTGTTGCCGGGAGACATGCGCTGGCTGGGGAAAGCAAAATGAACGCTGAGAGACTTGATGAAAGGGGAGAAGGGGTCAGATGTGGCCCCGGGACGTAGTTTGCCCACATCCGGCCAAGACCCCTAGAAGGATAATGTAAGAGTGAAAACAAAAATAAGAAAAGCATATTTGACAGGCGTGTCCAAACTTTTTAGGCCAAGGACCATATCGCCAATCTTGAGAGTGCTAATGGGCCAAACTACGGAAATTAAGCACAGCTTTTGTTGATTGCAGGTAGGTACACTATGCTAATGCCTGTGAAATTTTGTCAAATGAAACATTTCAACGGGCAACAAACCCTCATACTGTGTGCAATTCCTTTTAGTAAGCAGGCATAGAGCTACTGGCACAGTGGGGGCTGTTGCTGCTACAGTGGTGGCTGATAACCTACTGGTGAGTAAAAGAGGAGGCAGAACAGTGACATGAGGTGGCCCCTGCATGCAGCACCACAGCTACGGTCTGCGGGCCACATCAAATTAACAACTGTAGAGAGCTTCAGGGCCACCAGAAAAGGCTTGGTGGGCCGCATTTGCCCCCTGGGCTGACTTTGGACATGCCCGATATGAGGATAAAAAAAATTAATGCTGCCAAAAATATCCATATCTGTCTGCAAGTTGGTCTGTAATGTTTTTATATTCCATCCACTGTTCCCAAGGTGGATGATCGTGGATGATGCCTCTCACTCATGTTGTCAAGATTACATTTTTAAATACTGCACCTTCTGCTTTATGAAGGGAATTTTTTTTTAATTTGTTTTTAAACCTGAGCACGAGAATAAAAATAAAAACAAAATAAATGTTTTTTTTTTTTTGCTGCTGCAATATCTGGTGGATTGTCTGTGTGGTTCATCTGATATTAAACAGCAAGTGTCAGTTTTTAAAAGTACAATTTTTTTTTCTTTTCCCTCTAGTTTGTTTTGCAGCAGGCAATTGGCTAGGGGGAGGGACTAGCTGCAACACAGGTGTTAAATTAAACAGGAAGTGTAGGCCAAACCTCTAATCTTGGTGAAGGGCTGCTTCACTTCACTGCTGGGAATTGTGAGCACTAATTATATTACATTGCTGTTTGTATATTGTTTTTTGCTGCTGCAATATCTGGTGGATTGTCTGTGTGGTTCATCTGATATTAAACAGCAAGTGTCAGTTTTTAAAAGTACAATTTTTTTTTTCTTTTCCCTCTAGTTTGTTTTGCAGCAGGCAATTGGCTAGGGGGAGGGACTAGCTGCAACAGGAGGTATTTGGTCAGCTTCAGGACTCAGTACTGAGCTTGCTCAGTCTGTGGCTTGCTCACTAAGTGGCTGCGACACAAGTGGCATAGGCGTTAAAAACAGGCGTTACAACACAGGCACAAAGAGAGTGGTGAGAGGAAGTAGGTAAGGACAAAAAAAAAAAAAAAAAAAAAAAACCTTCAATCAATATTGTGGTTTTTTGCATTGGTTAGAATGTGCTAGGCACGTTGTGGTGTAGTCTTTAAATTTTGAGGACTCCACCCCAACTTCACTCACTCCACCTCCACTCCTCCACCCCTCCCGCCCCTCCTCCTCCCCCTCCTCCCCCCCTCCCCCTCCTCAGCCCCCCCCCCCCCCTTCACTCACTCCCCAACTTCACTTACTCTCCCTTTCCTCCTCCCCAGCTACACTCACTCTCCCATTTCATCTTTTACCACCACAGTTTACTTTAAATAATTTTTCCCCACACAAAAGTCATCATGTTGGACTATGCTGTACAGTGTACATCCTGCAACATGTATGCATGCCTTGATCAGCGGATTGAGGGTGTTTACTGTTGCCCTGGGTGTGTGCGTGTTGCTCAGTTAGAGGCGGAAGTCGCAGAGCTAAATAAGCATCTCGCAACACTGAGAAGCATACACAACATGGAGAAGAGCTTGGATCTCACGATCCAGACACTGGATGGAACCGTTGAAGATGAGGAGGGTGGAGTACAGCCGGACCAAGAAGCAGAGGCAGCCGCTAGTTGGGTCACAGTTAGAAGGGGTAGGGGAAAAAGTGGCAGGGAGGCTAGTCCCGAGTTGTCCCTCACTAATAAGTATGCTTGTTTGCGTAATATTGGGGAGGATGATTCAGGAGTAGCAATGCTGCAGCAGGATGTGCTCCTTAGCAACCAAGGGGCAGACTGCTGTAACGAGAAAGGGAATAGGAGTGCAGCTAAGGCTAGACAGGTACTGGTGGTAGGGGATTCAATTATTAGGCGCACAGATAGGGTAATCTGTCGAAGAAACTGTGAATGCCGTACAGTCTGTTGCCTCCCGGGTGCTCGGGTTCGGCATGTAGCGGAAAGAATTGACAGATTACTGGGTGGGGCTGGGGAAGACCCGGCTGTTATGGTACACATTGGCACCAATGACAAAGTTAGTGGGAGATGGAAGGTCCTCAAAAATGATTTTCAGGTACTTGGAGATAAACTTAAAGCAAGGACCTCCAAGGTGGTGTTTTCTGAAATACTGCCAGTGCCACGTGCTACATCTGAGAGACAGAGGGAGCTTAGGGAGTTAAATAAGTGGCTGAGAAATTGGTGTAGGAAGGAAGGGTTTGGGTTCCTGGAGAACTTGGCAGACTTTGCAGTCGGCTACAGGTTCTACAGCAGGGATGGGCTGCACCTTAATGGGGAGGGTGCAGCTGCATTGGGGGAGAAGATGGCTAAACGGTTGGAGGAGATTTTAAACTAGGATCTGGGGGGAGGCGGGAGGATAAAGTCTCAATACATAGACAAGATGAGGTAAAAAGACAGTGGGAACCTATCATTATGGAGGGTGGAGAGGGGGGTGGGGACAGTGTAAAGATTAAGGAGGTTGGTAAAAATTCAAGTAGCCAATTTCATGTAAACAAAATTGGTAAATGTGGTGGTAAAAATATAAAGTGCATGGTAACCAATGCTCGGAGCCTTGCAAATAAAATAGACGAACTAGAGTTCATTCTGAATGACAAAGGCTATGACATTGTGGGAATAACCGAGACATGGATGGATGAAAGCCATGACTGGATAGCTAATTTAAAAGGATACAATGTGTTTAGGAGGGATAGAACAGGGAAAAAAGGTGGAGGGGTTTGTCTCTTTGTTAAGAATTCTCTTACAGCTGTCCTCAACGATGAGATGGAGGAAGATTGCGAAGATGTGGAGTCCGTTTGGGTAAATATTCATGGTGGAAATAAAAGTTGCCAATTGCTTATTGGGGTATGCTACAGGCCACCTCTTATTAATGAAGCTGCAGAACTGCGATTACTACAGCAGATTGAAAAAGCTGCAGGTAAAAATGAGGTCATAATTATGGGCGACTTCAACTTTCCAGACATTGACTGGAGTATTGAGGCTACCCATTCTGGTAAAAGCAGCAGATTTCTGGCAGCACTACAGGACAATTACTTGACTCAAATGGTAACTGAACCAACTAGGGGGAATGCGTTACTGGATCTGATCATTTCTAATAGACCAGATAATGTATCAAATGTGCAGGTTCAAGAACATTTGGGAAATAGTGATCACAACATGATAACGTTTGAGCTGGTGACTGATAGGCCACGGGGCAGCGGGACCACTAAAACTATGAACTTTAGAAAAGCAAAGTTCACTCAAATTAGGCAGGCACTAAGTTTGGTGAACTGGGATAATGTACTACAAGGAGAAGACACTGAAGGGAAATGGCAAGCTTTTAAACTTATACTCAATCAATACTGTAGTATGTATATCCCATATGGAAACAAAATGTCTAGGAATAAAAAAAGGCCTCTATGGATGAATAGAAAGGTTAAAGATAAAATGAAGAGGAAAAAGAATGCCTATAAGGTCTTAAAACAGGAGGGGACAGAGGCTGCACTAAGCAATTATAAGGAGTGCAATAAAAATTGTAAAAAAGAAATTAGGCAGGCAAAGATTGAAGCTGAAAAACAAATCGCTAAGGATATCAAATCTAACCCAAAAAAGTTTTACAAGTACATTAACTCTAAAAAAAGAAAGGTTGACTGTATAGGACTCCTAAAGGATGAGGATGGGAACTCAATGGTGGATGACCAAGGTAAGGCAGAGTTATTAAATGCTTTCTTTGCTTCTGTCTTCACAAAAGAAACAGCACTGTTGCAAACTACAGAGGCGGAAGAGTCTCAATCTTCTAACTGTAATATTAAATACTTAACGCAGGAAGAAGTGAAGGCAAGACTAAATAAATTAAAAATAGACAAGGCACCTGGCCCGGATGGCATGCATCCTCGGGTCCTAAGGGAATTAAGTTCAGTTATAGATAAACCCCTTTATCTTATCTTTTGTGACTCTCTTGCAACTGGCAGAGTCCCAGTGGATTGGCGTACAGCCCACGTTTTCCCATTATTTAAGAAGGGCAAAAAATCTGATCCAGGAAATTATAGACCTGTAAGTTTAACATCAGTTGTATGCAAACTATTTGAGGGGTTACTAAGAGATACTATACATGACTTCATAGTAGAAAATAATCTTATTTCTCAGCATCAACATGGGTTTACTAAAGACAGGTCCTGTTTGACTAACATGCTCAGCTTTTATGAGGTAGTGAATGCTAATATGGATATTGGGAATGCTGTAGATGTGATATACTTGGACTTTGCAAAGGCCTTCGACACTGTTCCCCACAGAAGTCTGGTGCAAAAGTTGAGGATGCAAGGACTGGGGAAGAGTCTGTGTTCATGGATAGGGAACTGGCTAATGGACAGAAAGCAAAGAGTTGTGGTCAATGGATCATACTCAAAATGGGAGACTGTTAGCAGTGGGGTCCCACAGGGGTCTGTTCTGGGTCCAGTGCTCTTCAATTTATTTATTAATGACCTAGTAGATGCAGTAGTGAGCAATGTTGCTATTTTTGCAGATGATACAAAATTGTGCAGAATCATTAACTCTCAGGAAGATAGTGTCATATTGCAACAGGATCTGGATAGGATGGCTATATGGGCACATACATGGCAGATGAAATTCAATGTTGACAAATGTAAGGTCATGCATTTTGGACGTACTAATGGTCTAGCACCATACAAAATAAATGGGATACAGTTGGGGACATCAAACTTGGAGAAGGACTTAGGAGTACTCATTGACAACAAGTTAAATAATCGTACTCAATGCCAAGCAGCTGCAGCTAAAGCTAACAAAATTTTGGGATGCATTAAAAGGGAAATAAAAACTCGAGATGCTAGCATAATATTGCCCCTGTTTAACTCTCTAGTAAGGCCACATCTGGAATATGGAATTCAGTTCTGGGCACCACATTACAAAAAAGATATTGCAGTTTTAGAGCAGGTGCAGAGACGAGCAACAAAATTGATGCGTGGGATGGAAGGTCTCACTTATCGAGAAAGGTTAGATAAACTGGGTTTATTTAGTCTAGAGAAAAGACGCCTTAGAGGGGATCTAATTAACATGTATAAATACATCAGAGGGCAATATAATACCTTGGCGGATGAGCTTTTTGTCCCTAGGCCTTCTCAAAGGACTAGAGGACATGATCTGCGCATGGAGGAAAAACGTTTTAGCCATTTATTTAGGAAAGGGTTCTTTACAGTAAGAGTGATTAAGATGTGGAATGCATTGCCACAGGAAGTCGTTATGGCAAACTCTATACCTGCATTTAAAGGGGGCTTAGATGCTTTCCTTGAGTTGAAAGACATCCATGGATACAATTACTAGGTAATGCCTAATGATGTTGATCCAGGGATTTTATCTGATTGCCATCTGGAGTCGGGAAGGAATTTTTCCCTTTAGGGGCTAATTGGACCATGCCTTGTAAGGGTTTTTTCGCCTTCCTCTGGATCAACAGGGATATGTGAGGGAGCAGGCTGGTGTTGTACTTTATACTGGTTGAACTTGATGGACGTATGTCTTTTTTCAACCAAAATAACTATGTAACTATGTAAGGGGGAGCATCAATACTTACTTCTGGCCCCAAGCCCGTACAAAACCTTCTCCACCTGACCAGCACCTTTTGTCAGCTTTGTAATTACCAGCTGTGTCACACATGCGCATGCCACGATGCATGCTGGGAGATGTGGTGCCCACTCACAAAAACCTGGTGGTTTCAGGTCTCCTTAAAGAGACTCTGAAGCGAGTCTAATAGCATGTTATTATTGTAAAGCACTATAGACCGCTATCCCGTGGCAAAACGGGGGTTTATGCCTCCCAAATACCCTCTGCAAACTCGGGGGATCGCTTCCTGATGAGGCAGAGCTTATGGCTGTAGCTCTGCCTCTCAGCACGTCAATCCTCGCTGATTGCCACCTCTCCCCGCCCCTCTCAATATGCCTTCATAGAGAGGAGCGGGGGAGAGGCGGAGATCCGCCTGCAGATTGACACGCATGGAGGCAGAGCTGCAGCTCATAGCTCTGCCTCCATGAGCAGCAAAATCCACGACCAAGAAAGTCGTGGATTTTGCAGGGGGGATTTGGGGGGTATAAACCCCTCGTTTTGCCGTGGGACAGTTGCGGCTTAGCACTATCTATAGTGCTTTACGGTAATAACATGCTATTACACTCGCTTCAGAGTCTCTTTAAATAAGCACTATGTAACTAAAGCTGAAATAAAGGCTTGATGCTCACCAAAATATGTGGCTGAGTCACATTTGCAAATACCACCTATTAAAAACTACACTCCTCTGTGTGCTGTGCAGCAAGGACCCTTCCAGCAAATAAATTGTCTGGTCTGGATGTCTCTTAGATGGAGGCACAGCAGTCATGATCACCTACATCCAGCGGCTAGAGACTATTCATTTGCAATTGCAAAAATAAATGGATTGGGTTGTTTGGGTGCCACAACTAGCAGGTGTCTCATAGATGCCCATGTTAAATTTTGTTGCAATATACAGAAATAAAGCAGGCACACCATTGTCAAGTTCTTCAGGGTGTTTAGCGATGTGACATGGGAACAATTCGCTCTAAGATATGCCAGACCTTTAGGCAATGTCAGAGGCCTACTACACACACTAGGTTCTCAGCTGAGAAGTAGAGATGTCCCGTATATCAAATTTTGGGTTCGCGAAGAGCGAATACGAACTCCTGCAAATGTTCGCAAACATGCGAACCACCATAGACTTCAATGTACAGGCACATTTTAAAACCTACAGGGAGCATTTCTGGCCACAAAACTGATGGAAAAGTTGTTTTAAGGGGTCTAACACCTGGACTGTGGCATGCCAGAGGGGGATGCATACCAAAAGTCCCACCAAAAATTACAGAGTTGACCCAGAGTTAGGTTTTAATTGCTGAAGGGCAGAAATCACATTACATTCAGAGCACAGCTATGGGTGCACACAGCTGTGCACAGCTCTGGGTGTCAGTGGGCTGTGGAGTGTCACACACAAAGAAATGCAACAGTACTATCAGAATACAGTGGGAAAATAATGCACTGGAGTGGTACTGTGCTTGTGTTACTAATGTAGCAAACAATTGCAGTAGTACTGTGGGTGCCAGTGGGCTGTGGAGTGTCACACACAGAGAGAAATATGCAAAAGTTCTATCAGAATACAGTGAAAAAAACACTGGGGTGGTACTGTGCCTGCAACTTAATGTGGCAACAGCAGTAGTGTGCACATCTATGGGTGTCAGTGGACTGTGGAGTGTCACACACAAAATAAAAAAACCGGAGACAGATGTACTAGCCCTCAAAAGGGCTATTTGGGGTGCTTTCAGCAAGTAGTCAGTGAGGTACAAGAACACAGGCCTAGCTAATGCTTTCTCTACCTATCTGCAGCAAGTCTGAACCTGCTTTCACTAACAGTCAGCAGCCAGCAGAGAATGAATCCAATATGGCCACTGCAACTGCTTTTTAATAGGGGGTGGGGGGTCCAGGATTGGGTGCTAGCTGATTGGCTGCCATGTGTCTGCTGACTGTGAGGTAAGGGTTCAAAGTTTAGCTCAATGATTGTATAGGGGAAGGCTCGAACACGCCAAATGTTCATGATCGCCATGGACGCGAACAGCGGAAATTCACTGGGAAGTGTCCGCCGACGAACAGTTTGGGCCATCTCTACTGAGGAGGCGTGTGTACAGTACAAAGCTTTATATATGAGTATAATTTTTTTAACCAAGGAAAATAGCGTTTATTTCTCATTACAGATACAGTGCATACAGTGTGATGCATATATGCAAAACTGACGAGGATATAACAGTGATGTTTTTGAGTTCAAGCCAGTAGTTATATGAATGCACATACAGCTAGCAAAAATCAGCAGATATTACCAGGGCTACAAAGGTGTTTATTACAACAGCAGTAAAGTATAATTTACATATGTTAAAAATATATAGGACCACATCAGTAGAGCTAATCAAAAAGTCACAACTAGAGCTAAATGATGTCCAAGTACAGCAAAGTACTTTATAATAAACACTGAACCTTCATTTTATAGTAAAAAACTTTTCAGCGAGAGGCCCATCTGTCCCATATCTTAAGGAATTTAGTAATATTTTAGTATATTTATCATAAACAGTTAATCAGATTCAAATCTGTTCCGTGGATCTCTTTTAATCTCTCCTCTTCTAGAAAATGAAAAAAATAATACATTCCCAGAAGAAGAGGGGTTGCACCTGGCTCTTGAAATGGATTGATTGAATCCATCAAATGGTCATTTGGTCAAATTGTAGTAGTGGTATGATTGCATGTAGGTGTGCGTGTCATAAGACTATACACACCAAAGTCAATATTACACATGAGCGTACAATGTGGTTAAACTCTCTCTCTTATGGATCTTACTCATAGAGCCATATCCAGTCCACACCTTGATGAAATTTAAACCAGCCCAAAACAGGTGCCTGCAAGTTGGATTTTATGACTGTGTAAATTTAACAAGGTACAGATGTGCTGTAAACATGCAGTCTGACTTCCAGGAACATAGAAAAATGAGTGGCATAGTCCACCCATTGTCAGATAGCTTTACAAATCACTCCGATCCTATTGTTTATGATTGTTGCTAGGGTCACCAACACATGTGTCCAGGCCACTTTAGAATATATATTAATATATATTCAGAAAAAGCAATATTTGTCACTTTCTCACACTTGCTTTGAATGACTTGATAACTAGAGATGGTGGATGAGATGCTAATATGTTGAATTGCCACAATTTTGATTGGTCCAATACTGGTAACACACAGTTGTAATGGGACATCTTTTTTTTTTATTTAAAGTACCCATGAACCAGGGACAAGAAAAATGAATGAAGCCCATGGTTGGCTAGATGACCTCTTAGTTAGTATCCTGGCACTGCTCTTTGTCCCTATGGTCCCTCCATTCTCCATCAACAGTCCTCTTCATATTCAATGACATCCTCCAGTCGAATACTGAAACCAGGAAGGTCTTCTTAATAAGTTCCAGATTGTGCAAGCACAGGGAAAGCAAGTGGTCATTCACGAGAACTTTCTTTCACTGCCCAGCTGTAGTTCAGAATCACTCTGGGCCTCTCGGATGAACTTTTGGGAGGCTGCAGCGATTGCAGAGATAAGAGCACTGGGCACAGGGATAAGGAGGGACAACGAGCAACGCCAGGACAATAAGTAACACACCATGGCCTTCAACCAACAGGTTTTTCAGGTGTACTTTAATCTCTTTTCATTAGGCATTTGTTTTCCTCTGCCTCAGGTCTTCTGCCAGAAGCCCAAGAGCTTCTTCCATGTTCCTGGCACTGGACTCTTGTTAGCAAAAAGCTTTGATAATATTTTTTTTTTTGTGAGGAATATAGGTGATTGGTTCCCTTTAATAAAGTGCAAACTTGACATAATTTATAAGAAGAACCTTTCGGTGGATTGATTCTTTCCTTGGTAACTCATCGAACAGGCCAATACCTTGTTTATGTCATAATAACAAATTTAGGCAAGACAAAAATCGAGATGACTTCTTCCAACCCGCAGTGACAACACATGCCTGTAATTTACAATCGGAGCTGTAGCCCAATTATGTCCGGGTTTAAACAAGAGGATTTCTTTTTTCTTTATCTTCTTTCATTAATTCAGTTATTTTGTAAATGATTAAAAACTGTAGCTGAGAATCACAGTGATGACAACGATAAAGTTTTGCATAAAATATGGATTTTAAGCAGACAAGAGGAAGCTAGATCAATATATTTTGGCAGATACAGATCATTGTGGACCGCCCATTCCTAATTGTGGATTGTTTAAATGATTATTTTTTGCTTGATGCCAATTTGTTTCTTTCCAGATAGCAAATAATCAGCCCCACCAAAGGAAGCGGCTTGTCAGGCTGAAATATATTGATATGTACCAGAGCATGCTACTGTAGATAAGGAATCCAAAAAGAATTTGACCATAAATGGATGAGATTTGTGCACAAAAGAAAGACGGGATCCAGCACTCTCAACAAAACCTTCACTTTATTTAAGCATAGCAGATAACATATAGGCCCATAACTTTTTCTCCTAAGTTTTCTCCAAAGAGATAATTTCTTGTCTTATCTTTAAAATAACTTTCAGCATTTTGCAGTTGAAAAAAGTACCAAAAATACAGGTGAGGAAATACTATCAAAATATTTTTTAGTATTTTCTTGGTGGCTTAACCACTTCCCCTCTGCCGGGACAAGTAACTACGCCCCTGCAAAATGCCACAACCCTGTGCAGGGGCATAGGTACTACGTCCCTCCCGCCGCGTTCCCCCACTTGCCCTCCAACGCTCGGTACCGCAGCTCATTACCACCGATCGCCCGCCGCTAGATCAATGAATGGGAAAACAGATCCTATTCATTGATCTAATTCCCCGTGTGAATGGCTGCAGCCGTCTTTTCAGACGGCTCTGCCATTCACAAATCCCAGCCACGTTGTCCTTCCATTTCCGTACCAATAGTACGGAGACTGAATACGCCTATGAGGACATCTTGTGGTCAAATTGTAAGATTACATCCCCCTTTTTTCAGCAAATAATCCCTAGTTACATTGTTTTTTTTTATTTAAATTAACTCCTGACCTCACACACTCCCCATAGTTGGCAAACTTTACAAAAAACTTACAAAAAAAATTACATAAATAGTTACCTTAGGGACGAACTTTGTTAATATGTATGTCAATCGGTTATATTACTATAACTTTTTAAATTATGGGCTTTTAATCAGGGTTGGACACGAAACTGAAAAAATGCACCTTTATTTCCAAATGAAATATTGGCACCAAACATTGTACTAGGGAAACATTTTATATGTTGCAATAACCGGGACAAATGGGCAAATAAAATATGCCAGTTTTAATTATTTATAATTAATTATGTTAGCATGTATTATTTTAAAACTATAATGGCCACAAACTGAGAAATAATGATTTTTTTTCAATTTTTTTTCTTATTTTCCAGATAAAACATTTTTAGAATAAAATATTCTTAGCAAAAAGTACTCCCCCCAAAAAAGCCTAATTGATGGCGAAAAAAACAAGATATAGATTGTTTTGTTATGATATGTAGCAATAAAGTTATAGGGGAATGAATGGAAGGAGCACTGACAGGTAAAAATTGATCTGTTTTTTTTAAGGGGAAAACCCTTCGAGGGGAAGTGGTTAAAAAGGCAGTTTATTGACAAGTTGTGAAAATATCACCTAGGAAAAAACTCAGGAGGCAAAGTTGATTGCATACGGGCCATAGAGTGCAAGTGCTGTCAGGGTCGACGGCTGATTCACGTGTCACCATGCCTCCTCAGGACACCAAGCCAATGAGATTAGCTGAAAAAAAAGAGGATTCTGATCTCCTTGTATAGAGGTTGGAGGTCTGTTTTTTTAAAGTCTGCATGCATGCTTGAGACTGTGGGTGAACAGCTAAGATACAATTCCACACTGGTGAACTAGGTATGCCAGTTTGCAAACCTGGTCTACTCACTGATGAGAAGACCAGATCTGAGAGTAAGAGGCTTGAGCGTAGTCAAGCTGCCAGCATGTCGATATAGCCTTTTGGGAAACCTGCAGACTCCAGTTTCACCTGATGGTGGGGCTGTGTTTCACTACTGTTATGTACATAGTCTCGGAGGTCATCAGCAGGTGGCTTGCTGCAGATTTAATTCTCAGCTAAGCAACACATGTGGCTTGTTAGATCTTTGCAAGATCTTGTATTCTAATTCTACCCGACTCGGAAGTGCCATGGCATTTTACTATTAGTAATCCTATTTGTCGTCCTTGTCCTGGACACCATAAAAGAGAGCTAAACAGTAATAAAAAGACAAAAAGATAAAGACAAACACTTATATCGCGCTTTTTTCCTGGCGGACTCAAATCGCCAGAGTTGCAGCCACTAAGACTCGCTCTATAGGCAGTAGCAGTGTTAGGGAGGCTTGCCCAAGTTCTCCTGCTGAATAGGTTCTGGCTTACTGAATAGGCAGAGCCTAGATTTGAACCCTGGTCTCCCATGTCAGAGGCAGAGCCCTTAACCATTACACTATCCAAAATTGCTAAAATAAAGAAAAAAAATATTTTAAAATAGGAAAAAAATAGACTGTCTATGGCCTCTTTCTGCGACAGTCCGGTTTCTTATTGACGAACAGGAAGTCACTTATTCACCTAAAGAGAAGAGGTAAGCAGAGGGAGAAAACACTGACAAACTGACAAAGGTTGTAATTCTGACCCCAAAATAAGCACTATCAAGAAAAAAATCTTTTGGCCTGATTTTGCCTTTTAAAGTGGGATTGTCAGCCATAAAATCAAATGCCGTTTACCCACTGCTCTGTGCTTATTATGCAGTCTACTATCTGACTGTGCATTGCAAGCATTCCAATATAATTATACATGTTTCTGCTGTAATAAATCTTATCTCAGTCAGCCTGGCTCTACTTGGTACATTGCCGAGGAGAGGGAAGCTTTTCATCTCTCCTCCTACATTCCTGCTCTTCACAAATTGGCTGAGGGCAGTTCAGTGTGATCCTGCTGAAATAAGATCTATGCTGTACTCACATGTGTTTACAAAGCAAGCAATTATGACAGTGCAGTTTCTAGGAGAAAAAAAAAGAGTAAGGGAGGAAATGACATCAGGATTGGCTTCAGTCAAAGACAGTTAAGATGGGAAATGCCTGAAACCGTTTCCTCCTTATTTACTATATAAAATTCACTGAAATAAAAAAGTGGATCATACCAGTGGTGGGCCGCATCGAAATTCGCAATTGTGCATCATAATCGTAATGCAAAATTTCAGGGAAAATCGTATCAATTTTGCATGTAATAGCAATATTTCATAATTTCGCATACATTGTTGTGAAATTTCGCATAATTTTGTGCTGACTTTAGTGGTTAATAGCAAAGCCCCCATACATGCTATTGATGCCAAAATTGTTACATATGTTAAGAAGAATAGTGGGTACAAGCCAAAAAAGAATTTTTCAAAAAGACCTTGTAGTTTTTGAGAAAATAGATTTTAAATATGCAAAGAAAAATGGTTTTTAAATTGTCATTTTTCTGAGTTTAAAAAACATTTTTTCATTGCATTTTTAATATCGATTTTCTTAAAAACTACAAGGTCTTTTTGGAAAATAGTTTTTTTTTTACCTGTACCCACTATTCTTCTTAATATATGTATCAATTTTGGTGTCAATAGCATGTACGGGGGCTTTGCTATCCACTACCAAAGTCTGCACAAAATTACGCAAATTTTGTAAAATTACGAATGACTATACGAAATGAATTAAATGTACAAATCGTAATTACATATAGGCAAAATTGAGAAAATGTACATGAAAATTTGCGTAATCGTAATTAGCTGATTACGATCATCACTAGATAGTACAATATACACATTATGTAAGTAGAACAAGTATTTATCCACTTATGTATGTGTTTTTTCCCCCTGGGATAGTATGGTGGTCCCTGCTGCTTTAAGGGGGAAGAAAGGGCTCATGTGCAAACTGTTGTTTCCTATACTTCATTGGTAAACCAGGCCAGGACTTTCAAAGGGGGGGGGGGGGTTCCTACAAGGTCTCGCTGAGCCACACACAATACAGTATAATAATATGGTAAGACATCATGCTGGGTACACATAATGCAATTTTCCAACCGACTGACAGGATCTGAAAACTATTTCCTAAATGTCCGATCTGCTCCCAATCGACAACAGGATCGATCAGGAGCAGTTTGGATACAGATAATAATGAGGACAGCCGACATTGGTGATGAAGGGGAAAGTGAAGCATTCACACAGCAGGGCACAGGGCCGTGCTCATACCTGACTCTGTTAACTAGCTGCTGCTACATCCAAAGTCAACTGTAGCAGGGAAAGAAAGGGGGCAGTGCTGTGAGCTGCAGGATGCCTGCAGATATTCTGGTGTCTCAACTTTCACCTGTCTCCAGACCCTGCACCGACCCTGGTCTGAGGGGGGATTCTGGGCAGCTGTAACCTCCCTCTCCCCCCCCCCCCCTGCGTTTGTCTATGTACTTGGATACTACAACAACAGCAACCAGTCCTGCAATTATGAGTTAATCTATACAACAATCTGCAATGAAACTGGTATTGTTGTTTAATATAAGATTGACGTTGCAGACAGTCCATGTCAGCTGAAAGCAATTAGGATCTAATTTTCTTGAATTTTATTAAATGGGGAGCATAATTGGTCTTTTTAGCGAAAAAGTTTAATGGCTTTTTCCCATTAAACATATTACTAAAGGCCAGAAGCATTTTGACTCTTTGCGACATTTTAGTATTAGAAATTAAAATTTGCATTTGTTTGAAATGAGAAGCATTAATATAATATGCATCCCACCAAAGAATAATAATAATACGGAGAGGCAGGATGTAGATGGCCCAAAGTCATGGTCACTTATTTTATGTTCAATCCACTCTGCCTCTCGGAGCATGGAAAGAATTGGCCCGTTAGGAGACCGGCTTATGCATAACACTTTATCATCGTGATGGTACAATTTAAAGGACAATCCAATGGATTGCCGCATCTGTGAAAGTTCGGGCTGACAGCTCGACCAAATGCTATTTCCAAGATGCATTACCCTTCAAGCTCGAACTTTAGCACGTTTATGAATTTTATGATCAGTATTCAGCGAGGCCCTGGAACAGTGTTATTTGAAAAACATTTTCATAACGAGGTAACAAAAAAATGGATGGCCATCTGATATGGGTTCAATAACCTCTAAATTTCGCCACAGATCATCCCCATAGCCCTCTTCATTACGGCTAAGGCCTTACCATGACTTTATGAAGCATTGTATTTTTCTTTCTAACGCGGTGGAATGAAGGATTTGGGGACTTAATGAAATGAAGTGTTACATTTAGAAATGGTTCACTTTCGTGTCTGACCTCATTTTGTCATGTCAAACGAAGAGAAGCAAAGCGATTCTTGCTAAAGTCAACGCTTGTTTCAGAAGTAGTTAGCTTTATTGGTTAATTTGACATGTTAAGGTATAACTGTACGCTTTCAAGGGAACCTGAGATGGGGGGATACAACAAATGTATACATACATGGGGCTTCCTCCAGCCCCATTCAGCCTAATCCGTCCCTCACCGCTGTCCTCCGCCTTCTTGATCCTTTGTATGGGCTCCCATTAGTTTGGCCAGTCGGAGCTTACTGTGCATGCACAGACCACTCCCAGCCATGGGAGCAAGATGGGTAAGCACGCGCAGCGTGCTCTGCACATGCGTCAACTGGCCCGCCTGGCCAAAGTTATGAGACCCATTACAGAGGATCCAGAAGGTGGAGGACGGTGGTGTGGGAGCAATCAGATCATAGGGGGCTGGAGGAAGTATGTATACGTGTTTTCTATCCCCCCGTCTCTAGTACACTTTAAAGTACATTTACTGTATGTGTTTCCCACTCAAAGTACATAAAAAAAAGAAATGGGCATCTCACCGGGGAGGTTCGGATTTAAAAATCTGCCACTCCACACTGAGGATTGCAAACCACAGTGATGTCATCTGCTGTCTACCCAAAAAGTTCGAAGATTTACCGGCAGGGCTCGATATTTGGAAAGGCCACAAAGGCAAGGGCCTTGGGTGGCTGCAGCCCAAGGAGGCACTTGTACATGAAAGAGGGGTTGCTACAGGTGAAAGAGGAGGCTGTGCCTGAAAATAGGAAGCAACACATGGAAAAGGGAAACTTATGCTCAATGTGGCTGTTCATGACAGAGAGGGGCTGCATACATGGATGATACACTTGGAAGAGGGTGCTGTACATGGAATGGGAGGTGAGCTGCTGCACATGGAAGGTACACCACAACATACTTGGCCTAGGAGCACACAAAGCATAAATCCGGCCTTGTGTATAGAAAGTCTAACAGCAGTTGCCAAGGCAAGAGCAGTCTATGGCTTTGATGTCGGAAGCCTTTACTTTCTGAGATTTTAAAGAGGAACTTTACTGAGTGTACCAATATTAATAAAATTGCTTATTGTTTGCAATATTCATTTATAAATTATTTAGTCAGTTAAATCTTTCCTCGCCTCAATTTACATTCTCAAATTTGTCACAGGTACCTATATATTTACAGCTGGTAGGTGCATCTCAGCGGAATGTCTGTTTGTTATTTATTCTAAAGTAAGCAGAGACAGCACCTCACCTGATTTCCCAGAGTGCACTGGGAAGAGAAGGCTTTGCGACATCATAGCCTAGGCCAAACATCACTGGTGTTACAGTAGATACACAGCAATATATAGAAATAGGACATACTAGCCGACCCACTGCGTAGTCGCATAAAAGGGTAGAGGGCAGGAAGGGGGTATTGGGCACAGTGGCGGGGAGGGTGGTTGGACCCCTCCTCAACTGGGTCCCCTATGTGTGCTCTACCTCCAGCTTAAGCTCAGCAGGAACCCCCCCCCCCCACCTGGGTCCTCCATGTGCGCTCCCCCTCCTGCTTAAGCACAGTAGCAGCCGCCACTATTAATAAGAGGCAGCGGGCGGGGATGACTCACCTCTTCCGTGTTCCATTGTGCATTCCACTGTTATCACTTCCTGCAATGCCGCACATGTGTAATTTGCCTTTTTAAAACAGAAGAAAATCTGCAAAAATTCAGCTATAAGTGAACATTTGTGGTTACCCACAATGCACTACTACTATATATGTAAATTACCCCTTTTCCCCCTTGGTAAGCCAAGCAAGCATCCAGAGCCATTGGTGTATAGCAAGCATATAGCTTTAAATTTTACACAGTCATATCAAACCCACATGTAGAAAGCCTGTTTCAGACTTTTGGTCCTCATCAGCATATGGGAGGGATTGATACGGCTGTATGAGATAGGGCTTTGACCAGTACAACAAAGTAACCTAGCAGCTCAGGGTGACCCAAACCACTCGGAATGTATAGAGGGATAAAAGGGACCAAAAGACCTCCTACTAAAAAAAAAGCAAAGCTTGGTGTAATTTGCCTTCCTAAAACAGAAGGAAATATGCAACAATTCAGCTATAAGTGAACATTTGTGGTTACCCACAATGCACTGCAACTAAATATGCAAATAATTCCTTTTCACCCTTAGTGAGCCAAGCAAGCATCCAGAACCACTGCTGTATAGCAAGCTTATAGCTTTAAATTTTACACTGTCATATCAAACGCACATGTGACAGCCTGTTTCAGACTTTTGGTCCTCATCTGTACATGGCAAGGATTGATATGGCTGTAAGAGATAGGGCTTGGACCAGTACAACAGAGTAGTGATGGATCGTTCGCGAACGACAAGAGCCGGTTCTCAGTTTTAAAAGAGCCGATGCCTCAGCCGCCCCACACAGCTCTGCTTTGCTCTGTGATAAAGGGCGTTGAGGCATGCTGGGAGATGTAGTCCTCCTCTCAGCTTGTAGGAGTGTATGGGGCAGAGCAGAGCAGTAGCAGGAAGGATTGCCCCGTCAGATAAGCAGTCTGGAGTTGTCATGGAGACAGGGGCGGGCTTTTACTCCGATTCTGAGTGGTGTCTAGTGAGTTTTAATGAAGAGCCGATTGAGAGCCGTAAGAGCCAGCTCTTTAATGGGAGCCAACTCCGAAGAACCGATTCACTGAGATGAGCCGGAATTCCCATCACTTCAACAGAGTAACCAAGCAGCTCAGGGTGACCCAAACCACTCGGAATGTATAGGTGGATAAAGGGACCAAAAAGACCTTCTACTAAAAAAATCAAAGCTTGGTGTAATTTGCCTTCTTAAAACAGAAGAAAATCTGCAATAATTCAGCTATACGTGAACATTTGTGATTACCCACAATGCACCGTTACTAAATATGCAAATTATTCCTTTTCACCCTTGGCAAGTCAAGCAAGCCTATAGCTTTAAGTTGTGCACAGTCATATCAAGCTCACATGTGAGAGCCTATTTCAGACGTTTGATCCTCATCAGTAAATAGCAGAGATTGATAACGCTGCATGACATAGGACTTGGACCAGTACAACAGAGTAACCAAGCAGTTCAGGGTGACCCAAACCACTCGGAATGTATAGGTGGATAAAAAGGACCAAAAAGACCTACTAAAAAAATCAAAGCTTGGTGTAATTTGCCTTCTTAAAATAGAAGAAAATCTGCAATAATTCAGATATAAGTGAACATGTGTGATTACCCACAATGCACCATTACTAAATATGCAAATTATCCCTTTGCACCCTTGGTACTTCAAGCAATCCTATAGCTTTAAGTTTTACACAGTCATATCAAACTCACATGTGACAACCTATTTCAGACATTTGGTCCTTATCAGTATATAGCAGGAATTGATATGGCTGTATGAGATAGGGCTTGGACCAGTACTACAGAGTAACCAAGCAGCTCAGGGTGACCCAAACTACTAAGAATGTATAGGAGGATAAAAGAGACCAAAAAGCCCTCCTACTAAATAAAGCAAAGCTTGGTGTAAGGTTCCTTCTTAAAACAGAAGCAAATCTGCAATAATTCAGCTATAAGTGAACATTTGTGGTTACCCACAATGCACTGCTACTGAATATGCAAATTATCCCTCTTTGCCCTTGGTTTGATATGATACTACTTCTTCTTCTTGCTTGGACCAGCCCCTTCTTCTTGCTTGGACCGGCCCTGGGGGCAGGGCGCTACTTCTTCTTCTTCTTGCTTGAAGGTTGAAGCACTTACTCTATTATATATATAGATTTCTGATGATGAAACTAAGATAATTAGCATAAAAGGGGTTATCCTGTATTGAATAATAAAACTATAAACTCCACTGGATCTTGTTTGAATTTCCAACTGCCACTGACATATCCATGCTGCATCAACAAGCTATATCCATCAGTGGAGTGCTGCCGAAGCTATAAGAAGACAGACACTACTAGAAGCATCTTTTCAACCAACATAGATGACTGCAAGCAAGCTGACAAGACAGCAGAGGAGCAACAGCTAAAAAACAGATGACAAGATTCTCTGAACCACGGAGAAGGAGACTTTTCGTATCGGTTCTTAGCAACAGGCAGATAATGGATACACATGATAGTCCAGATAACTAGACTGTGCTTTATTGGGTAAGAGATCCCAAAATTAACTCTGTACTCATAAATCATGAAGGGGTGCTTATATAATATCACTTTGTTATCAGGATAATCCTATAGCATGATAAAACCTTGCCCCTCATTATTTAATAGGCAGTCCGGTCAACCAAATGATGTCTGACGACGACCTCCTATGCCCCCCAGCAGTGGTTTGTGTGGGGAAGGCTTTGCCACCTACCTTGCAAGGCTCCTCCCTCTCCCAAACACACCTTTCTGCTGACAGACACTATAGGCTGGTAATTCGAGTTGAAGCAACCCCATGCACTTGTGGGTTCTCTCTTTCTCTCTATGATCCTTCCACCCCCAACTGCTAGGGTAGACGGGGCTTTAGGGGCTAGTGATAGTCAGTGAGGGGAGGCCATGTTTGCATTTATTATTTTTTAATTTTCACTTTTTGTTTTTAACTAAATTTTACTTTTGCTGAGAAAATCACATTGCTTTCATCTCTCTATATTTCAAGGATTAATGGCAAACAGTTTTTTAGCCTCATTATTTTTTATGCACATATTATATACAAGCATTTCACAGTGCGTCTAACAGAAACTGGCAGATCGGAGTGCTGGAGTTTGCTGCCAGCCAATGTATTAGTCAATATGTTAAAACGGACCAACAAAGCCTCTCGCCCTGTGCCGCTAATTACTCATGCAACAAGTGGGAGTTTCTGGACAGTCTCCTAACAGGGTACACAGAGTTCTGTTGCCATGGCTGCAGTAAAGAGCTTACTGTCAAGTTCTGAAAAATCTTAACTGGCTTTAGATTGGAATTGAAAGATATGTTTTATAAAAAAGAAAAAAAAAAAATCTAATAGCAAAAACATGTTTATCTTTCAACGATATTTACAGAGATTTTTTCCCCCTAAAACTGGATGGGCTTGATTCACAAAAGAGTGCTAACTTTTAGCACGGCTGTTTTTGCGTGAATTTTCACGTTCGCGTTTTCGCACGAAATCGTTAACGTTTTCACGCGGAAATTTGCGTTTATGCGCGAAAACAATAATGATTTCGCGTGAAGTTTTGCATTCGTACGCAATTGTTTTCTCGCAAAATCATTACCGTTTTCGTGTGTAAACGCGAATTTTCACGCAAAACCGGTAACGATTTTGCGCGAGAAACCGCAAACGTGAAAATTCGCGCAAAAAAAGGCCGTGCTAAAAGTTAGCACTCTTTTGTGAATCAAGCCCGAAATCTACCTTTAAAGTAAACAAAATGAAATAAACAATTGTATTTATCCTCCTACTCCTGAACACAACTTTTTTAAGTATCTCAGGGGTTTTTTTTTAATATATATTTAAACATTTGCAAAGTTGATTGTTTTACTGTCTTTAATCAGTGGCAGCTTCTTAAGTGTCCCAGAGTTAGAAAAAGGTCAATAGTAGGGATGACCTCCGGATCAAATTCGGATGAAATCCAAAAGAGTTTCATTTTGATTTCATCTTCCTAATTAGCACAACTGAGCGGGTGTGTGAGGGGGGCGGGGGGGTTAAACTTACCCAGCAGCCTTCTTCTTTAACCTATCCCACGCTGCGTTCCAAGCCGTGTCCATGACTATTACGCTTCCTCTTTCAACCCGGAAGGAGGAAGTGTTTGTAGTCACATGACCATGGCTTGGAACGCAGCGTGGGACGCGCCATGGGAGGGGTTAAAGAAAAAAGCTGCTGGGTAAGTTTACCCCCCCCCCCACCCATCCACACACCTGCTCAGCTGCACTAATTAGGAGGCTGAAATCTGATTGAAACTCATTCAGATTTCATCCGAATTTGATCCGGAGCTCATCCCTGGTGGTCAATAGTTTATGTATTTCATCTCTCCATGCCCTCAAAAACTGTATTCTGTCAGGAATACTTATAGCTGTAATTGGCTTATCAGTGAGGTTTACTATATTCCGGACAAGGAAGGTACTAACAAGACAGAAGCTGTCACTTCCATGCCTAGAAATTAACCCTTTCAGGCAACAAAATAAAACAAGCAAAGCAACCTGGTTATTAATATATTTTGCACTGCACATACACGCGTTTATCTCATCATGTCACATGTCGCCTCAGGTACACTTTAAAGGGAACCCAAAGTGTAAATAAAGTTTTCAGTTTAACATACCTGGGGCTTCCTCCAGCCCCCTGCAATCCTGCTGTGCCCCCACCCTCATTCCCCGCTCCTCTGTTTAGCTGCTGCCCTACTGATCGGTGCATGCGTTTTTCACGGGGCATACACCTCCTGTCCAGATCTTGCCCCAGTCGCCAGGAGCATTCTGCGCTTGGACAATACATAATAATTGCTACTGCACATGCGGTCATGCTGGTCACAGTATGTAGTCAAGGAGGTGCATGGGGGCCGTGCTGAGGCAGTGCATGCACAGTAGCCCTCAACAGTTTTCAGAGGAGCGCAGAATCAGGGTCCCAGAAGTACTGCAGGGGCTGAAAGAAGACCCAGGTAAGTTAAACTGATAACTTGTTTTCCTTTAGGCTCCCTTTAACCACTTCCCCTCCCACGGGATGAGTATCTACGTCACTGAAAATCTCACTTGAGCTCCCAGGGGTGCAGATCCTTGAGATCAAGTTAAAAACAAAGAGATCAAGTAAAAGTTTGGGTTGCAATGTATAGTTATTTGCTAGAGGGGCCTAAAGACCCCTTAATGACCACTTATGTGATCCCTCAGCAGGAAAACCGGGACTGTAAGAATCACAACAGTCCCGAATGTTCACCACTTATTGGCTACTTTATAGAAATAGCACTCTGGAGAAAAAAAAAGTTGTGGCTGCCATGGGGCCCAAAGCAACGGGGGACCCGGAGTCAGTGGCCTTTACGGGAGGCTTCATGGAAACTCACCGCGGGCCCCTTGAGGTGCAGAGTAGCAACAGCGGAGCAAAAAGAAGTAATTCACCTCTCAAGTCTCCACTAGCAATCTACAGTCTCCAGGAGTCCCCATCTCCATGATTACAATGGCCTCTCTCATCACATTCACAATTACGCATCGTAATCATAATGCAAAATTTCAGAGAAAATTGTGATTAATTTTGTATGTAATTGTAATAATTCCTAATTTTGGGTCATTTTTCACATAATTTTGCATAATTTTCCAAAATGTTGAGACAACTTTGGCGGTTAATAGCAAAACTCCCATAACTGCTATTGCTACCAAACTTGCTACATATGTACAAGCAAAAAACTTTTTTTTTTCAAAAAGACCTTGTAATTTTTGAGAAAATAGATTTTAAAAATGCAAAGAAAAATGTTTTTTAAACTGTCATTTTTCAGTTTTAAAAAATATTTTTTCTTTGCATCTTTAACCTTTTTTGACTTGTACCCACTATTCTCCTTAAAGGGGAACTGAAGTGAGAGGTATACGGAGGCTGCCATATTTATTTCCTTTTAATCAATACCAGTTGCCTGGTCTATTTCTCTGCAGTAGTATCTGAATAACACCAGAAACAAGCATGCAGCTAGTCTTGTAAGCTCTGAATAATATTGTCAGAAACACCTGATCTGCTGCATGCTTGTTTAGGGACTATGGCTAATAGTATTAGAGGCAGAGGATCAGCAGAAGGGCCTGGCAACTGGCATTGCTTAGATGGAAATCAATATGGCAGCCTCCGTATACCTCTCACTTCAGTTGTCCTTTAACATATGTAGCCATTCTGGTGTCAATAGCATGTATGAGGGCTTTTCTATTCACCGCTACAGTCGGCATGAAATTACATGGAAATTATGCAAAATTTTACGTGAAATTACGAATGACTATGCGAAATCCATTGAATTTACAAATCGTAATTAGGTATAGGCATTATTGCAAAAATGTATGCGAAATTTAGCATAATCGTAATTAGCTGATTATGATCATCACTAACTCAGTGTAGTTATCCAGAAGTAACCCCCTAAGTATAGATACCATCCTCCCATATAGGTAGCCTGATGTGACCCCCTTCCCCCAACATGTAGAGTAGTGTAAGCAGAGGAAAGAAGTTGCTCATCTCTCCAGGGACCACTGGCAATCTGCTATACACCAGAGTTACCGTCTCTGGTTCCACTGCCATCTCTTCACATAAACCACCGTCACAGGTCACTTGATAAATGACAGTGCTGTAGTCATGGAGAAATGGATGCAGGGAGAAGAGTGCTTTTCTCCACTCTTCTCATGCTTCTGTGCACCTTAAAGTGAACCTCCGGACTAAAATACTACTCAGCAGAACTAAAAAGGCTTGGTGTTTCTGTAACAGTTTCACAGCTTCAGAACTTTGTTTTTCTTACCAAAGCATCATTTTTAGCTGCATTTTTACCTAAGCTCCACCCATCAAAGAAAAATAGCCCAAGCTTTTTTCCATAATGCTGTGCAGAGCATGATGGGATTTCCTATGTTGTTATTCATGTTGCCTAGCAACTGGGAGAGGTGCTCATGCTGCCTGTCAGCTCCTTTCAACCAAAAAGATGTCTGCCCTTATGAGATCAAACATTTGCCTGTTCTTTTAAAACAGGGTGGGTAAGAGATTATATTACCTATCTATTTTAATTAACATAACTAATGTAACTTAATGACAGTATGTTTGTTTAGGCTAGATTTCCTCTTTAAGGGGTCTTCATGAGGCCTGCCAAAGACCCCATTATCTCCGCCAGCTATAACACGGAACCCCATAGCAGCCATCGGTTCTAAGCCACCTCCCACACTATCCCCATTCTCTACTTCTCTGACTGATTGCCAGTGGATTAGGGAAAGAGCACAGATAGAGAGAGACAGTGGCGTAGCTAAGGAGATGTGGGCCCCAATGCAAGTTTTACAATGGGGCCCCACAAGCACTCTATACATAACAATTGATACGGCGCACCAAAATCTGCCAATGGCAACTACAGTGTCAGAGGTGCAAGAAGGGGATGGGGAGCAGTTTGTTAATGATTACCACTATTCAAAGTATCTATAGAAGTGATTATTATGAGCACAGGATGAATAGAGAGCTAATACTGTAGTTGAGGGAGGGCCCTTTGGGGCCCCTCTGGCCCAAGGGCCCCGATGCGGTCGCTACCTCTGCATCCCCTATTGCTACGCCCCTGGAGAGAGAGCATCCACAAACACCTAAAGCCACTCATGTCATTATCAATGCATGCAGTGCATCATGGGTGGACATGTATTGAGAATTAGGTTTTGGACATATTGATACCTATTTCAGCTGCGGTTTGGGCAGTTGCCGAATTATAGGGCTTGAAAAAAAAACGTCCTATTCCAGCTTTGTGAGCAGCTACACGTGACACCATCACGTTATACGGGAAGTATGGATTTATGGCACACATCGACCCTATTTTGTGTGGTGCTTTTTTAGACATATGCACAGACAGATGTCCATACCATTTTTGTATTCATCTGGTTGCTGCTATTCTTGAAATATACGTTTGGTATTGATTTTACTTATGAGATTGATGAAAGAATTCTTTGTTCCCTGACTCCTTGAATGGGAAAAGAAATACTTAATCATATAAGTTTAATTTAGAATGTAATTGAAAATTCTGAAGGTGACAAGTATTCGACTCAATGTTGTAGGACTGATTTATGAAGTTTTGGAGCAATTGGCAAGTGGATAAATTGCCACCATTTCTTAATTCTCAACAAGTGAATACGTCTGTGAATCCCCAGATGTATTCTTACAGCACATCTGTCATGAGTGATGCGGAAGCTGCCATCGTTGGGATCTCACAAAATGCTACTTTATTGGCTCACTGTCCATAATTCTTTTTGAATAACTCATAAGAAACAAGAATGCAGATTGGGAGAACCAGAACTCCAGATCTGCATGCTAGTTATAGGAAAGGGGTTTAAAGTGAATTTTACAGCAGCATGGTGGCCTAGTGGTTAGCTCTCTCGCCTTGCAGCACTGGATTCACAGTTTGAATCCCAGCCAGGGCATCATCTGTAAGTAGTTTGTATGTTCTCCATGTGTCTGTGTCGGTTTCCTCTGGGCACTCCGGTTTCTTCCCACATCCCATAAACATACAGATAAGTTAATTTGCTTCCCCCTAAAAAGAAAAAAAATTGGCTCTAGACTACGATACATACGCTACATGATATAGACATATGACTATGGTAGGATTAGATTGTGAGTAGACAGAGACAGTTAAGTGACAATATACTCTGTACAGTGCTGCGAAAGATCTCGGCGCTATATAAATACTAAATAATAAATATAATAATAAGATTTGTGGAAAATTTGCTATGAATGTAAAGGGGGGTGTAACTGCAAATAACTGGCATTACACCCCCACGCTGCAAAACTTTTGATGGCCCCCATGATGCCCTCCTGTGAAATTGTTATGGTGCTCCCTGGAATCCAAACTTCTCCCCGCCGTACCAGATCTCCCTCCCCCCCACGCACCCCCTTTGCCCCGACACGCATGCAGAATAGCGCAGGGACCAGAGTGATACTTACCTCTTTATGCTTCACAGCCGCACATCTTCTGCTCCCATTTGCCGGCTCCCAATCACATGACTCACACCGGTCATGTGATTGGGAGCCAGCGAATGGCAGCAGAAAGTAGGCGTGATTCACGGAGGAGACTCACAGTGCCGGAGCAGGCAAACATTACACCATCCCTTGTGCTACTCTGCATATGGGTAATGAGAGAGTGGAGGTGTGAGCCCCACAGCCCCTGGGCCCCCAGTGATTGCAGGGGTCACAGGGGCTACTGTCACGCCCTTGATGGGCCCCCTTACAGCTCAGCCCTCTGCCTTCTTTGAACCCTACAGACATACACAGCAGAGAGCAGTGCACATTACCTGCTTCCAATGGTGTATAATAGAGAGGAGCAAAATTGTCGTTGCCGTAGTCTTGAGTTGTGAGAATTTTCTTGAACTTCCAACTGATCTGCAAAATTTGGAGCATCAGTTTCACAAACTGGCATTGAGGTCAATGGAGATGGGCCACCAACTTCTGCGGTTAATAACAAAGCCCCCCATACATGCTGTATATGTAACCACATTTGCTAGGTATGTTAGGGAGAATAATGGGAATAGTTCAAAAAAGGTTTTCAAAAAAGCCTTTTAGTTTTTGAGAAAATACATTTTTAAAGAGAACCAGAGACAAATAAAATAGCATATTTATACATACCTGGGGTTTCCTCCAGCCCCATCAGCCTGGATCGCTCCCACACCGCCTTTCTCCGCTGCCTCTTTCCACCGGTACTGGGTCCCGTCATTTCGGCCAGTCGACGCAAGCGCAGTGCGCTCCCTCCGTACTGCGCAGGCGCATGCGTAAACAGCCGGAGGGAGTCACTGTGCATGCGGAAAACTGGCCGCGTCCGGCGGAAATGACGGGACCCGGTACCGGCAACAGAGGCAGCGGAGGATGGCGGCATGGGAGCGATCCAAGCTTATGGGGCTGGAGGAAGCCCCAGGTATGTATAACATCTTTTCATCATTTTTCAACGTCGTTCGTCTCTGGTTCCCTTTAAAGGATACCAGAGCTGAATTACCTCTGATCCCCCATATCTTCCTAAAAGCCCCCCAGATCCTCTTCCGGAGTTGGGCTTTACTGCGCAGGCGCTAGTCGGGCTGCGCGCATCCTACAGCACGTGCCTATGGCTGGGAGTGCACTGCGTATGTATATGACATCATGCGTATGACTTAGTGACATCATACACATGTGCAGAGCACTCCCGGCCACGGGAGGACATCGGTTATTAACACACTGATGAGCACAAAAAAGAAATAAATGTCCTAAGAGGACAAACAATAAGCAAGCCACCAAGGCTATTGAAACAACTACAGTATATATACACAAGAAAAGATGCTCATATGGATTAATGTATATTAAAAAAAAAAGTCACAAACCCATCGTAAGTAAAAAAAAGTGTCAAAGGTATTAATGGTTACTTCCAGTGACACAAAAACATTAAAAAAAAGTAATTAAAATCTACCCGGCAAAGACTCTCCACTAAAATAATAATACTTTCAAACTGCTATTACAGTCACAGGATATATATCCATCTCATACTGGGTGGCCAGCAAAAGTGAAAAAATTCTTTACCATCAAAGTTGTATATTCAGGTGAACATATTCAAGTCAGCTAAGTGCATACAAATACAAATGTGCAAGCATGTCATCAAAGTGCTGAATGCAAAGTGTCCTGTAAACAAAAAAGTGTCCATGTATACACACACACATACAAAACCATGCTGTTTATGCTTAATGCTTGCTGTATTTATGTCTCTATCTGTTTATTACAGTATATTGCACAAAATTTTGTTTTATATGTGTGTATGCACGCACACATATGGTTTTGTAGCTGACTTGAATAGGTACACCTGAATATACAACTTTGATGGTAAAGATTTTTTTTCACTTTTGCTGGCCGCCCAGTATGAGACTATGGCCTCAATTCATAAAAGGCTTTGCGGTAAAAAAAAATCTGGAAGGGAAAATACCGCATTCTGTATTTTAGACCTTTGTGTGCTAATTTATAAAGATTTTCACAGCTGCCTTTGAAGTTTGGTAAATGACCGCAGCCCATTGAGCGGTACAGCAGAAGTGTGGTGTTATCTCTCTTTTATTACAAGCTGTAATTACGGTTCCCTGCACAGACTTAACCACTTAAGGACTGCAGTCATAAAACCCATAAGGACCAGAGCCTTTTTTTCCATTCAGACCACTGCAGCTTTAACGGTTTATTGCTCGGTCATACAACCTACCACGTAAATGAATTTTACCTCCTTTTCTTGTCACTAATACAGCTTTCTTTTGGTGCTATTTGATTGCCGCTGCAAGTTTTACTTTTTATTATATTCATCAAAAACCACGGACTCACTATGCTCCTCTCTGAATATCTTGAAGTGTCTACTTTCCAAAATGGGATCATTTGTGGGGTGTGTTTACTGTCCTGGCATTTTGGGGGGTGCTAAATTGTAAGCACCCCTGTAAAGCCTAAAGGTGCTCATTGGACTTAGGGCCCCTTAGCGCAGTTAGGCTGCAAAAAAGTGCCACACATGTGGTATTGCCGTACTCAGGAGAAGTAGTATAATGTGTTTTGGGGTGTATTTTTACACATACCCATGCTGGGTGGGAGAAATATCTCTGTAAATGACAATTTTTTGATTTTTTTTTTTTACACACAATTGTCCATTTACAGAGATATTTCTTCCACTCAGCATGGGTATGTGTAAAAATACACCCCAAAACACATTATAATACTTCTCCTGAGTATGGCGATACCACATGTGTGGCATTTTTTTGCACCCTAACTGCGCTAAGGGGCCCAAAGTCCAATGAGTACCTTTGTGCTGAGTGGGAGAAATATCTCTGTAAATGGACAATTGTGTGTAGAAAAATAAAAAAATTGTCATTTACAGAGATATTTCTCCCACCCAGCATGGGTATGTGTAAAAATACACCCCAAAACACATTATACTACTTCTCCTGAGTAGGGCAATACCACATGTGTGGCACTTTTTTGCAACCTAGGTGCGCTAAGGGGCCTAACGTCCTATTCACAGGTCATTTTGAGGCATTTGTTTTCTAGACTACTCCTCACGGTTTAGGGCCCCTAAAATGCCAGGGCAGTATAGGAACCCCACAAGTGACCCAATTTTAAAAAGAAGACACCCCAAGGTATTCTATTAGGAGTATGGTGAGTTCATAAAAGATTTTTTTTTGGTCACAAGTTAGTGGAAATTGACACTTTGTGAAAAAACAATAAAAATCAATTTCCGCTAACTTGTGACAAAAAATAAAATCTTCTATGAACGCTTCATACACCTAACAGAATACCTTGTGGTGTCTTTTTTCTAAAAAGGGGTCACTTGTGGAGTTCCTATACTGCCCTGGCATTTTACGGGCCCAAAACCGTGAGTAGTCTGGAAACCAAATGTCTCAAAATGACTGTTCAGGGGTATAAGCATCTGCAAATTTTGATGGCAGGTGGTCTATGAGGGGGCGAATTTTGTGGAACCGGTCATAAGTAGGGTGGCCTCTTACATGACAGGTTGTATTGGGCCTGATCTGATGGATAGGAGTGCTAGGGGGCACTTAGCAAAGAAAAAGAGGTTCCCTCAAGACCGCACCACTCAAACAGTATTGAAATATGTCAATCTTTATTCAGTACAAAAAAGGGGATAGAAATATATAAAAACACTAAAACCAAGGTACAAAGGGGCACATAATGATCACAAAATTGTAGTATATAGTCATTAAATAAGCCAAACTGCCTGTATATATATAAACTCCTAATCTCTAGTCACACAGTATATGGCAATAGTCTGCATCATAAATGATAAACAAATCCCCAGATATAAGGTCAGCCTCAAGTGTGAACATCAATCACAGTGTACATAAGAAAAACATGTGTAGTGTAATGAAAGGATAGTTCCAGAAAGCGACCATCCGCAAATGTGGAAATGAAAATAGGAGTATGAAATAAAGTGCAATGTTTAGCCTCAGAATAAGGAGCAAAGTGCAGTTCGGGCTGTGAGAAGAGACTGAAAACTTACCAGGGGTAAGGAGGAACAGGCAAAGAGGGAGTGTGCCCCGAGAACGCCGTCGCGATTCGCCGCCTTCAATGCGCGGCTTTGTCTGGGCATAGGACCTGTGTAAAAATCCGGCAATTTATTTGTCCAAAGACCTGTGTGGGCGGAGACAGAAGAAGCCCTATACTTGAGTATTGTGTGCGCGGCTGCGCACCACGAAGAACTGGAAGCCGCGTCAATAGACGCCGCCCCGCTTCCTCTGTCTAGTCTCAGGAATTATGGGAAATGTAGTGCCGGAGGAATGAAGAAGTACTGCGGAAAAGATTGTGAAAAATATATGTATAAGAAGTAGAGAGTAGAACGGGATAAAATACCCCATGAAGAAAAGGATATATTTTGCATAAACATTTGGCCCTAAAGGATCATCTTATATAGATACTAATACAATGGTTGATTCATTCAAAACATTATAGTACAGCAACTTATTTAACCAAATGCTGCCATCAAGTGGCCAAACTAGATATTGATGAAATTATGTTATACTTGTACAAAAAATGTCATAGAATAAATAAAAATAGGATCAGAGACTGATTGGAAGCTACAAGAAGTCAACAGGTGCGGAACGCTCCATAGATAGTTCTAATAAAGAATCCGGTTTCTGTCCAAAAAGCCACAGAATACCTGGAAATATATAAAAACAAAACATCTTAGAAAGTGCTTTAATGCAGCAACATCTCCATATGGAGCCAATCTGAACGCTTCACCAGGCAATACCACCAGTGTGCAAAAAACCAAGTATATTTAGAGGTGTCACACGGGTAAATATCATCATAAGGACAGATATAGGTATAGGAATGGAATTACTAACAGATTCCAATAAAAGCATGCGCTCTATTGTTGAACAAAGGTAGAAAAAGCCAAAGTGGAACAAACCATGCATAAGACAAGGAACAAGGGATCCACTCACCAAGGATCCACTAGATCCACTAAATTGTCAATGTAAAAAACCCAAAAAGGAAAAATCTTCATTAAGACCTACCGGGGATTTGGAACCCAGATCGAAGATCCACCTTGTCTCATGTCTTAAGAGCGATGTGACCATGTTACCGCCCCTGGAAGACAAAGAGAGATGTTTTAAACCACATACTGTCCAGCCTATGCTGAGTCCCCCATGTGCTTTTAATGCATGTTCCGCTACCGGGGTAAGAGGTTTACCCTCTATAAAGTCCCTCTCCGCCAAACGAATGGTTGAGATGTGCTTTTGAATCCGTGTTTTTAGTTTGTTTTTGGTCTGTCCCACGTAATACAAATTGCATGGGCATCTTAACAAATAAACAACAGCTTCTGTTTGACAGTTAATATATTCCTCAATGCGATGGACCTTCCTTGTTTTTGGACTAACTATCTCTCTAGTGGGTCTCATAAGAGGACAGATACTACAGCGTCCGCAGGGGAAACTTCCCTTAGTCCCCAGACGCCTGTTCGATTGTCGTTGAAAGTGACTCCTGCAGAGTCGATCCTTAAGTGTGGGTGCCTTTTTGGCTGTCAGAGCAGGTCTGGTTGGGATAAATTTACCCAAAACTGGGTCCGTGTGTAAAATTGGCCAGTGTTTGGCCAATATACCCCTCAGATCCTCCCACCTCGTATTGAAGGAGGTACAGAGCCTTACCATTGGGTTTGCCATCTTTTTCTTCCCATATAGTAGTTCTTCTCGTCTGGAGTATTTGGCTCTTTGGTACGCCTGTTTGACTGTTCGTTTGGGATAACCCCTCTGTAGGAATCTCCTCTCAAGATCCTTGGCTTGTTTTTCAAATTCAATTTCCTCAGAGCAATTTCTCCTGACGCGCAAGAACTGTCCAGTTGGGATATTGTTCTTCAACTGTTTTGTATGGAAGGATCCATAGTGTAGCAAGCTGTTCACTGCAGTGGTTTTACGATATAGAGTACTTCCAATTTGCCCAGTATCTGTAAAAAAGAGATGCAAGTCCAAAAAATCCACACTAGTAGATGAGATCTTGGATGTCAAAATGATATTTCTGTTGTTCTGGCCCAATTCCCGTATGAATTCTTGTGCCATTGGCTCAGGACCCTCCCACAGGATCAAAATATCATCAATAAAACGGTACCACCCCAGAATCTTAGGGTGGTACCGTTCAAGCGAGGGACCCCACACAATCTCCCGCTCCCACCATCCCAAAAAAAGATTAGCAATGGCGGGAGCGCACTTGGCACCCATCGAAACCCCATGGGTCTGTAAGAAGAACTGTCCATCAAAGACAAAGAAGTTATGGGCCAAAATAAATCTCAAAAGATCTATCAGAAAAGTATTGAATTCAACTCTACCTGTGGTAGTTGTAGAAAGGAAGTATTGAACCGCTCGACAAGCGTCTTCATGTTGTATGTTCGTATAGAGAGACTCAACATCAAGTGAAATAAAACAAGTACCTGTTGGAACAGAAATGTGATTTAGTTTAGTGATCAGGTCAAGGGAATCCCGGATATATGAGTCTAAAGATACAACGTGTTCCTGAAGAAAAAAATCTTGTTCTCAATGAGGCTCCCGATCCCCGAAACAATAGGGCGTCCAGGTGGGCATTCTAGATTTTTATGGACCTTGGGTAACAGGTAAAAGGTTGGAATCACTGGTTCTTTTACTGTTAGAAAAGCCTTTTCCTTCTGGGAAATCAAGCCTCTTTCTCTTGCTTCGTCTAAGAGATGATTAAGTTCCATGTTAAAGGTAACAGTAGGATTACCAGATAAACGCCTATAGTATCTCCTATCACCCAATTGTCTTTTCACTTCTTTTGGTTGACCACAATACAATATTGCCACCCTTGTCAGCTTCGCAGATCACAAAATCATCTCTGATGGCCAGTTCAGAAATGGCCCTATTCTCATCTTTAGTCAGGTTGGACACGTATGAATTTCGTGCAGTTAAACCCTCTATATCCTGTACCACCAAATCAAAGAAAATTTTTATGGGTGGAAAAAGTGACAGATTAGGTAAGAAAGTAGATCTAGGTCTAAACTTACCTCTTGTGGTTTTCTCTTCGTCAGCCCCAGTGGTATTTTCATTCTCACTGAGCAGGTCCATAAGGTCCTCAAACACTTGTCTGTCATTTTCATCAGGTAAATCAACAATCTGTTGTGTTCGCACATCCAGTACATTATCTTCATGGTAATACAACCGTTTCAAAGCTAATCTTCGACAAAATAGATACACATCCTTGGCAACTTCAAAGACATCCATATTCTTGGTCGGTGAAAAATTTAGACCTTTTTGTAACACGTTTAATTGGGCAGGACTAAGCTGAAACTCGGTTAGATTAATAATCTGCAGAGTATTCACCTCCTCAGTTCCCCTGGACTCACATTCAACTTCCTCCTCTTGTTGGAGAAATCCCCGGGACTGTCTATTCCTCTTCCTTTTATAAGCGAGGCCGCCCCTTCTGCCTCGCTTTCTGTTTCTAAAAAATCAGTGCTTGTCTCAGACAATGACGTCAAATTGGGGTCATTAGGTAAGGGTTGTTTGGGATCGGCCTGTTTTGGTTTTCTTGGTCTTCTAGGTCGTCTTGGTTGATCATAACCCTGGCCCTTCCTGTTACCTCGGTGTTTCCACCTGAATGCCTTCCCCGAGGAATAATCATTCCTATCTCTTGTTAATTTTGTCTTTTTGTTCTCAATAGAAAGGATAGTTCCAGAAAGCGACCATCCGCAAATGTGGAAATGAAAATAGGAGTATGAAATAACCACATTTGCGGATGGTCGCTTTCTGGAACTATCCTTTCATTACACTACACATGTTTTTCTTATGTACACTGTGATTGATGTTCACACTTGAGGCTGACCTTATATCTGGGGATTTGTTTATCATTTATGATGCAGACTATTGCCATATACTGTGTGACTAGAGATTAGGAGTTTATATATATACAGACAGTTTGGCTTATTTATTGACTATATACTACAATTTTGTGATCATTATGTGCCCCTTTGTACCTTGGTTTTAGTGTTTTTATATATTTCTATCCCCTTTTTTGTACTGAATAAAGATTGACATATTTCAATACTGTTTGAGTGGTGCGGTCTTGAGGGAACCTCTTTTTCTTTGCTAAGTGTACTCATTTTTAGTTCCTTTCTGCACACTCTGAGTTATCTACCCATATACAGGGTTGAGTGGATGGTGCTTGCCCAAATTTGTTGTTTGGAATAGTTGTTTATATGACCGTCTTTGGTCTTTTTCAGGGCTACAGCACATCCCTGGATGTTTTTCTCTATATAAATTGGATATTGGTTGATCAGTTGATGATATAGAGGCTCTGAATCGTCTTGAGAGGGGCTGGAATTCCCGGCTGAATGAAATTTTTGGTAATAACACTGTGGAAGAAGATCCTAGATTTCCACCAGATTTCAAGAAATTGTGTCATGACATCAAAAACACACATGCGGAGTATATTAGGCTGTGGTGGAATGTCCATAGTCTGGAAAACTATAAGAGAGAGGGCATTTTCCCTAGAGGCCTCAGAGTACAGATATTTCCCTCCTGGGAAGTTACTGAACAGGAGAAGAGGGATTGGGAACTGGGGTTGGGAAGGTGCTCCATTATCATTATAGACATGCTTTTGAAACACGACAGAGACTTGTTACCTAAACTTAAGGAGAAGATTAATAATTTGTTGCATCAGCTCAATAAATATGATAGTGCTAGATTAGTACAACCGTTTCTGAAACAACTAGATAAGGATGTACAACTAGTAGAAAAGACAACTATTGAGAACAAAAAGACAACATTTACAAGAGATAGGAATGATTATTCCTCGGGGAAGGCATTCAGGTGGAAACACCGAGGTAACAGGAAGGGCCAGGGTTATGATCAACCAAGACGACCTAGAAGACCAAGAAAACCAAAACAGGCCGATCCCAAACAACCCTTACCTAATGACCCCAATTTGACGTCATTGTCTGAGACAAGCACTGATTTTTTAGAAACAGAAAGCGAGGCAGAAGGGGCGGCCTCGCTTATAAAAGGAAGAGGAATAGACAGTCCCGGGGATTTCTCCAACAAGAGGAGGAAGTTGAATGTGAGTCCAGGGGAACTGAGGAGGTGAATACTCTGCAGATTATTAATCTAACCGAGTTTCAGCTTAGTCCTGCCCAATTAAACGTGTTACAAAAAGGTCTAAATTTTTCACCGACCAAGAATATGGATGTCTTTGAAGTTGTCAAGGATGTGTATCTATTTTGTCGAAGATTAGCTTTGAAACGGTTGTATTACCATGAAGATAATGTACTGGATGTGCGAACACAACAGATTGTTGATTTACCTGATGAAAATGACAGACAAGTGTTTGAGGACCTTATGGACCTGCTCAGTGAGAATGAAAATACCACTGGGGCTGACGAAGAGAAAACCACAAGAGGTAAGTTTAGACCTAGATCTACTTTCTTACCTAATCTGTCACTTTTTCCACCCATAAAAATTTTCTTTGATTTGGTGGTACAGGATATAGAGGGTTTAACTGCACGAAATTCATACGTGTCCAACCTGACTAAAGATGAGAATAGGGCCATTTCTGAACTGGCCATCAGAGATGATTTTGTGATCCGCGAAGCTGACAAGGGTGGCAATATTGTATTGTGGTCAACCAGTGATTATCTAAAAGAAGTGAAAAGACAATTGGGTGATAGGAGATACTATAGGCTTTTATCTGGTAATCCTACTGTTACCTTTAACATGGAACTTAATCATCTCTTAGACGAAGCAAGGGAAAGAGGCTTGATTTCCCAGAAGGAAAAGGCTTTTCTAACAGTAAAAGAACCAGTGATTCCAACCTTTTACCTGTTACCCAAGGTCCATAAAAACCTAGAATGCCCACCTGGACGCCCTATTGTTTCGGGGATCGGGAGCCTCATTGAGAAGGGATGCAGTTTTTTGGATTTTTTTCTTCAGGAACACGTTGTATCTTTAGACTCATATGTCCGGGATTCCCTTGACCTGATCACTAAACTAAATCACATTTCTGTTCCAACAGGTACTTGTTTTATTTCACTTGATGTTGAGTCTCTCTATACGAACATACAACATGAAGACGCTTGTCGAGCGGTTCAATACTTCCTTTCTACAACTACCACAGGTAGAGTTGAATTCAATACTTTTCTGATAGATCTTTTGAGATTTATTTTGGCCCATAACTTCTTTGTCTTTGATGGACAGTTCTTCTTACAGACCCATGGGGTTTCGATGGGTGCCAAGTGCGCTCCCGCCATTGCTAATCTTTTTTTGGGATGGTGGGAGCGGGAGATTGTGTGGGGTCCCTCGCTTGAACGGTACCACCCTAAGATTCTGGGGTGGTACCGTTTTATTGATGATATTTTGATCCTGTGGGAGGGTCCTGAGCCAATGGCACAAGAATTCATACGGGAATTGGGCCAGAACAACAGAAATATCATTTTGACATCCAAGATCTCATCTACTAGTGTGGATTTTTTGGACTTGCATCTCTTTTTTACAGATACTGGGCAAATTGGAAGTACTCTATATCGTAAAACCACTGCAGTGAACAGCTTGCTACACTATGGATCCTTCCATACAAAACAGTTGAAGAACAATATCCCAACTGGACAGTTCTTGCGCGTCAGGAGAAATTGCTCTGAGGAAATTGAATTTGAAAAACAAGCCAAGGATCTTGAGAGGAGATTCCTACAGAGGGGTTATCCCAAACGAACAGTCAAACAGGCGTACCAAAGAGCCAAATACTCCAGACGAGAAGAACTACTATATGGGAAGAAAAAGATGGCAAACCCAATGGTAAGGCTCTGTACCTCCTTCAATACGAGGTGGGAGGATCTGAGGGGTATATTGGCCAAACACTGGCCAATTTTACACACGGACCCAGTTTTGGGTAAATTTATCCCAACCAGACCTGCTCTGACAGCCAAAAAGGCACCCACACTTAAGGATCGACTCTGCAGGAGTCACTTTCAACGACAATCGAACAGGCGTCTGGGGACTAAGGGAAGTTTCCCCTGCGGACGCTGTAGTATCTGTCCTCTTATGAGACCCACTAGAGAGATAGTTAGTCCAAAAACAAGGAAGGTCCATCGCATTGAGGAATATATTAACTGTCAAACAGAAGCTGTTGTTTATTTGTTAAGATGCCCATGCAATTTGTATTACGTGGGACAGACCAAAAACAAACTAAAAACACGGATTCAAAAGCACATCTCAACCATTCGTTTGGCGGAGAGGGACTTTATAGAGGGTAAACCTCTTACCCCGGTAGCGGAACATGCATTAAAAGCACATGGGGGACTCAGCATAGGCTGGACAGTATGTGGTTTAAAACATCTCTCTTTGTCTTCCAGGGGCGGTAACATGGTCACATCGCTCTTAAGACATGAGACAAGGTGGATCTTCGATTTGGGTTCCAAATCCCCGGTAGGTCTTAATGAAGATTTTTCCTTTTTGGGTTTTTTACATTGACAATTTAGTGGATCTAGTGGATCCTTGGTGAGTGGATCCCTTGTTCCTTGTCTTATGCATGGTTTGTTCCACTTTGGCTTTTTCTACCTTTGTTCAACAATAGAGCGCATGCTTTTATTGGAATCTGTGAGTAATTCCATTCCTATACCTATATCTGTCCTTATGATGATATTTACCCATGTGACACCTCTAAATATACTTGGTTTTTTGCACACTGGTGGTATTGCCTGGTGAAGCGTTCAGATTGGCTCCATATGGAGATGTTGCTGCATTAAAGCACTTTCTAAGATGTTTTGTTTTTATATATTTCCAGGTATTCTGTGGCTTTTTGGACAGAAACCGGATTCTTTATTAGAACTATCTATGGAGCGTTCCGCACCTGTTGACTTCTTGGAGCTTCCAATCAGTCTCTGATCCTATTTTTATTTATTCTATGACATTTTTTGTACAAGAAAAACAAAAATTTGCTTTCCTAAAACAGAAAGAATTTGCGATAATTCAGGTTGGAGTGAGCTCGAGATGTCTCCCAGAGCACCACTGCTGAATATATGCAAATTAACCATTGTACCCTTAGAAGCTAAACACACCTCCAGAACCGCTGGATTGCAATGATGTGTCAGCTTGTTAAATTGTACAGAGCCATAATAATCCAACATGCATACAGACTGTTTCGGATTGTTTGATCCTCATCAGTGCATGGCATGGATTAATTTGGCTCTATGGAGTAGGGCTTGTAAACCGAGAGGTACAGACTAACCAGCAAGCTCATGGTGACCCAGAACTCATTGGAGTGTGTAAGGGACTACAATGGTCCTAAAAGCCCCCTTACTAAGATGTTAAGAAAAACAAAAATTTGCTTTCCTAAAACAGAAAGAATTTGCGATAATTCAGGTTGGAGTGAGCTCGAGATGTCTCCCAGAGCACCACTGCTGAATATATGCAAATTAACCATTGTACCCTTAGAAGCTAAACACACCTCCAGAACCGCTGGATTGCAATGATGTGTCAGCTTGTTAAATTGTACAGAGCCATAATAATCCAACATGCATACAGACTGTTTCGGATTGTTTGATCCTCATCAGTGCATGGCATGGATTAATTTGGCTCTATGGAGTAGGGCTTGTAAACCGAGAGGTACAGACTAACCAGCAAGCTCATGGTGACCCAGAACTCATTGGAGTGTGTAAGGGACTACAATGGTCCTAAAAGCCCCCTTACTAAGATATTAAGAAAAACAAAAATTTGCTTTCCTAAAACAGAAAGAATTTGCGATAATTCAGGTTGGAGTGAGCTCGAGATGTCTCCCAGAGCACCACTGCTGAATATATGCAAATTAACCATTGTACCCTTAGAAGCTAAACACACCTCCAGAACCGCTGGATTGCAATGATGTGTCAGCTTGTTAAATTGTACAGAGCTATAATAATCCAACATGCATACAGACTGTTTTGGATTGTTTGATCCTCATCAGTGCATGGCATGGATTAATTTGGCTCTATGGAGTAGGGCTTGTAAACCGAGAGGTACAGACTAACCAGCAAGCTCATGGTGACCCAGAACTCATCGGAGTGTGTAAGGGACTACAATGGTCCTAAAAGCCCCCTTACTAAGATGTTAAGAAAAACAAAAATTTGCTTTCCTAAAACAGATTTTTTGTACAAGTATAACATAATTTCATCAATATCTAGTTTGGCCACTTGATGGCAGCATTTGGTTAAATAAGTTGCTATGCTATAATGTTTTGAATGAATCAACCATTGTATTAGTATCTATATAAGATGATCCTTTAGGGCCAAATGTTTATGCGAAATATATCCTTTTCTTCATGGGGTATTTTATCCCGTTCTACTCTCTACTTCTTATACATATATTTTTCACAATCTTTTCCGCAGTACTTCTTCATTCCTCCGGCACTACATTTCCCATAATTCCTGAGACTAGACAGAGGAAGCGGGGCGGCGTCTATTGACGCGGCTTCCGGTTCTTCGTGGTGCGCGGCCGCGCACACAATACTCAAGTATAGGGCTTCTTCTGTCTCCGCCCACACAGGTCTTTGGACAAATAAATTGCCGGATTTTTACACAGGTCCTATGCCCAGACGAAGCCGCGCATTGAAGGCGGCGAATCGCGACGGCGTTCTCGGGGCACACTCCCTCTTTGCCTGTTCCTCCTTACCCCTGGTAAGTTTTCAGTCTCTTCTCACAGCCCGAACTGCACTTTGCTCCTTATTCTGAGGCTAAACATTGCACTTTATTTCATACTCCTATTTTCATTTCCACATTTGCGGATGGTCGCTTTCTGGAACTATCCTTTCATTACACTACACATGTTTTTCTTATGTACACTGTGATTGATCTTCACACTTGAGGCTGACCTTATATCTGGGGATTTGTTTATCATTTATGATGCAGACTATTGCCATATACTGTGTGACTAGAGATTAGGAGTTTATATATATACAGGCAGTTTGGCTTATTTAATGACTATATACTACAATTTTGTGATCATTATGTGCCCCTTTGTACCTTGGTTTTAGTGTTTTTATATATTTCTATCCCCTTTTTTGTACTGAATAAAGATTGACATATTTCAATACTGTTTGAGTGGTGCGGTCTTGAGGGAACCTCTTTTTCTTTGCTAAGTGTACTCATTTTTAGTTCCTTTCTGCACACTCTGAGTTATCTACCCATATACAGGGTTGAGTGGATGGTGCTTGCCCAAATTTGTTGTTTGGAATAGGAGTGCTAGGGGGGTGACAGGGGGTGATTGATGGGTGTCTTAGGGGGTGGTTAGTCCCGGGTGGACAGTTTCAAAGAATAGGTAGAATTGTTAGTGAAAAGGATAATCAGGATACTAGACTCGCTGAAATGGTGGGAAGGTTTAAACGGAGGGGCTACCCCGATAGAAATCTTAGTGAACAACTACAGAAACAACATATAACTAACAGTAAGCCCAGAAACTCCAGAAAGTCCAAAATGGACAGAGTTATGTTAGTATCTACCTATAATACTATCAGCCATCAGGTTGAAAAATGTGTTAAACGTAATTGGAGTATCCTAGGTGATTCATTGCCATACATACCTGAATTCAAGCGGCCACCCATGTTTTGTTATAAAAGACCTCCTTCCCTTCGTAGTAAACTTGTACACTCTGACATTGCTCAAACTACATATAGGGGTCGTTGTGGCACTTTTCCATGCCTTAATTGCCACATTTGTAATAGCCTCATTCGGGGTGACACCATTTCACATCCTACCAGTGGTAAGAAATACAAAATACATGGCAGATATTCATGCGATTCCAGTTGGGTAGTCTATTTACTTAAATGCCCTTGTGGCAAATGTTATGTGGGCCAAACGACCCAAAGACTTAAAGATAGACTGGCATCGCATAAATCTGCCATACGTAATCATAATAATGATCAAGCTGTGTCAGAACACTTTACTCTTTTTAGACATAATGTGAGTCAACTTAAAGTATGCATTATTGGTAGTGTCCCCTTAGATAAAAAAGGAGGCGATAGGCTGTCCAAACTTCTTAAAATGGAATCTAGGTGGATTAGGGAATTGGATACGATCAATTCTGGATTAAATAGGGACTATGACTTGCGCCTTGATTGGTAATCGATCAGCTCCTGTTTTATATATATGTTTATTTTGGAGTTCACCCTTAGGATTCTTGTTATATTGGTTTTTTAATATTTTAATATTTTGGAGTGCTATGACTAATATAGAGTAAATAGATTAGAGCCTGGCTATATATTTTATCACATTTTGCCACTTACATCAAGTCTGGTCTGAAACAAATATAACCATATCTTTGATGCATATTCTCCCCCTGACATAGTGGTGCCTTGTCTGGGGTGAGTCTCTGTATCATTTTTCAATTTTTCGCATGGCCATATCTATATTGCGTACCTTTATTTGGCATTTAACTGGCGTTTTTTTCGCGTTTTTTTCGCGTTTGTCTCACGTTCTTCTCGCGATTGCTTTTGGCGGTTTTTTCGCGTTCTTTTTCGCGTTTTTTTCGCGTCCGCATACTATGGAGGTTAGGTCGCGCTTTATTCAACGGTACGCGGATCTTTGGCCGCGTTATACGCGTCATTTGACGCCGTTTTTTTTGATTGGTCGGCGAGTACAATCATGTGATATAGGTACATCCCAGGTTGTGATGCAGACGCGTATAGCGTCCTCTGAGTGGACAGCAACCATGGAGGTGTGTTTGTTTACAAATCTGCAGCAGACTGTGCGTGTATGGCAAATGTGATCTATGGCCTTGACAACTCTATGAAGTATGGTGATACTGCTTGTTGTTATATTTATCCCATATGGAGTTATTTTGAGATCTGTAACTCTTAAATTGAGTGTTTTATTAAAGATTATCTGTGCCCCATAGAGATACATGGGGGGGAGGGATTTTGTATTTAAATGAGCAGTTCCCCATCAGGTTCTCTTCTTTGTATATGGAATCTGATTGGTTACTCTGATGTATATATGTGTGATGTGTTTGAACTTGTATTCAGAACCTGGCAACATGAAGAAGGGCAGGAGCCCGAAACAGCGGACTGTCTTGCCTATTGGTTCTTTTTAATGTAATTTTGATACTAATTAAACAAGATCTACCTTAAAAGAGATGGTGCGGACTTCCATTTGATCTACTTAGAGGGGAAAATAGATGCAATCAATGCATTGGGGAGGTGATCGGAAGGGGGTCTGAGGGGGATCTGAGGGTTTGGCCGAGTGATCAGGAGCCCACACGGGGCAAATTAGGGCCTGATTTGATGGGTAGGTGTGTTAGGGGGTGACAGGTTGTGACAGGAGGTGATTGATGGGTGTCTCAAGGTGTGATTAGTGGGGGGAATAGATGCAAGCAATGCAGTGGCAAGGTGATCAAGGCTGGGGTCTGAGGACGTTCTGAGGGTGTGGGCGGGTTATTGGGTGCCCTAGGGGCAGATAGGGGTCTAATCTGATGGGTAGCAGTGACAGGGGCTGATTGATGGGTGATCAGTGGGTGATTAGATGGCAGAACAGATGTAAACAATGCACTTTGGAGGTGATCTGAGGGTAGGTCTGGGGCAATCTGATGGTGTGGGTGGGTGATCAGATTGCCCGCAAGGGGCAGGTTAGGGGCTGATTGATGGGTGGCAGTGACAGGGGGTGATTGATGGCTGGCAGTGACAGGGGGTGATTGATGGGTGATTGATAGGTGATTGACAGGTGATCAGTGGATTATTACAGGGAAGAACAGATGTAAATATTGCACTGGCGAATTGATAAGGGGGGGTCTGAGGGCAATCTGAGTGTGTGGGACGGGTGATCGGGTGATTAGGGTCTATTCTGATGGGTAACAGTGACAGGTGGTGATAGGGGGTGATTGATGGGTAATTAGTGGGTGTTTACAGGAGAGAACAGATGTAAACACTGCACTTGGGAGGTGATCTGACGTCGGATCTGCGGGTGATCAGATTGCCCGCAAGGGGCAGGTTAGGAGCTGATTGATGGGTGGCAGTGACAGGGGGTGATTGACAGGTGATCAGTGGGTTATTACAGGGAAGAACGGATGTAAATAATGCACTGGCGAATTGATAAGGGGGGGTCTGAGGGCAATCTGAGCATGTGGGCGGGTGATTGGGTGCCCGCAAGGGGCAGATTAGGGTCTAATCTGATGGGTAACAGTGACAGGTGGTGATAGGGGGTGATTGATGGGTGATTGATGGGTAATTAGTGGGTGTTTAGAGTAGAGAACAGATGTAAACACTGCACTTGGGAGGTGATCTGATGTCGGATCTGCGGGCGATCTATTGGTGTGGGTGGGTGATCAAATTCTCCGCAAGGGGCAGGTTAGGGGCTGATTGATGGGTGGCAGTGACAGGGGGTGATTGACGGGTGATTGACAGGTGATTGACAGGTGATCGACAGGTGATCGACAGGTGATCAGGGGGGATAGATGCATACAGTACACAGGGGGGGGGTCTGGGGAGATTCTGAGGGGTGGGGGGTGATCAGGAGTACCCAGGGGGCAGTTTAGGGACTAAAAAAAATAGAGTTGACAGATAGTGACAGGGAGTGATTGGTGGGTGATTAGGGGGGGGATTGTGTGCAAACAGTGGTCTGAGGGGTGGGCAGGGGGGAGGGGTCTGAGGGGTGTTGTGGGCGATCAGGGGGCGGGGGGGCAGATCAGTGTGTTTGGGTGCAGACTAGAGTGGCTGCAGCCTGCCCTGGTGGTCCCTCGGACACTGGGACTACCAGGGCAGGAGGCAGCCTGTATAATACACTTTGTAAACATTACAAAGCGTATTATACGCTTCTTATCCGGCGATCGTCGGGTTAACAACCCGCCAGCGCTTCCGTTTGGCCGGCGGGTTGACGTCGCGGGTGGGCGGAGCCTATTGCCGGCGGATGCGCGCGCATTCCAGCGCGCGATCCCCGGCAAAACAGTGCCCCAGGACCTGACGCCATTCTGCGTTACGTGGTCCTGGGGCTGCCACTTTGCCGCCGCCAATATGAAGTAGGCGGTCGGCAAGTGGTTAAGGTGGCCACACACGATACAATAAAATGATCCGTTAAAAACTTGTAATTCGTTAAAAACGATCGGATCTCCCGAAAAAATTGAAAGCTTTTTTTTTTCATTCGACTGAAAAATCCGATCGGATTTCCCGTTTTCTCCGATTTTTATCGATCCGGAATTCCAGATATTTTTCTTCAATCCTTCTAAAGATTGTATGTTGTGTGTTAGATTGTCAATGTATTAATATACACAGCCTAGCAATTTTCTCAGAGTTTCCAATCATTTTTATCATAATTGGGGAATAATTGAACATAGGCGTACAATTGGTCATATTTTTGAAATGTTACAATCAGTTAGAAAAATTGATTGAAATTCTTAAATTGACCAGATATTAAAAAAAAATTGTATGGTGTGTGGCCACCTTTACAGAGACTTCGGCTCCCTGCACAGACTCACAGAGACTTCGGCTCCCTGCACAGACTCACAGAGACTTCGGTTCCCTGCACAGCCTTACAGAGACTTCGAATTGTTAAGACCTCACCAGAGGTGTCTGTAATTATCGTCTGACTTACCGCTTGTTGAAGGCTTTATGAATTGACACTTGCTGACAATTTACTGACATGTGTTGAAGGTAATTACAGCCATGTCCGTAATTTACTTCACTGCTCGGTAATTTCAGTTTTTCATGATATAACAGCCTTTATGAATTGACACTTTGCTAAGTGTTTGGGAAAGTCTGCTGTTTTCAGCATTACCGAATGCGGTAATGCTTTATGAATTGAGGCCTTTGAATTTTAATGATTTTTTTTTATTGTTTTTATGTCACTGTAAGTGTCCATTAATAAAATTTGACACTTTTTTTACTTACAATGTGTTAGTGACTAGTGTTTTTGGGATTTTTGATATACATTGGGCATCTGTTCTTGTGTATGTATAGTGGAGGACATCAGGACAGGTGACAGTATATGCCTGCTCCCCCCGTTTCTCTAGGTTTACTCGGCTCTAGTTACCATAGTAAAAGTAGTTATTAAATTTGGTTAAAGGACTTATAATCTAAAAGATTTTGACTTCAATGTGAAATCCAAAATTTGGTCTTAAAGGAAAGGTTCAGGGAGGGTGGGTAAAAATAAAAATCAAATTCCACTTACCCGGGGCTTCCTCCAGCCCGTGGCAGGCAGGAGGTGCCCTCGCCGCCGCTCCGCAGGCTCCCGGTGGTCTCCGGTGGCCGACCCGACCTGGCCAGGCCGCCTGCCAGGTCGGGCTCTTCTGCGCTCCAAGGCCCGGAACTTCTGCGTCCCTCCGGGCTCTACTGCGCATGCGCAGTACTTCTGCGCCTGCGCAGTAGAGCCCGGAGGACGTCCGATGACATCAGAGCGCCGGCGTGGGAAGCAGAAGTTCCGGGCCTTGGAGCGCAGAAGAGCCCGACCTGGCAGCCGGCCTGGCCAGGTCGGGTCGGCCACCGGAGACCACCGGGAGCCTGCGGAGCGGCGGCGAGAGCACCTCCTGCCTGCCACGGGCTGGAGGAAGCCCCGGGTAAGTGGAATTTGATTTTTATTTTTTACCCACCCTCCCTGAACCTTCCCTTTAAATTGGCCAGCAATTTTGGGAATCTCACTAAGCAAGATTGTCACACATGCACCACATGCTTCATGGGGCCACCACATGGTTCCTGCATGCGAATTCACAGTCATGGGGAAGCAGTGGACAAGACTGGGAGGAGCTGGACAATAGTGGCAACTAGACAACTGAGATTTGAAAATTTGGGGGGACAGCAGTCAGGCGGAGGCGGCATCACAAGGTCGAGTACTGAGAGATTTCATGCTGAAATTGATCAGGAATCAGCCTACAGTGTATGGTCATCCAACAGATCTCTCTCTTATTAGATTTGACCAGAGAGAGAGAGCTGTCTCTTGGTCAATATGCCCATACATCTCTAGATGTATTAGCACCTTTAGACTCAACTGCCATGGAATTACCTGAGGTGTGAAGTCTCTGAAGCATTGTTCGGTCTTCACTGCACACCCCAAACTAATGATGGGCCAATAGATTTGGTGGGAACTGAATTCTTTGCTGTCTTGGACTCTAGCTAAGGAATGAGCTTAGCAACCTTAGGGAATTACCTCAGTAGTCTTTCTGGCACCTACAGGTAGCTAGGTGAAGCTAGGGCTAGGGTAGGCAGCAATCAGACTAGATCATAGAAGTTCTGAACACAAGAACCAAGTGGCAAGCAAGGGTGGGTGTGCTGCAGGACACATCAGAGGTCAGACAAGAAGCACGAAATAATGGTTAATAACAAGCGGGAGGTGACAACAGGCACAATAGACAGAAGCAAGGTCAAATCATCTGGGTTGTCAATTGGTAAGCAACTAGTACACTAGTACTGTAGCTAAAGATAAGTCACAGCATCAATTTAGTCGCCAACTGGAGGAGGGCTTAAGAGTACCTGAGATGACATGTGACATGATGAGATAGACATGTTTAACCACTTCACATCCAGACCTTGTTTCCCACTTAGGGACCAGAGCAGTTTTGACAGTTCAGCTATGTCCTTATTAAATCAGAAATAACTGTATCCCTACTTATGACACAGAAATGAAATATATATTGTTTTTTTCAAGACAAACTAGGCTTTCATTTTATTCTATTTTTTCCCTCGAACAATTTTGTTTTCTATGAATTTTAATGGGAAAATAAGGAAAAAAATAGAAAAAACACATCATATCTCAGTTTTACCAATTCCAGTTTAAAAATAAAAAGTTCTACTGTAGATAAAAAATACACATTTTATTTGGTTGTTCTTACCGCTTATCACAAAACTTAGTTCCTGTCACAATTTATGGTGAAGATATTTGATTCTGAAATAATGCTACAGAGTGTATTTTTCACTATGAACTGAGAAAATAAAAGTTTTTTCAATGGTAAAAATAAATCTCATTAGTTCAGGAAACATATATCCCCATTCACTAATTAGTGCTGCATCAGATAGTGCCAGAAATGTGCACAGGAGCAAGCCCAATCCTGCACAGCACTGCTTCTGCTACAGAAACATATATCTACTGACTCATGGCTTAGATGAAGGACGTAGATATACTTTAGTGGTGGATAAAGTGGATAAGTACAGTGCCAAGCACAAATAACTATGCTGTGTTCCCCTTCTTCTTTTTCTGCCTGAAAGAGTTAAACATCAGGTAAGCAAGTTTCTGTCTAGTCGGGTTTTAGTCTAACTACAGCATAATCCTAACTGATAACATATTAGGCCTCCTTTCCATGGATGGCTGAACTGCTAGCAATTCACCCTCCCATCTGCCAGCCACAAGTGCCATTCAGCTGCAATGACATGCAGCCAAATGGCAGTGTACAGTAACACCGCAAGCGTCATGTTTGACATGTGGGGGTGCCATCCAGTGGCCAAAAACATCTCATGTTCAGATGCAACTTCATCGGGTGTCACCTGTCCACCACCTGTGCTGAGCAATTACAAGTGCCCCACCTGTGACCCCAAGATGTTCCCTGACATTCACACTCCTGATCCACAGAAGGAGCTGCCACTGCTGTGGCCTCTTAGCCACTGGGCCCCCCAATGCAGGGGCTATTGTTACACAAGTGCCTGTAAACACCAGTTCAAAGTGGCGGTTTCCTTTGCTAAACTCACTCTGCAGAAACAGGTTCTGGGCAAACTCTCCCACCCCAGGTATTTACCAATGTCTATTTCATACGGAAAGACATATAGCCCATTTGAAAAAAACTTCCACATCTCCGCTTATTCCAGTGTGGCCCATCATTTAAAACTATAAATCCCAGTCCTAATTTGTAGCCCTTTATCAGCTCCTACAGAACATATCTGACAGAATAAACCAACGCTTGGCAAATTTGTTCTCCCGTTCTTTAAGAATAATCATGGCTTTCTGTCCTCGCTATGCTCACGTCTCTCTGTTATCGCCGCATTCCTGGTGTAGCGTTAATTGAGTTTCTTCATTAAATCAAATTTAGAGCTTGTTATTATCCTCCATTATGGCGCTGTATTATAACGGCGGAGATGGCCACATGGTGCTAGGTTGTATTTTAATCGTGGCATACTTCGACATAAATAAAGAAAATTAGGCAACATTATCATGTCTACTATAGCCGAATTGTTGAGCGAGTTCTTTAAATGCTTTCGGAAAGTTGAAAATGAATTGTGCGGAGGATAAAGCCGCGGTAGAGAAACGGCGGGAGTTGTTCTTTTCAATTAAAGTTTAGCTTTGTTTGTTTTCAAATGAGCATATTTGCTTTCAACACAAAATGAAAATTGAAATTTGTTTATTAATTCGCAACCCCGGAGTGGTTGCATATTATTTGAAACACAGAATAAACATGAAAAAAAAACAAAGATGATTATGTTTTAATTCACTTTATTTATTTTTTTAAATCTTTTTTGATTTTTAAATCCCAACCACTGGCACAGATCTAAGTCCACCATCTGATAGCCTGTAAGCACAGCATTGAAATGTAACTACGTGCATCAAAGAAGTCCTCTACAGCAAAAAACAAAACAAAAAAATACATGATAGGCTGACGGTCCAGCTAAAGAAGATAACAGTGGATCCTGTTGGAAATCAGAAACCCCTGAAACAGCTTTATACACACACACAGGGCCGGATTTAGGCCAAAGCCATCTAGGCCATGGCCTAGGGCTCCACAGGAGGAAGGGCACTAAAGCAGCAGGCTAAACTGGTGCAGCATTTGCATGCTTGCAAATGCTGCAATACAGGGAGATCAGGCGAAAGCCTGACCGTGGTACTCTGCTGCTAGCTGCCTGTGCAGCAGTCACCTTGCTCTCTGTGCACGTTGGCATTGTGGCCGGCGGCTATGGACTTGGGCAGCATTGGAGACGGAAAGAAAGAGGAAGCTTCTGCACTGGAGATGAGCAGAGAAATGAGTGACACAAATAGCTTCTGAAGTGTGAAGGCGAGCTGGCTATGCATACTGAAAGGGGGGAGGGATTAAGGGAGTCATCAGGCTACCTATACTGGAGGGAGAGGGGGAGGAGTCATCTAGCTACATATACTAGAGGGAAGGGGGTAGGGGTCATCTGGCTACCTATACTGGACGGAAAGGGGATGAGTCATCTGCCTACCTATACTGGGGGTGTCATCAGGCTACCTATACTAGAGGGAAGAGATGAGGGATCATCTGGCTACCTATACTGAGGAGGGCGACTGTTGACAGTGGCCTAGGGCAGTAAAGAGTACAAATCCGGCCCTGCACACACATATTCTATAGAGAGAGAAAGAGAGAGAGAACTGAACAATGGTTGTCACACCTGGAATGGATTGCGGTATACATGGCATTGGCAACAGAACAAGCCAACATTGGCAAACAAAAACAGCACAACAATACAAAAAACAGAACAGCAATAAAAATAGGCAATAGTGCATGACAGACAGTCATTTACAGCATGAGAGGAATATAATTGAGAAGGTGATATTATACCACAGAATTCTTAAGAATGAGCTAAAGGGAGTGCTGCGGTGCTTGAAGGGCTGGAGTGAGCACAGGGGAGTCTATACTGTCTAAGTGATAGGATTTCCACATGGGGATGGGCCTGGTGGGGCAGGGCTGAAGATCAGCAGAAGGACAGCCTGCGGGAAGAAGGCGCTCCTGTGGCCTGATTGAAGGAACTTAAAGGACTGGTTGCCCGGGTGGGAGGGGTTGCACAAGATCATAGTGACCCTTGCCTTTTTTGCCATATGGAGGAGATCGAGAGGTAGCAGAGATGATCCAATGATTTTTTTCCTCAACTCTAATCACTCTTTGGAGTTTGAGGGAAAATTAGAAATACCAGCTGACATGATCAGACTAAGAATAGAATTAGAGTAAAAGGCTAGCAGCACTCCCGTTAAAAGTGTAACGATTTTATTGTGACAAAAAAAACAGAACCAATTCCAATGTTTTGAGGCCTCACAGAGCCTCTTTATCAAGACACTCTTCCACTACCTTCCGAACTGCTGACACTGCTTGAGAGCACATTTCCAATCCATTGCTTTGATTTTTTCAGAAGTATTTTTGACAGCTTTTCAGATCATTATCTTGAACTTCCTGCCTTGATAAAGAGATCCCGCAAGCTAGGCCGAATTTCTTGAGAGGCCTCAAAGGCCCGGGCCTTGAGTGGCTGCAGCCCAAGGGGGCATCTGGGCATGAAATAGGGGTTACTACATATGAAAGAGAAGGTTACAAATGGGGAGCAACACATGAAAACTGAAACTGATGCCCAAAGAAGTTGTAGTACATACTGTAGATGTTATAAATGGAAGAGGGGGCTGTACATGGAATTGGAGGGACGCCGCTGCACATGGGACCTCTAACATACGTGGCCTAGAGGCAGAAAAGGGATAAATCTGGCCTTGCCTGCAAGATCTAAAAATGTGTGCATCAGTTCTGTGTTTTTGTCACAATAAAATTGCTACAAATACAAAGGAGATGCCAGCATTTTACTGTGTCATCCATTCTATACAGCCTTGGGCACTCCACTGTAAAACTGTTGGCCAAATTGGCAAGAATGGGGGATTATCTTTCCGATACTGGTCTGAGAATATCACAGCTTGTGACTTAGGGTAGAATCACACCTGCATGCATGGTAATCGTGCCCAGGGCCCATATGCAATTAACTTTTTCTCCTGAGTTTTCTCCTAACTGATATTTTCAAACTCATCCAACTTGTTTTAAATTACTTGCAAGCAATAAAATACCCTTAAAATAGTTTTGATAGTACTTTTCCACATACTTTTTGGTACTTTTTCAAGCACTTTTGGTACTTTTGCAAAGTGCTGAAAAGTTATTCTAAATAGATGATAAAAAATTGTCTCCTAGGAGAAAAAGTGAATTGCATATGGTCCCATGTATGTTGATATGCAAAGTACGCTTGTGATGGTCTTCAGAAGCACAACATATAAAACAGAGAGAACGCCCACAATGCCCGAAATTTCTCTGTGTATATAGCGTGAAAAGAATATTGCATGTAATGTGAACCAGGGTAAACAGTAGGTGTGCGTGAGTGTGAAAGCAAGTGTAAACTTTCCTTGAAAGTTGTTCCGTAGGACAATTCTTACCACAGAAACACCAGTGTTTTTTTTCTTTTTGGTATATGGAGTAATCCATTAAAGTGATTGGTGGTCAGGGCACTAAAAAGTGGTGGCTGGATAGTCTAATGGTTAAAGAGACCCTGTAACAAAATTGTCATCCTTATTTCTTCTATCCTATAGCTGTTCTAATGTGCTCTGTCTTACTGCAGCCTTTCCTAGTTACACAGTGGCTGTGTTATCTCTGTTATATGATCTAATCTTCTCTCCCCTGTCGGGTCTGTCGGGCTCAGGCAGTCTGGCTAGAATGTGCTGTGCTGCTTGTGACTGGGTAGAAGCTATACACACCCTCTCCAGGCCCCCTGCACACTCTGTATGACTCACACACTAGGCTCATCTCAGCGTATCGCTTGCTATGTCTTTTGTTTGTAAACACTGCATAAAACTGGCAATTACAAGCCAGGTTTGCAGCAGAAAGTGGCAGAAACAGCACAGAGGGGCCCAGGAGAACATCATGAATAGAATGGTATGTGCAACATAAATGCGCAAAAGCGAACCATAAATGTTCTGTGTCTTGTCTAAAAAGTCACAGGCACTGGGAAGATGAAAGGCAGTCCCCATGACCACAGGCCTGCCACAAGATTACACACTTGGCTGGGTAACACAAACATGCTCAGTTTGATTAGTGATGATCGTAATCTGCTAGTTACGAGTGTGCAAAATTTTGCATTAATTATTGCAATTACAGACATACGTCAGTAGGATTTGGACATTCTATTGTTTTTGTGTAATCCATTCGAAATTTTGTGTAATTTTTGTGTAATTTTGTGTAGACTTTAGCGGTTAATAGCAAAGCCCCCATACATGCTGCTAACAACAAAACTGCTACAAATGTTAATGAGAATAGTGGTAAACAGGTAAAAAAATAATTTTTGAAAAAGGCCTTGCCGTTTTTGAGAAAATCAATTTTAAATATGCAAAGGAAAAATGTTTTGCAAACTCAGAAAAATTACAGTTTAAAAAAACATGTTTCCTTTGCATTTTTAAATAGATTTTCTCAAGAACTACAATGTGTTTTTGAAAACAAGCACGCTTTCTTGCACGCTCACGCCTGTGCAGTATGGAGCCGCACGTCTTCGGGAGGGCACGGCTCCCCAAGACTTCCAAATACCCTTTTGGGTACTACAATGGTTTTTGAAAAAATTATTTCTTTGACTTGTTCCCACTCGTCTTCTTAAAGTGAATGGGAACCGCATTTAAAAAATGAGACAGATACTTACCCAAGGAGAGGGAAGGCTCTGGGTCCTATAGAGATTTCCGGCTCCTCTCCTGGTCCCCTCGTTCCAGTGCTGGCTCGCCCGGTAGCAGTATTTGACTAATTTAGTCAAATACTGCTTTACCCGGCCGAAGGAGGCTTCAGAAGTCTTCAGGGAGCCCGAGTGCTCCTGAAGAAGGGTGGCCCTGTACTGCACCTGCGCAAGCACGCTCTCTTGCATGCTCACGCCTGTGCAGTATGGAGCCGCACGTCTTCGGGAGGACACAGCTCCCCAAGACTTCCAAATACCCTTTTGGTAGGGGAACAAAACGGGGGGAGCCAACACAGGATAGAGAGCACCGAGAGAGGAGACGGAAGGCTCTATATGACCCAGAGCCTTCCCTCTCCTTAGGTAAGTATTTGCTTCATTTTTCTAAAAATGCTGTTCCCATTCACTTTAACATACATAGCAATTGGTGACAGTGGCATGCATGGGGGTTTTGCTATTAACTGTTTATGTCGAAACTTCGTGAAAATTACTTGAAATTGTGAAGTTATGGTTCCTGATTATGTTTACAAACTAAATTAATTACACTTTTTCCTAAAATTTCAAATTACGATTTTGCATCATAGCTGTGAATTATGATGCAAAATAATGATTATGCAAAATTTAGTCCCATCACTAGGTTTGATCTTCCTGGTGAAGGATCATTTTACCATGGAGCACTTGTCTTTAGTTAAATCGTCAAACTTTCAATGGTGAGTATTTTCCGACTTATAGTAAAGGGTCCTATAAAGTTTTGTACAGTGATATGTATTGTTGGGCACTGCATGGTATTATGCTGGGTTGTATGGATAAAATAGCATTTACCATCCAAGGTCATATGCTAGTTTTTTGTTGTTGTTGTTGTTGTTTTTTGTGTGTTTGTTAGTAAAAGGGGAGATTTGGCTACATGGACAGCCTGCAAAGTTTAAATTATCATTGAAGGCTTGAATTATCATTGAAGATGGCTGGAGCCACAATGACAGTTTATTTTGTGCTGAGCTGACAGCGTCAGGATTATCTGACGAGAATGTATGTGGATGTGTTGCAGGCTTCTGACTAGGCACTTTAAATATGATTTAATTTGACATCAGCTAATCAAGGACCATCTCCAAGCTCTTCCACTGAGTGCTGCGTGCAATTAGGAAAACATTTGTAATGCGAGTGGTACTTGAAAGTGTAACTCTACTTTTTGTTAGAAAAATAAATAACACAGCATGTATATTTAATAGATGAGCCATTTTGTAATGTAAGGTTACACACATCGACTTTCCAGTTCAACCTGCCATCAGAATCAGAATCATTCAACAACGGTTGTATCTGGAATTATTTTTGGCACATACAAGGTCGGGGATGGTACAGTGATAAACATACAGTAGAAAATACACAGAATAGGCATATACATTGCATTGCATAGGACATAGTTGAGATGGAGAAGGACCGTCTGAGTGCTATGTGAGCGGAGCTGCCGCAATCTGTACAGCACTCAACTGCTCTGCAGTGAATTTGGATGCCCACAGTATGATCTGGAAAATTGAGGTGGGGGGAGAGAGAATGAGAAAGAGAGAAGATGAATGAGAGATAAGAGAGACAAAGAGTCTGAGAGTTACCTGGGGTAGCGGCGATGTCCTGACTGGCTAGTGGCTTGTTAAACTGTTCTGTCTGTGCATACCCCTGTGGCCACGCTTACATATCTAGCACCTGGCTTGTGTCCTAGGCCAGTGTATACAGTCTGAAGTGGCTGGTTGAGGGTGGCTAGAAACATAGTATCCTATCTTCTAAAAATTAGCCTCCAGCTTGTGACCTGGAGTGGATCTGAAGGCACAGAATCCAGACATGTAACGGCTGCAGGCAAACGGACTAGGCCTGGTGGACACGGTCTGTTGTGCAGGCAGGCCAGCGGGTTGGCCTTGAAGTTGGAAGAGCCATCGGCACCGACATGGTGTTGACGTGGCAATGGCGGCTGAGCAAGGTTTCCAGCATTGTCAGATGGCAGCCCGTGTTCCATGCAGGCAAGGTGCAGCAGCAACGGTCTACACATGTTAGCTAGCCTTTCTAGACAGGATGAATCATGTTTAGAGATGTCGTGAACGTCTGATTTTCGGTTTGCGAACTCCGTTCGCGAACTTCTGCGGAAGGTTCGTTTGCGCAAAAGTTCGCGAACCGCAATAGACTTCAATGGGGAGACGAACTTTTAAAACTAGAAACACTTATGCTGGCCACAAAAGTGATGGAAAACATGTTTCAAGGGGTCTAACACCTGGACTCCCAGGTGGCGGAGTGGGATAGACACCAAAAGTCCCAGGGAAAAGTCTGGATTTGACGCAAAGCAGCGTTTTAAGGGCAGGAATCACATTGAATGCTAAATTGCAGGCCTGAAGTGCTTTCAAACATCTTGCATGTGTATACATCAATCGGGGAGTGTAATTAGAGTACTGCTTCACACTGACAAACCAAACTCACTGTGTAACGCACCGCAAACAGCTGTTTGCGTAGTGACAGCAGTGCTGGACTGGTGTGCAACATGGCCAGAGTGCAGGCCATGGCGGTTTTCCAGCCCATATGGTCGCCGGGCTGTGGTAGCTCAATGATAGAACAACAGTGACTGTCCAGCTGGTCAAATTTGCTCTGTCCACAATGAAGCAACGACCTTATGATCTTCTTGTATGTAGGTAGGCATAGGTAGGAGTCCCAGTATAGGTAGGTAGGCATAGGTAGGTGTCCCAGTATAGGTAGGTAGGCATAGGTAGGTGTCCCAGTAGTTAGAAAGGCATAGGTAGGAGTCCCAGTATAGGTAGGTAGGCATAGGTAGGTCCCTTAGTATAGGTAGGTGTCCCCGTATAGGTAAGTAGGTGCCACAGTAGTTAGGTAGGCATAGGTAGGTGTCCCAGTATAGATAGTTAGGCAGGGCCTGGCTGGCACAGTAATAACAATTACCAAGGTCCAGCTGCAACAGATAGGGCTGTATAATGTCAGTGTTAGTGAGCAACACACACAAAAAAAAAAACACATCAGGAGAACATTAGCTCTCAAAAGAGCTGTTGAGGGGTGCTATGTTAGCAATAACAATCATCCAGGAGCAAGCTAACAAGCCAAGAGCCTAACTAATCTTTCCCTATGAGAGAGTCTAATGCAGCTGTCCCTTCACTAATTACTGCTGGCACACGAGTGAGTGTAATGGCCGGCGGAGCCTGTCTAATATAAGGGGGAGTGGCTCCAGGACTGAGTGTAGCCTGAATGGTTACAATGTGCCTGCTGACTGTGATGTAGAGGGTCAAAGTTGACCCTAGTGGAGCATTATGGGGTGAATCGAACTTCCGCAAAAGTTCGTCTTCGCAGGCGGACGCAAACAACCCAAAGTTCGCCTGGAACCGTTCGCAGGCGAACAGTTCGGGACATCTCTAATCATGTTTGCCTGCAGCCATTGTTGCAACCCACTGTTTGGTGGACAGAACAGCTCAGGATTTCATTTTTTCTATTCCTCTCACCTTGTGTAGGATTTAATTCATGCACCTGGTAGATGGCGGCCATCAGAGTCTTGAGTACTTTTTCCGAATCATATTCACCAATGCATGGCATTCTCCTAGAGTGCAGACTTCTGGAGTATGGTCAATTTGGGATGTTGACAATGTGGGGGGATTAAAGCAAAGTCATGGCGGAGGGGGTTGGACAAAGGTGGCACATTGAGCACAGCTACTTCCACCGCTATAAAAAAGAGGAAGGGTCCAAAAAGCAAAGGAGTAATTATGTAATGATAAAGTTCCCCACGGCTTCAGCTCCATGGAGGACCTTCAGTACACTCCAGTAAAGTTGCTCTGTACAAGCAGTTTTTACCATTACTTACACTGACAACAAGGTTTCGCACACTGCACAGTAAATGTCACCAAAGTAATATGAACATCACTAGAATAATGCACACAATAGAAGCAGCAAAACATGCTAACTTGCCAGCATAAGTAAGGGTAATATTGCTGTGTGCTCCCTGTGCATGCCAACTTTACTAGAGTTTACTGAATATGTCTCCATGTCTCTTGCAGTGGTTCCTGTGCCTAAGTGAGGTCAATAGAAAGACAGATTGTCCTGCCCTTAGAGCAGGCGAGTGAAAGTGCTGCTGTTCCTGTTTCTAGAGGAGGTCGGCGAATGAGATTAGTGGACGTGCAGGTGTTGTTCATCGAGAGGAGGTCAATAGAAGTGCAGGTGCAGCTGCTCCTTTGCTGAGAAGAGGTCAAGAGATGTGCAAATGCTCCTTTGCCAAGAGGTCAGTAGATGTGCAGGTGCTTCTTCACCAAAAAGAGGTCAATAGATGTGCAAGTGCTCCTTCACGCAAAAGGACATCGATAGATGTACAGGTTGTGACGGTCGACCGACCGTGACGTCACAGATCACACTAATCACTGCCCTACAGAGTTGGGGAAGGGCAGGCGGATGGTCTAATGTCGAGCCGGGTCCTACACGGGAAATCAGGCACAGGTTGGAGGGATGAGACAGAAGAATAGTCTAAATACAAGCCGGGTCAAATACAGGTATCAGGTACTGGTTCGTGGGATGAGGCAAGAGAATGGTCTAAATTCAAGCCAGATCAAATACAGGTATCAGGTACTGGTTCATGGGATGAGGCAAGAGAATGGTCTAAATACAAGTCGGGTATAATACAGGTATCAATACAGGTATCAGGTACTGGGACTGAATCACAGCAGCCGAGAACTGTGGATGATCTAGAGACAGGGAGCAATGCTGTGACTCAGACACACACACACACACACTTAGCTCAGTAAACAGATTTCAGGAGCAAGCTCACTATTAGCCTACATGCGCCAAACTACACGCTATAACAGGCGTACCGGAAACGCCTTTATACCTTCTCGTCGCGTCACTTCCGGTACGCCTGCCGCCTGCTCGCATAGGGCGGACGCGTACTCTGACGCGTACGTCCCATGCACCTCTGGAACGCACGCGCCTGCCTGCTGCCGCTGGAGGAGACGTCGTGGAATGCAAGCCGGAAGTGTCCGGCTCATCGCAGGCACGAGGATCAGGTTGTATTATTCCACAGGTGGACTGGTCACTAATTTGTATAGGTGGTCCTTTACTAAGAGGAGGTCAATAGATGTGCAAATGCTCCTTTACCAAGAGAAGATCAGTAGATGTGCAGGTGCTCCTTTGCCAAGAGAAGATCAGTAGATGTGCAGGTGCTCCTTTGCCAAGAGAAGATCAGTAGATGTGCAGGTGCTCCTTTGCCAAGAGAAGATCAGTAGATGTGCAGGTGCTCCTTTGCCAAGAGAAGATCAGTAGATGTGCAGGTGCTCCTTTGCCAAGAGAAGATCAGTAGATGTGCAGGTGCTCCTTCACCAAGATGAGGTCAGTAGATGTGCGCTTGTGTTCCTTCACAAAGAGGAGGTCAATAGATAGTGCAAGTGCTCCTTTACTGAGAGGATTTCCATGAAAGTTCAGGTGCTTCTCTTTTGCCAAAAATCCAATTAGTCCACTGCAGAGGTATCCTTTAAAACATTTATTTCTGACAATGAAACCTGGAACTGTTGATGGAGGTCCAGAGACACCAACTGCCAGCATGCAGAACTTTTGTCCAATTTAGACTCCTTTATCATTTTTGCTAATGATCCTTTTATTTATAAAGCAGTAGCCTATTCTTCTGCAGCACTTCACTTTAAATAAGGAGCTTGGTTATTAGCTTGAGATAAACAATCACGGGACAGAACACTCCAAGACATGAAGGCTTCTCCGGCAATGGCCACTGGCATCAGGTTTTCGGTTCACACGTGCCATAAACATTTACAGTAACCGACTTTAGTAAATAACTGTGACGTGAACGTCTTGCTACAACCTTCCCGCACTGCAGACTAATCAGAAAATGGCCACTGACAACTGAAAACCGAAGAGGGGCCACTTAATAAACCATCATTTTTCCGCAATTAGTGTCATTCCAGGACACAGAGCCTCTTTTTGTTTTGATTTTAATCAATTTTCTAACTCAGCAAAGTACAAATAATGACATAAACACCCAGCAGTTTGACAATTAAAAATCTCTGTGTAAAGAACCTTATGTTTCCATTACCATATGGTAATTAGGACATGTTAAATGGATATCAACAGAGATAAACAGACTCATTTGTGTTCTTCCAGTTTGGCTTGTTTTGTATTTACATTTGTTTCTACGTTTTTACCATCTTACGGCGTAAACATTGGAATAAACAATCGTGCGGTCTGCAATATGGAGCTCATGCTTTTTCCGTAATTGATGTAATAGTTGCAGGAACATTGTGTGTTTAATGTTTTCTATAACTTACAGTCAAGCCTAAATGAAAAACATAAAGCTGGAATGTGAATGCATCTGATAAAAGCAAGTTAAAAGATAATTGTATTCAAAACTAATATTTCAGCGTTTGAGAGATGCCAGGCCGCGTTTCACATCGGTTAAGCATAAATAGACAAGTGGTCGCTCCAACCTTTACATTTACTGAAAATACTATATACTTTATTAGCATCAAGAAATTCCCAGTACGTACAACGCAATTGACTCCTCAACCCTCCCACCCCTTAACTACCACTACAAAGCAACTACAGTCACTGTTAACCCTCTACCAGGCAATTCTTTTGAGGCTTGCAAGTGTTACAGGCCAATTTATTTTAGAACTTTTTTTTATTTCTTATTTGTTACATTTCCCTGCTTCTAATTAGTACTGCTGCACTGTGTATTTATGGCCAGTTGTCACTAGGGGCAGTGTGAGACAATAACAGAGGACTTCTGAATTCAGCTTTTTATATTTTCTGCTAGTAGAGAGAGAGAGATCAAAGCATTCCAAGAATGTACAGCACGAGTTCTGCTGAATGTTGACAAAACAAGTACATGTATCTCAAACAAGATAACTGTGTTGAAGCTGCTAATAGGATAAATAATCCATGAGATCACTCCTTTCATGTATAACTCAAACCATGTACACCATGGAGCACCAATAAACTGCTCTCAGGCATCAGCAATGTTCCTTTGCTGCTCTTCATCCAGCATACGATAATAGTCCCAAGGCTGATCTTGGATAAACTAGACGAAATGTAGATGTATTATATATCAAACCAAGCTGCTGGAAATGGTTCAGTATGTTAATTTGCCTGCTGGTGGCAGTATGTGCCTGGGCAGTGATGATGGACTTTGGCTGTCCATAAGCGATCAGCAAGACCATGAACATACTGGCAGTTTCCTATTTCACCTGTAGGCGGTATTAGGATCTTGAATCTTCTTGAATATATATCCCACCACATGCAGGTGTTCACCATTAGTCTGGGAATTAAATATATGTCACATTAAGGCTCCTTATCTGAATTCTGTGGCCAAACTTTGCAATGCTGAGCTTTTGTCTTTACCCCATACTTCCATTGTTGCACCAATTTGATGTACCGTAACCTGGCTTCTGCTTTCCCTACCTGTACTGAGTTCTGTTGGAGCCCTGTACTTTGCTGCATAGTACATGTTTGTTTGTTTTTGTTTTTTTAGTTTTGTTAGGTAGTTTTTATCACTATTATTATTATTTGTATTTATATGGCGCTGATATCTTCTGCAGTGCTGTAAAGTATATTGTCTTGTCACTTAACTGTCCCTCAGAGGGGTATGGGGAGAACATAGAAACTCTGTGCAGATAGTGCCCTGGCTGGGACCCCCTGCGCTGCATGGTGAGAGAGCTAACCAATAGGTCACTGTATTGCCCAGTTGTTATTAAAGAGGAACTCTAGTGAAAATAATGTAACAAAAAAAGTGCTTCATCTTTACAATACTTATTATGTATAAATGATTTTGTCATTGTTTTCCCATTGTAAAATCTTTCCTCTCCCTGATTTACATTCTGACATTTACCACATGGAGGCATTTTTACTCCTGGCAGGTGATGTTAGTGGAAGGAGATGCTGATTGCTTTTTTGACAGTTGGACCCAGTTGTAAACAGCTATTATTTCCCACAATGCAATGAGGTTCACAGGCAGGAAACTGCCAGGACCATCTGACATCACTCTGTGGGAGGGGTTTCACCACAATATCAGCCATGCAGAGCTCCCTGATTATCCGTTTCAGAAAAGGTAAAGATTTCTCATGGGAAAGGGGGTATCAGCTACTGACTGGGATGAAGTTCAATTCTTGGTCACGGTTTCTCTTTAAATCCAAGCTGGAATTTTTGGTTCCCTTGTCTGCTGTTTTTGTGGGGGGTTTTTTCACTTGTAAATACCTTATATTGTCTGGGCCTAAATGTCTGCTGCAAAAGAGTGGTCATTGTTTTATTTGTCGTACTTCATCAGGAATACCCTGATGAAGGCAGAGCTCACTAAAGCGCAAAGTCATGTTAGCACACATAGGAGCAGTCCCTTCAGTGTGTTTCCATCTAGCCTATGCTGTTGTCCAAGAGCCAGGTTGTGGTATAGGAGCACCAGTTTACACACCTCCTTCACCACAGTTGTTATATGCATTTTTTTAATCCTCTGTAATCTTGTAAGTATATTTTTTTACCTTTACAAAACAATAAATTGTTTAATGCTCTATTGGTGCACTCTTTTCCTTCCGGTTGTTGTCCACACTCTGTACCCGATAAAAGAAACGCTATCAAATTCCATGTATCCACTGCTCTATGTTTATAATTCAGCCTGCAACCTTTCCCTGCATTGCAAGCACTCCAATCTAATCAGAAATGTTCCAGCTGTAATAAATCTTATCTCAGTCAGACTGGCTCTATTTGATACATTGCTGACGACTTGGAAGCTTGTCATCACCCCTCCCACATTCCTGCTCCTCACTGATTGGCTGAGGGCAGTTCAGTGTGAAGCTGCTAAAATCTGATCTCTGCTGTGCTCACATGTGTTTACACAGCAAGCTAGGTATGACAGTGCAGTTTCTAATGCTGGAAACACACAATACATTTTCCGGTCCGATCGACGGGTGATCAGACAGGAAGTTGTACGGTGTGTACAGTGTGTACAAGTCCAAAGTGCTCTTGATCGATAAAGGGAAATAATCACCCGATTCCTGTCGTTTGGGCAAAAAATTGCATTGTGTGTTCCCAGCATAAGAGGAAATTACATCAGGATTTGCTTCAGTCAAAAGAAGTCAAAATAGAAAATGCCAGTAACATTTTTCTCTTCATTTACTATATAACATTCACTGAAATCAAAACATGAACAGTACAATGCGTATGATATGTAAGTAGAGCAAGTATTTATCAACTTATATATGTGGGTTTTTTTCCCCTGGGATAGTATGGCTGTCCCTGCTGCTTTGAAGCAGGATTGTAACCATAAAAATCAAACTTCAACAGCAACTGGTCTGAGTGTATTAAGTGATAAAGATGCTAATCCTGCATTCAAAACTTTCAAAACGTTTTCTGCTGTTATGATTTGGAGTTATCACATACTTACAGAGCACTGGCCCTTTAGTAGTCAGTGCCAAACAGTTGCATGTTGGGGGTTCTTTTTATCTATAAAATAATCCTCCTCTTCCATTTATTTCCCTGCCAGCTGCTTATCTGAAACACGATCCTCTGCTCACTTGTGTTTACAAGCGAGGCTGAGGTGACTCAGCGATTGTAGTAGAAAAGAACAAAAGTAAAAGGCAGAAATGACATCAGGATTTAGCCTAAACTGTGGGCAAAGGACATGGTGCCCATCAGGAATAGAATTCTCTTAATTTACTATATAACATTCACTGAAATCAAAACGTGGACAGTACAATACATGTGTTATGTAAGTAGATCAAGTGTTTATCTACTTATATATGTGGTTTTTTTTGCCTGGCATAGTATGGCTAATCCTACTGCTTTAAAATGGTGGTGTGGATACATCTGAATTTCTCTAAACTCATAAGAGCTCAATCATTCCCCTTGTGACAGCCAAGTCCATCCCTTACAGTACATCGGTCAACACCCCAAGGTTGAGACTGGAAAAAATAATAATAATTATGAGTTATATAATATCTCCGAGAAGTGAATTAATGGTGTAATTGTAAGTTATCCACAAAATAAAGAAACCGATGTCCACATTATTTAGCGTAGATATGAAAAATGTATCAGTAATTAAATGGATTGACTCACTCCTACTGTTATGTGATAATATTGTTTGGGAGCATTGGAGCGCCGTTAAGGTTGCAGCGATTTTCATTAGTGAAAGATTTATTTTATCTGGAAACACTGACAGAGCTGCATTAAAGTGAAATGGACTTGGCTGGCCGACACATTAATCACGCCGCACCGCGTCTGCGGGGAGCATCATAGCGCCATTGATATGCAAGTCCTGATAAACGGCCACAATATCCCTTCCGCAGCAGTTCCTGCTTCCTCCAGCTTTTATCCTTACTTCATGCTCGGCGTTGAATGTCATTATGGGTGGCCTGGTGGCCTGGTGGCCTTGCAGATCTGGTGTCCAGGGTCCAATTACCAACAGGAAGATTAACTGCATGAAGTCCTGATTCCCTTTTTTTCGTATTGTTAGTGTGCCTCGGTGTACTCAGGGCATGGTGTAAAGCATAAATGAATATCTGACCCATATTGAGCTGTCAATTGTTGGTGCTTTTTATGCTAATTCCAGTTACCCCAATTTTTGACCTTTTATGCCTCCATTCTCCTTGCTGTTTTTTCCCCAGTATCCCACTTTACCTTCTGCACATTGGTGGGGGTGGAGGGGGGTGGAAAGGAGGGGCCCAGACTTATTCCTTTCTTCTCCTTCACCTCTGCCAGGGCCTTCCTGGTTGAGTCCTTAAATCCAGACTTACAGATCAGTGCAGCAGCAGGGGCGTGACTTACCTCTTCCTCCATCGGGTCTCTCTGGCACTCCTGATGCAACGACTAGGTGTCACTGTCCTCTCCGCCTTCCTCTTGGTCTGATAAACACTGCAATGCAGACAGAGAGGAATGCAGAGAGCAGAGAGGACAGTGACACCTAGTGGCTACAGTGGGGGTGCTGGAGAGACCTGACACACTTATTTGTAGGACTGGGTGGCAGAGCCAGGAAAGCATAGGCGGGGGGCCCCTGGGAACTAAGGAAAAGTCCAGGCCCTTCTTCTTTTCTGGATACTAGGATGGGGTGGGCTGTATATGGGAAGAAGGTCCCCTTAAAAGTTTTGCAAGGAGCCTCATCACTCGTAGTCATGCCCCTGCTTCTGCATCTCAGAAACTTGGAGATACTCCAGACCAGTGTGGGCTAGCCTGAGCTTTTTTGCCTCCAACAGTCTGACCACAGTTGGGAGTGGGGGCTATTCAGAAAACATAAAAAATAAGGTTTGGACAGTTCGGAAAATTGAAACCCCTGAAAACATGTAAGCTGGGCCAGTATCTGTTTTTGATCATTCACATAGATTCAGGTGCACATTTTGAAAGTAGACCAGAAGACTGTTTGACTCAACACCAAAAATGGTATTAAGATTAGAACGGTTAATGATGGACCTGATAAACTGAGCATCAGCACTGGAGTTTTCATAATTATTGATCGTGTATAGATGAATTGATTGTTGGAGTTTTACAGTGATGGAGCCAATCAAAATGGAATAGGTAAGCACCAGAAGATTAAGATTAGAGTTGGCAACTTGGCATTGAACTCCAGGCAGCAGATGTCAACCTCATCAGCTGAGACTCTCCTCCTACATAGGTCCAAATCTCCTTCTAGAACAGTTAACCTTCCTAATTTCCACTGAACTTTGGTCATCTGACAAAAAATGCAGATCTCTAGCCTATTTCCATAAGGACTTAAAATTGTATTTATTTAACATAAGACACATAACAATTTTTTTCCTTAAGAATGTATTAATTACAATTAAAAGAAGCAATAGAGTGTTGTACCGTGTTAGCCATCAGTAAAAGCAAGGGGTTTTGAATCAGGATGATACCATTTATTGGATAACTTAGAGATGAATAAACAGTAAGCTTTTGGCTAATAATGAGCCTTCGTCGGTCTTGGTTCCTGACAAAATCTGAAAAACACGGCTTATATATACTGTCAGACATACAGAGGGGAAACCCAGGCATCCCGGCTAAGTTGATAAGATCAACAGTTTCCTACAACAAAACAATAAAGCAGATTTAGGTAATGGGGAGACATCATAAAATCCGAGTTCAAATTGTGATTGGACTGACTACATGCCCCATTAATTCTAAGCTAAAGAGAATTGTGGCATTTAAAACCATCTTCCAAGCGCGTGAAAGAAAATAAAATGAATAATGACAGTTAACACCATCTTACCAGCACATAAAACAAAAAGGAATAGACTGAAAAAATAAAAAGAATTGTGGCATTTTAAACCCATCGTACCAGCAAAAGAAGTTAGAGTCCTTGTTTAAACCATCTTTTACAGTTTTGAACCAATGTATATATTTTGTTTCTTGTGTTAGTCTCACTTTTTCTGATTCAAAGCCACCCCTTAATACAGTGACAAGAAAATCTTTTAAACTGTATCCAGGTAAACAAAAGTGTGTGGGTACTGGGAGATCAGTATATTTTGTAATATCCTTTCTTCTGCTGTTAATAGTGAACCTGTGGTGGTGTTTCATACGATCACTTAGAGGTTGTCCTGTTTCTCCCAAATAAATTGGTTTGGGGCATTTTGCACACACGATCAGGTATCCCAGTATAATAACAATGTCAGGATCTCTCCTGTTGTGTGTTCTGTCCGTTGCATTGGAGCTGCAAACGGACAGTTCTGGCTTATCTGCTTGCATTCGGTTGTGCATTCGCAATAAGTCATTGTCATTTGCAATCGCTCTGCAGTTCTGGGCAGCTCAGGATGCTGTCATCATTCCACCAATTGCTTGCTGCAGCTAAGCTGCTGCCAGACAGCCCTGGATTTCCTGCATGCATGTTGTTACATAATACTGCATGTATTTCTTATGGGAGTCCTTTGCATTCACAGCCAGCTAGCTAATGGTAATGAGGCCAGCTCAGGATTAAATGATCACCATTCAGCTGTGTGGACATTTGCATGCTTGCATTCATTGGTTGAGGCTGGCATAAAAGTCTGCCTCCCATTTTAGACTTTGCCCAACATAGCGGTCAGTACGCAGGTCTGCTGGGCACTTTGTCACTCTGTAATAGATCTGTTATTGTAGTTCAATGCAACCTTATTACTTGTGCTTTAGCTAGTTTCTTGATAAATATATATGCAGACTTGCTGATATATATTTATCCGTTAGTTGAGCCATTTGTTATTTTTCTGTATTATTGTGTATTGCCTTGTTTCCATGCCTGATGGACATTCGCTGCATCCGCGGTGGATCAGTGAAGTCCATTATCCTGATATCTTGGATTCTGCCATCATCACATTGGTGACTGGTAGTATTCCTGCTACTCTAGTTCTGGGAACGTAACTATAGGCTTTGGTTGCTATTAGTTACGTTCTTTCCTGTAGTCTTGCCTGTGTGAATTCTTGCTGGTGACTGTTGTTAGCCTGCTTACTCTGCTTCTGTGGGCGTGACCGTGAGCTGCGGTTGCTACTAGTTATGCTCCAATCTATAGTCCTGTCTTGTACCTATCTGAATGCTTGCTATTGCTAAGGCAGCACAACATCACACTGCGCTGCCATTGTGTCTTGTTTGTAGCGATATCGGAAGCCCAGAGTGGCAGTTGTTCTGAGCAACCTGTGTAGCCTCTTCCATTATCCAGCTACTTAGCCTTGTTGCGCTAGGTGGTCAGAAAGTAGCCCCCCAGCATTACAAACAATTAATAAACCAGATCTAGCAAGAGTCCTGTGTATCCAAAATGGACCAAAGTTCTGTTGCTTAACAGTTCAGTCCCATACTACAGGATAATACAACAGTCCACAATAATTGGAGAGTTCTGCTCCACAAGGTTCCTATTTGTCAAGTGGAATTTCCCCTCTGATATCTAAGACTTGAAAAGAGGTATAGTCACAATGACAGACCGGTCTGCAGTTACAGATTTTCAGTATCCAGCAATAAGCACCACCTCTGTAATCCACAGGTCAGCCCAATCACAGCCGGCCTTTTAACCAGCTGAGCGGTCTGGACGAGCTCAGCTCGTCCAACACCGCCAGCGGCTGCCGCTCAGGCCCTGCTGGGCCGATTTTAACGAAATAAAAAGCAGCACACGCAGCCGGCACTTTGCCAGCCGCGTGTGCTGCCTGATCGCCGCCGCTCTGCGGCGATTCGCCGCGAGCAGCGGCGAAAGAGGGCCCCCCTAGCCGCCTGAGCCCAGCGTAGCCGGAACAAAAAGTTCCGGCCAGCGCTAAGGGCTGGATCGGAGGCGGCTGACGTCAGGACGTCGGCTGACGTCGATGACGTCACTCCGCTCGTCGCTATGGCGACGATATAAGCGAAACAAGGAAGGCCGCTCATTGCGGCCTTCCTTGTTTATTCTGGGCGCCGGAGGCGATCGGAAGATCGCCTCCGGAGCGCCCTCTAGTGGGCTTTCATGCAGCCAACTTTCAGTTGGCTGCATGAAATAGTTTTTTTTTTATTTAAAAAAAACCCTCCCGCAGCCACCCTGGCGATTTAATCAGAACGCCAGGGTGGTTAAAACATTATTCATATGCATAGACAACAGTGGAAAAAAAGCCACCATGAAGCATAGAATGCTCAATGCTCTCACCTTGCAGTAGATGCTAAAAAGTGGCGAGATGATGTCTGGGATAACCATGCAATCCACTGAGTCACATGGTGTATGGAGTACTTCTGTACGTGACTTTTTAGATAAACTATTTAGGGTTTTGGCTGCACTATTTTTGGCCCACTTGGTTGTCCTTTATTTGTATATGGACAGTGTGGTTGTGCTTAATAAACAGCATTCATGCTCATACTGCTGGGTCCTGCCTTGATACACAGCATATCCTGCATCAATTGGTGATCACTAGTTCATATTCTGTAGACTTTGTAACGATAATTATTAAGATGAACCACAAAATTGATCAGAGGGATGGAAGGTCTCACTTACCAAGAAAGGTTGGATAAGCTGGGCTTACTCAGTCTTGAGAAAAGATGCCTTAGAGGAGATCTAATGAAAATGTATTATCAGAGGGCAATCAATGGCAATATAAAAGCTTGACAGATGAGATGTCTATCCCTAGGCTTGTGCAAAGGACAAGGGAAAACAATTTATAGAGGGAAAAAGGTTTTAACCCCCTTTTCAGAAAGGGGTCCTGTACACTAATGCTGGACATGCACTGGTGGTCGATTATAGGATGATCGACTGACCTATCGATTCTTAGAATTGATTCATACTGAATGCATCGATTGAACATGAATTGATTTTTTCCCCATAAACTAGGGTTGATTTTTAATTTTTTTGTGGTCGATTTTTGATCCGATTTAAAGCTATATTTGATCGCAAAATAAGCATCCTGAAGAGTCAGATCGAGTAAAGTTTGATTGAATTCATAATGAAAAGCTCTTGATTCTTATTCCATCAATTGAAATAACCCAACATACTTGATCAATTCATTTTAATAATTCAATTGAATATCGGCCAATAAGAATTGATTCTACATCAAAATGACAACTCGATTCTTGATCCATTTGATTCATTTACCAGTTAAAATAATTGATTGAAGTCAAAAATCAACCAGTGTATGGCCACTTTAAGAGTGGTTAAAAGATGGAAGACATTGCAGCAGGAAGTAGTTACGGTAAATTCTATATCTGCATTTAAAGGGGGCGTAGATGCTTTCCTTGCATTTAATGGCATCCACAGCTATAATTAATATGTAATTCCCGGCAGTGTTGATACAGGACTTTTATCTGATTGCAATCTGAAGTCGGGGAGATTTTTTCCCCCTTTTAGAGCTAATTGCTCCAAGCAGAGCCAGATCATCCGCAAGGCAAATCAGGGCCGGGCTGAGGCAGAGGCAGGAGAGGCTCCAGCCTCAGGGTGCAGTGTAGGAGGGGCGAACAACTCACTCAGCTATCATTCCCCTATTGTGTTTGAAGCAGAGAGAAATAAGAAAAGGGAATACATGGCAGTGACTGCAAGCCAGATAACTAGAGATTACGGTGTTGGGGAGGTTGTGGGCCCTGTGGCCCTCTTAGTCTAATAGCAATCAGTGTGTGACGGCTGGGGTGGGAGGGATGGAGGGGCGCACTTTGGTGTCTCAGCCTTGGGTGCTGGAGGACCTTGCCCCCTCTCCAAAGCAAATCTAGGCAGTTGCTTAGTGCCTGGAGGGAGTCTAGGGGCCTGGTGGATGCTAGTCCCCACCAAATCTTACAAAGAAAGCCAGGTGACCATAAGCGGTGGGCAACAACTGCTAGCTTGCCTAGGGCCCTATTTCACCTTAATCCATTTCTGGGTCCAATCCTTGTAAGGGTTTTTCACCTTCCTTTAGATCAACAGAGATATGTGAGCAGGGGCATAGGGGCCACAGTCACAGCAGTTGCCTGTACGACCGGGCCCGGGCCCCTTAGGGGCCTGCTCGTCCTCCACACCAGCTGCCGCTGAGAGAGTCAGATACTCATTTTGCCTTGATCCCCGTGCTGCAGCTACATACTTCTTCCTGTTCTTGCGTTCCATCTCACAGTAAGAGCACCCCTAGAGGGCACTCTTACTGTGAGATGAAACACAAGAACAGGAAGAAAATTGTAGCTGCAGTACGTGGATTGTGAGTATCTGATGACTGCTGAGCCGCTGCTGGTCCTGCTGCTGCGTCCCCCCTCTGCCTGACTACCCTGACTACCTATACTGAGGTACCTATCCCTGGCTACCTATACTGAGGTACCTACTCCTGGTTATCTATACTGAGGCATCTATCCCTGGCTACCTATACTGAGGTACCTATTCCTGGCTATATTTACTGAGGTATCTATCCCTGGCTATCTATACTGAGTCATCTAATCATGGCTATCTATACTGAGGTACCTATTCCTGGCTATCTATAATCAGTCATCTAATCCTGGCTATCTATTCTGAGGTACCTATTCCTGGCTATCTATACTCAGTAATCTAATCCCGGCTATCTATACTGAGGTACCTATTCCTGACTATCTATACTAAGGCATCTAATCCTGGCTATCTATACTGAGGCATCTAATCCTGGCTATCTATACTGAGGCATCTATTCCTAGCTATCTATACTGAGGCACCTATTCCTGACTATCTATACTGAGGCATCTAATCCTGGCTTTCTATACTGAGGTACCTGTTCCTGACTATCTATACTGAGGCATCAAATCCTTGCTATCTATACTGAGGTTCCTATGCCTGGCTATCTATACTGAGGTACCTATTCCTGGCTATCTATACCAGGGGTCCCCAAACTTTTTGGGTCAAGGGCCGGGTCAACATACTTCAGACTGCTGGGGCGCCGGAACATACATAAAATGATGTTGAAAAACATGACTTTGAATCTAAGTATTGATTTCCCCCAATCATGCCTGGAGGAGAACCCCCAGCAGCAGCCATTCAGTAATGCGGTGCCCGAAAAACTTCTTTGCTCACCAGACAGTGAAGCATAACCCAGGTGACAACCTGCTGCCTAGTTGGACAGCAGTGTCACCTGATGCAGAATTGGATTGGAAGCCAGCAAATTACTGGTCACTGGCTTCTATAGTATGTGGATGGGTGGTGTCACACTCCTATTCTATGTGTGGGCCACCAATATTTAAAGGTGCAAGTTATACATTTTGTGTTTGGGGGTCAGTGAAAAAGCCTCAGGGGGCCGCATTCGGCCCGCGGGCCTTAGTTTGAGGACCACTGATCTATACTAAGGCATTTAATCCTGGCTATGTATACTGAGGCACCATTCCTGACTATCTATACTGAGGTACCTATTCCTGGCTATCTATACTGAGGCATCTAATCCTGGCTATCTATACTGGGGCACCTATCTCTGGCTATCTATACTGAGGAACCTATTCCTGGCTATCTATACTGAGGCATCTAATCCTGGCTATCTATACTGAGGCACCTATTCCTGGCTATCTATACTGAGGTACCTATCCCTGACTATCTATACTGAGGCATCTAATCATGGCTATCTATACTGGGGCACCTATCTCTGGCTATCTATACTGAGGCATCTAATCCTGGCTATCTATACTGAGGCACCTATTCCTGGCTATCTATACTGAGGTACCTACCCCTGACTATCTATACTGAGGCATCTAATCATGGCTATCTATACTGGGGCACCTATCTCTGGCTATCTATACTGAGGAACCTATTCCTGGCTATCTATACTGAGGCATCTAATCCTGGCTATCTATACTGAGGTACATGTTCCTGACTATCTATACTGAGGCATCTAATCCTGGCTCTCTATACTGAGGCATCTTATCCTGGCTATCTATACTGAGGCATCTAATCCCGGCTATCTATACTGAGGCATCTAATCCTGGCTATTTATACTGAGGTACCTATTCCTGGCTATCTATACTGAGGTACCTATTCCTGGCTATCTATACTAAGGCATCTAATCCTGACTATCTATACTGAGGTACCTGTTCCTGACTATCTATACTGAGGCATCTAATCCTGGCTATCTATACTGAGGTACCTATTCTTGACTATCTATACTGAGGCACCGGTTCCTGGCTATCTATACTCAGGCATCTAATCCTGGCTATCCATACTGAGACATCTAATCCTGGCTATCCATACTGAGACATCTAATCCTGGCTATCTGTATTGAGGCATCTAATCCCGGCTATCTATACTGAGGCATCTAATCCTAGCTATCTATACTGAGGCATCTAATCCTGGCTATCTGTACTGAGGCATCTAATCCCGGCTATCTATACTGAGGCATCAAATCCTGGCTATTTATACTGAGGTACCTATTCCTGGCTATCTATACTGAGGCATCTAATCCTGGCTATCTATACTGAGGCACCTATTCCTGGCTATCTATACTGAGGTACCTATCCCTGGCTATATATACTGAGGCATCTAATCCTGGCTATCTATACTGAGGCACCTATTCCTGGCTATCTATACTGAGGTACCTATCCCTGGCTATCTATACTAAGGCATCTAATCCTGGCTATCTATACTGAGGCACCGGTTCCTGGCTATCTATACTGAGGCATCTAATCCTGGCTATCTATACTGAGGCATCTAATCCTGGCTATCTATACTGAGGCATCTAATCCTGGCTATCTATACTGAGGTACATGTTCCTGACTATCTATACTGAGGCATCTAATCCTGGCTCTCTATACTGAGGCATCTAATCCTGGCTCTCTATACTGAGGCATCTAATCCTGGCTATCTATACCGAGGCATCTAATCCCGGCTATCTATACCGAGGCATCCAATCCTGGCTATCTATACTGAGGCATCTAATCCTGGCTATTTATACTGAGGTACCTATTCCTGGCTATCTATACTGAGGTACCTATTCCTGGCTATTTATACTAAGACATCTAATCCTGGCTATCTATACTGAGGTACATGTTCCTGACTATCTATACTGAGGCATCTAATCCTAGCTATCTATACTGAGGCATCTAATCCTGGCTATCTGTACTGAGGTACCTAATCCTGCCTATCTATACTGAGGCACCGGTTCCTGGCTATCTATACTCAGACATCTAATCCTGGCTATTCATACTGAGGCATCTAATCCTGGCTATCTGTACTGAGGCATCTAATCCCGGCTATCTATACCGAGGCATCTAATCCCGGCTATCTATACCGAGGCATCTAATCCCGGCTATCTATACCGAGGCATCTAATCCCGGCTATCTATACCGAGGCATCCAATCCCGGCTATCTATACTGAGGCATCTAATCCTGGCTATTTATACTGAGGTACCTATTCCTGGCTATCTATACTGAGGTACCTATTCCTGGCTATCTATACTAAGGCATCTAATCCTGGCTATCTATACTGAGGTACCTGTTCCTGACTATCTATACTGAGGCATCTAATCCTGGCTATCTATACTGAGGCATCTAATCCTGGCTATCTGTACTGAGGTACCTAATCCTGACTATCTATACTGAGGCACCGGTTCCTGGCTATCTATACTCAGACATCTAATCCTGGCTATTCATACTGAGGCATCTAATCCTGGCTATTTATACTGAGGTACCTATTCCTGGCTACCTATACTGGAGGCACCTATTTAATGTAGGGGGGGTCCACTTTCCGCATTGGGGCCCCTGAGGCTTGTAGCTACGCCACTGTATGTGAGGGTGCCGACTAGTTTTAGTATTATGCCATTACTATACTTTCTGCTTGAACTTGATCAATGAATGTCTATTTTCAAACCAACTGTGTAATTATTCCTGGAGATCTACACTGAACCTCACACAGATCACCAAGTGCTGTGGAAAATCAGCTTGCCTGGCTGTTTCAAATCACAAAAAAAGTGGGAAGTTCTAGAAATTATTTATTGAAAAATATTACAATATTATCAAACAGAACCTATATAAGTGAAGATAACAGCTAAATTGAGAACAAAGAACTGTGTGACAAAACTGTGCAGATAACCTGTGTCTGGCTGTCACACCTGCCTGTGAGTGTGACAAGACAATCGCAGTATCTCTGTCTCTGCGCTCCAAAGCTAACAGCAGCAGACAGAGAAGCAATGGAAAAATATAACCCTCCTGTCTACACAATGCTTTTCCCAACTTCTGTTTAATAATGAGCTAGATAAAGCTGCAATAGTCTTTGGAGCAATGGCTTCTGTATATGAGAACGTATCACATATTCTACCCTTTCTTATCATTAATTGCAAACAAACTGATCCAAGTCTAGTCTTCCTGTAGGTTAGAGTAAACCCATACCTCCCAACTTTTTGAGCTGAGAAAGAGGGACATTTAGGCCACGCCCATGCCACACCTCTGATCACACCCACGACACACCCCTAGACATGAATACCATGAAGATTTCATAAGAAAAAACTGTTGTTTTATTACTCAAACTACACTGGTCCTTTCTATCCTGGTTCATTTCCCTTTATATTAGCATTTGAAAATTAGAAACATACACATTTAAAGGATGGGAATAAAGTTAAGTCAAACACATTTTTCAGTAGAGAAATATATATATTTACATAGAAAGAGGGACAAAGTCCTGAAAGAGGGACAAATGAGAGAGAAAGAGGGACAGAGGGACAGGGCTCCCAAAGAGGGACTGTCCCTCCGAAAGAGGGACAGTTGGAAGCTATAGTAAACCTGAGGCAAAGGAAACATTTCTTAACTAAATGTTCATGTGCAGAATGCTCCCAGGGTGGCAGTAACTTTAAAGAGAACCCGAGGTGGGTTTGTGAAAGCATATTAGTGGCAGGGCAGAGGTAAATAACAGGCTAGCGACAATCTGCCTGTCACTAGCCTGGCACTTTTTATAAGGGGGGACAGCAGAGCACAGGGGGGAGGGGGGCTGGAGGCACTATAGAAGGACACAAAGGCTGGTCACAGTACACACAATATGCCTCTGTGTCCTAATATGCTTTCACAAACCCACCTGGGGTTTTCTTTAAAGTAAAGTAGTATGAAACCCAGTATTTCTTCTTTGCTCGAAAAGATTATTTACAGCATATATTATACTACCAATTTTATTTTTTTTAAGCAAAACAGCATTCAAACAGTTAAACACAGAACTTACCTTTTCAATAGAAAGCTCCCATCAATGAGAGCCGCATCTGAACTGGCAATAATAACATTATCTTGTGTTTACTTAATTGCAGCAAGTGAAGAATGTAAAGATTCCCTGCCAGTACAGAAACTTCTTCGAATGTGTCCAGAACACAGACAGCAGCTCAGAAATCATAACTGGATACATTACAATATAAATACACCAGTTAGGAATACAATGCAATGGCAGCTTTCAGAGCAAATAAACTGTACTTTGGGAACTTGTAATTTCGAAATGAATAGTGAGGGCCCATTTCCACTATCGCGAATTTGCATGCGTTTTTCACATGCAAATTCGCATAGCAATACAAGTGAATGGGACTGTTTCCACTTGTCAGGATTCTTTTGCGTTTTTCTGTGCAGAAAAAATTCGCATGGCAGAGCCATCAGAATTTGCATATCGCATACCGCTATGCGAATCGCATACAATGTATTTAATAGGAAATTTGCATGAGGTTTGGGTATGCGAATTTTCGTGCGAATTCGCATGAAAATTCGCATAGAAACAATGGAAAAGCACACCAGCACTGTCATTGTTAAATTCGCATACATCGTCATCCATGCGAATTTTCATGCGACCGCACAAGTGGAAATGCAGCCTAATACTTGTGCACAAAATCAAATATGATAACTGTATGGGTGATAAAAAGTAGAAAAACACATTTTAGTTAATACCGCTTAAGCCTGAGACTAAGGAAAAAGTTGTTTTTTACTTACTTGCGGCTTCTTCAAGCCCCAAAGTCTGTTAGGTCCCTCTGTATTTTCTCTGTCCCTTCTGTTTTTCCACTGTAAGAACCATTAAAGTCACCGACCCAGGTGGGGTCATGGGCTAGAGCGCATGCGGTTCTGAATACATACCTCCGTGGCTAGGAACATTCTGCACATGTGCAGATCTATGTTACCGATTTTTTGATCGATTTCCATTCACTTCTATGATAAAATCAATCAGAAAAATTATTGAAATCAGATTGGACCTGACAGACATTATCTTTTGAGCCATCTATCAGCCAGAAAAACTCACTGTGTATTCCCGGCACTAGAGGCAGATTACAGGAACAGCAGGATAGCTAAGCAACTGGCATTGCTGAAAAGGAAATAAATATGGCAGCCTCCGTATCACTCTAACCGCGGGTTCACTTTAAATACAGGTGAGGGAAATTGGGCTGTAAGAAGGTTGAAGGCTTATTCACAGTGGGATGTTGCCGAGCTGCGTTATAAAGTCTTATAACGCAGCTTACCACACTGCAATGATAAGCCTATGGGACATTCACAGTGTGATGTTAGCGTTGCATTGTAACATGTAGCGTTATGGTAATGCCCTGCTGCAGTGCGTTACCTCTAAACACACACATTACCTGGTACAGGGAAGTATAGTTTTCATTGCCTGTATGCTTTGCATACAGTAGGTAGGTTTGTAGGTACATACTGTAGGCGACGGTAACGCAGCATTAATGTGCGTTACACCCTTTTTTGCATTGCGTTGTAATGCTGCATTGTGACTTTAACATCGCATTACAATGTAACGTCCCACTGTGAATGTAGCCTGAGGAACAGGGCACGTATAATGATCACAGTAAGGCCTAGTTCACAATAAAAATCACCAGCGCTATCGCAACCGCTGAGCAATTTATTGAGCAATTTTGAAAGCGCTTTTCTAAGCACTTTCAGAGCGATTTTCGTTTTTCTAAGCGCTTTTGTGTAGCATTTTTTTTTCTCTTCCTGAGGTCAAGTCAGGAAGTGAACTCTTTGCCCCGGAAATGAATAAATACAACGTATTTATTCATAAAAAGCGCTCGGGAAATTGCTTTTTCTATTGAATCGCAAACACTCTGAAAATGGTGCAGTAGCCGCGTTTGTGATTGGATAGAAAGCTCATCGCTCATGTGAGAACAATCACATAAGCGAACATTACTCAAGCACTTTTATGGCGATTTTTGAAATCACTAGCGCTTAAAAAAACAAAATTGCCCCTGATGTGAACAAGACCTAAGGGCCCTTTTACACTTGTTCCGCTGCGTTTTCCACGCGTTTGTGTTGGTACGCGTTGGTATGCGTTAGTACGTGTTTTTTTTTTCTTCTCGTCTGTCTGTCTCTTCTCCTTCTCTCTTGTTTACATCTATCTTCTCCCTCCAAGTTTTTCTGCTTTTCTCCTCCTTGTGCCTCTTTCTTTTCCCAGTATGTTCCTCTCGCCCCTGTGTCTCTAGTCTCTGCTCTCTCGTCTCTGCTCTCTGGTCTCTTCTCTTTCATCTCGTCTCTGCTCTCCGGTCTCTGCTCTCTCGTCTCTGCTCTCCGGTCTCTGCTCTCTCGTCTCTGCTCTCTCGTCTCGTCTCTGCACTCTGGTCTCTAGTCTCTGCTCTCTCATCTCTGCTCTCTCGTCTAGTCTCTGCTCTCTGCTCTCTCGTTTCTGCTCTCTGCTCTCTCGTCTCTGCTCTCTTGTCTCGTCTCTGCTCTCTGCTCTCTCGTCTCTGGTCTCTGGTCTCTGCTCTCTCATCTCTGGTCTCTCTCTTCTCCGCCTCTTCTTCTCATCTCTCTCTGGCTGCCTTCACGCTAATGGCCCATACTCACGGGCAGCAAAAGTAGCCTGTCACCAGCACACGTGAGCGTGTGGGCAACATCTCGTCGCCACGTCCCTCCGCGTACACACGCGGAAGAGGGACCAGCGGCCGCGATGGAAGCTGTCGCCGACGTTCCTCCTCCCCCCGCCGGAAGCTATGCGTATCCCAATGGAGGTTGCTGTCGCTAGTCCGCGTACTCACGCGGACTAGCGACAGCTGCGGCGGAGTTGCGGTGGTGACTGTCGCCAGGCGATTGAACATTTCAATCGCCTGGCGACATCAGCGACGGGCGACAGTTCGGGTTGCGCGCCCGCTCCGGGCGACAGTTCGGGGTGCGCGCGGCCCATACTCACGGGCGACCTGTCGCTGCAACACGCGCGCGCCGCGTGTTGAGGCGACAAAAGTCCCTCGTGAGTATGGGCCATAACATTACAGACTCTTCTAAGCACAGAGCCAATGGAGACTTTGAAAACTTTTGTCCCGCCTTTCCTCTCTGCACTGCAAAAAAAAAAAAAAAAATTCTATCGCATGCTGGAAGTAACGTCACTTCTGTTTGAAATCCCCCAGAGAATACGTTGGCCTCCGCAAAAGAAAGTGCAGCCCTGTGTTGATACTAACGCAGGCGCTGCAGCGTACCAGGTGTAAAAGACACCATAGTAATACATCTGAGTGACTTTATGTAAATATTTAGCCTTGTACAATGCGCACAGTAACGTAGACAAATGGAACAAGTGTAAAAGGGCCCTTCCAGGTCAATATGTCATGAGCACTAAGGTGGGTGAAACATTTATGGGCAATCACTACCTCAATCAATTATCAATCAGGTTTTAATCAATTATCAGAGCAGGTTTTCTTTATTGCACTTCAGGATATTTTGCTGTCCACAGGCAGTTTGGTATTCATCTGGTTTGGTTTTCACTTTATCGATCCAGGCATGAATATAAATATGCAACATGGTCTATGAATGACATTATACAGTACTTTATGAATTTGTATGTGTTTTCTCTCCACTGAATCACTGCATTTGCATTCAGCATAGATTTGTACTGGGATTATGGATTGCTATTTAAAGCAGCAGGGACAGCCATACTATCCCAGGAAAAAACACATATATAAGTAGATAAATACTTGTTCTACTTGCATAACATATATATTGTACTGTCCACATTTTGATTTCAATTAATTCTATATAGTGACATAAGAGAAAACTGTTTCAGGCATTTTCCATCTTTACAGCCTCTGACTGAAGCCAATCCTGATGTCATTTCCTCCCTCAATCTTGTTTTCTCCTAGAAACTGCACTGTGATATCTAGCTTGCTTTGTAAGCACATGTTAGCACAGCATACATCATATTTTAGCAGCTTCTGAGCCTTGTGTCAGGGCTGGAACCCAGTAGAACGATTTTCTGAGCATTTAGGGAGCGCTTTGAAATCGCTAGTGCTTTCCCTAAATGCTCTGCCAATGTGAATAAATGTAACAAATTCCACAGTAGCGATTGCGATTAGCAAAATCACAATCGCAGGACATGCAGCAATTTGAGAGTGTTTGCGCTTCAATGTAAAGAAATCCCTGAGGCTGCTTTTACACTTGTGTGGGGCGGTGATGCTATTATTATTATTATTAACCGGCATGCTTTGCGCATGCGAACAATGTCACAACTTTGTAATGTGCGGTGGTTGTTACAATAAAAAATGTCAGTTAAAGAGAATAAATGTCAGTTAAAGAGAATAAATCTCGCTTCAGACCTCATAGATAGCAGGGGCATGTGTGCTCCTGCTAAACCGCCGCTATCGCGCCGCTAAACGGGGGTCCCTTCACCCCCAAATCCCCTCGGTGCAGCGGGGGAGCGCTTCCTGGTTGGGGCAGGGCTAACCGCCGCAGCCCTGCCCCACGCGCATCTGTCAGTGCGTATCTCCGCATCTCCCCCGCCCCTCTCAGTCTTCCTTCACTGAGAGGGGCGGGGGAGAGGCGGCGATGCGCCGCTGATAGACGCGACTAGAGGCAGGGCTACAGCCGTTAGCCCTGCCTCCAGGGGCGACCAAGTCTACGACCAAGTCTTGCGGGGGGTTTGGGGGTGAAGGGACCCCCGTTTAGCAGCGTGATAGCAGCGGTTTAGCAGGGGCACACATGCCCCTGCTAACTATGAGCTCTGAAGCGAGATTTATTCTTGCTTCAGAGTCTCTTTAAATATATCATGCTAGCAGACCCAAGCCCATTTAAAAATGGGCTCTAGGGTCTGTTTCTCGCCGCTGCTGCCCACGCATGTCACTGCACGAGCGCGCACCCGACACGTGTGCTCACACACCCACCGCGCGCACACCCGCCCTACACCCGACTGCCCGCTCACACGCCCACTGGGCTCCCTGGCCCCATCCTCCTGTCTCTGTGAGGCTGGGTCCGTGCTACGCACAAGCGCAGTAGCCAAAAGCACAGACCAACCTACACAGGGACAGCGTGACGCAGGGACACAGGGGTTTTATTATAGAGGAAGGATAGGAGACACACACAGTGGTATTTGAGAAGTGAAATGAAGTTTATTGGATTTACAGAAAGTGTGCAATAATTGCTTAAAGAAAATTAGGCAGGTGCATAACTTTGGGCACCACAAAAAAGAAATGAAATTAATATTTAGTAAATGCACCTTTTGCCGAAATTACAGCCTCTAAACGCTTCCTGTAGGTTCCAATGAGAGTCTGGATTCTGGTTGAAGGTATTTTGGACCATTCCTCTTTACAAAACATCTCTAGTTCATTCAGGTTTGATGGCTTCCGAGCATGGACAGCTCCCTTTAACTCACACTACAGCTTTTAAATTATATTCAGGTCTGGGGACTGAGATGGCCATTCCAGAAGGTTGCACTTGTTCCTCTGCATGAATGCCTTAGTGGATTTTGAGCAGTGTTTAGGGTTGTTGTCTTCATGAAAGATCCAGCCCCGGGGCAGCTTCAGCTTTGTCACTGATTACTGATTACTGGACATTGGTCTCAAAAATCTGCTGATACTGAATGAAATTCACACTGGCCACACAGCCCCACAGCTTGATTGAACCACTGCCATATTTTACTGTAGGTAGCAGGTGTATTTCTTGGAATGCTGTGTTGTTTTTCCTCCATGCATAACGCCCTTTGTTATGCCCAAATAACTTAATTTTAGTTTCATCAGTCCACAGCACCTTATTCCAAAATGAAGATGGCTTGTCCAAATGTGTTTTAGCATACCTCAAGCGGCTCTGTTTGTGCTGTGGGCGGAGAATAGGCTTCCTCTGCATCACTCTCGCATACAGCATCTCCTTGTGTAAAGTGTGCCGAATGGTTGAACTATGCACAGTGACTCCATCTGTAGCAAGATGATGTTGTAGGTTTTTGGTGCTGATCTGTGGATTGACTCTGACTGTTCTCACCATTCGTCAATTTTGTCTATCCGAGATTTGTCTTGGTTTGCCACTTCGAGCCTTAACTTGAACTGAGCCTGTGGTCTTCCATTTCCTCAATATGTTCCTAACTGTGGAAACAGACAGCTGAAATCTCTGAGACAGCTTTCTGTATCCTTCCCCCAAGCCATGATGGTGAACAATCTTTGTCTTCAGGTCATTTAAGAGTTGTTTTGAGGCCCTCATGTTGCTACTCTTCAGAGAAAACTAAAAGAGGAGGGAAACTTACCACTGACCCCCTTAAATACTCTTTCTCAGAATTAAATTCGCCTGTGTATGTAGGTCAGGGGTCACTGAGCTTACCAAGCCAATTTGAGTTCCAATAATTAGTTCTAAAGGTTTTGGAATCAATAAAATGACAACAGTGTCCAAATGTATTCGCCTGCCTAATTTTATTTAAAGGGACACTTAAGTCAAACAAAAAAAAATGAGTTTTACTCACCTGGAGCTTCCAATAGCCCGCTGCAGCTGTCCGGTGCCCTCGCCATCTCCCTCCGATCCTCCTGGCCCTGCCGGCAGCCACTTTCTGTTTCGGTGACAGGAGCTGACAGGCTGGGGACGCGAGTGATCTTTCGCGTTCCTGGCCACAATAGCGCCATCTATGCTGCTATAGCATATATCATATACCATATAGCAGCATAGAGGGTGCTAATGTGTCTGAGAGCGCGAAGAATCACTCGCGTCCCCAGCCTGTCAGCTCCTGTCACCGAAACAGGAAGTGGCTGCTGGCGGGGCCAGGAGGATCGGAGGGAGACGGCGAGGGCACCGGACAGCTGCAGGGGGCTATTGGAAGCCCTAGGTGAGTAAAACTCATTTTTTTTGTTTGACTTAAGTGTCCCTTTAAGCAATTATTGTGCACTTTCTGTAAATCCAATAAACTTCATTTCACTTCTCAGATATCACTGTGTGTCTCTCCTCTATGATATATTTAACACATTTTTTTTATCATAACAACCAACGATTTATACAGGAAAATCATGACAGTTAACAAGGTTGCTCAAACTTTCGCATCCCACTGTAGTAGCTTCGGGGGACGATTAAATCTTAATGGAGAGAGAGGATGGAGAAAGGGGGCTCCGGGAACTCCGGTGGGCATGAGGACAGTATGATACACATACCTGCTCCCCTAATTTTACATTTTTATCCAGTGCTAAGGTATCCTTTAAAAAATAATGACATTTTAACAGTGTTTAGACACAAGTTTAAGAAGCTAGATTCTTGTGTCCTGATGAGCTAGAGTTCACAAAGCCAATAAGATCTATCTCGTCTGTTCCGATAACTGAGACAATATAAACTGAACAGTGCAGTTCTCTAAGGAACATTTCAGTGTTTCACTCCACAAGCAAATGTGTTCCTGGGACAAAGCAGTGATTTATAGATCCTCTATTTCACTCTCAAGGGCTTCTAATACTCAGTCAGGTTTTAAGAGAGATTAAAGTATATATTTCACTAGATAAAAAAAAAACAACTTTCACCTAAGACAACAATACTAATAAGGGTGAGTACACACATCCAATTTTGATTGGCCAATGAATGGCCAATTTAACCCCTTGCATGTTGTATGAGAGCCTACCTACACAATCTGTTAACAGCTATTCAAAACCTGTTGATCTTTATTCTGTATGAAGGTGGTAAAATTGGCCAGTGATTGGCCAATCAAAATGGGATATGTGTATGCACCCAAAGCAAACTGGGGACAAAGTTTTTTGGTGGCCATACACTGATTGCATTTTGAGATTGATTGAACATTTATTTTATAATATTGATTGTAAATTTATTTAGATTTTATGTGGTTAATCAATGCAAATCAATTGATAGCTACTAGATAATGAAAAAAAAAACAGGATGGAAAATTTCCATGGAATGTGTGAGAATGGACTGCATTTTAGTTCAATTTTTAAATTTTAAATTCAACCTTAGAGTGAAAATGCCATTGAAGATGGTTTTTTACATTTTTCAAAAATTTTCATGCTAAATAAATGATTTTTTGCACTTTCGTGGCAAAAATAAGAAGAGAGAGCCCCTATGTTTATATATACACACAGACATGTACAGACATACACACACACACACACACACACACACACACACACACACACACACACACACACACACACACACACACAGGTACAGCCACTCTTTCTCTCCTTCCCTGGCTGCCATACTCAAGCTGCAGACTGTCTGTAATCATGCTGGCAGAGGAGACAGCAGGAGGGCTATATTCTGCCTGCGTGTGATCCTCCCCTACCTATACTACATATAAGATTAACTACAGAGGTGATAATTTAAGGACTGGGGTGATAAGATAAAATTTTCACTGTGAAAACGTATCTACATGTTAATAAGGCTAGCTACTTCTTTAGTGAATTAAAGGTAGCCATACACTGGTCGATTTGCCATCAGATTCGACCAACAGATAGATCCCTCTCTGATCCAATCTGATCAGAGAGGGATCGTATGGCTGCCTTTACTGCAAACAGATTGTGAATCGATTTCAGCCTGAAACCGATCACAATCTGCTGAGCTGCCGCTGTCGCCACCCCCCCCCCCCCCCCCCCGGGCCCCCGCATACATTACCTGAAGCCTGGTCCCGGGCATCTTCTCCGCATCAGCTTCCGCATTCCGGCATCCGGCATAACTTTCTGTCACTCCAGTGACAGCGGAAGTTCAAATAGAGCACCCCGCGGCGATCGATGGTAATTTCCCGCACGGCGCAATCGACGGGACCGATCTATTTCGGACCGAAATAGATCGAAAATAGATCGAAAATTAGCGTATTGTGTGAACGATTTGACAGCAGATTCGATCCCAGTGATCGAATCTGCTGTCGATCGGCGGGTAATCGGCCTAGTGTATGGAAAGCTTAACACTTTAAATACTGATAGATGTGTGGTTATAAGTTTTCACTAGCCTTATTATCACCAGCATGATCTTAGTGGATTGTGGCCAATGTATAATAATTCTAGTCTAGGTTTGCTGGATGATTTCTGTTCCCACGTGATCTCCACTAACTAAGGCAGAGCCTTTGGTAAATTAGTCCTTTCTTCGGGTCATTTGAGTACCAGCAGCATTATGAGAAAAAGGTTAGGTTAGGCCACAGTAAAATATCTGTAAGAATACCGATATTCTAGTATCGGTATTACTCGGTGGATCATAATACAATATTGGAAGTTTACCGATATTCTACTTGTGACTATCCCCGGTGCCACAGTTTTGTTGCACCCTTTTTAAATGTACACCCTTTTATGCTGTGTAGTTATAGTTTGAGATTTTTGCAGTCACATCAGTAAAAGTCAGAGCTGAACTCTGAGGTGGTGGTCTTGTTTAGTATTTCAGTCACTTCTTAGCTTAACTTTCTGCACTTTCCTGATGGCTTCTTCCTCCAAGTTTTCTTCCCATTCTATAGGGAACTGTATATTCGCTTTGATTTATGTAGTGGAAAAAAACCCACTGAGTGAAAAATGTAAGTGTCCTTACTGAGGTCTAAAGAGTTTTTAAAAGCATTATAAATTTATGTGGCAGGTGATGCATGAAGATGTTTTGTTACTGATCACAGCCCGGTACACAGGTTTTCTTTATCGGATTATTTTCTAGTACAGCTGGGGAAAAAAAAATGTTGGGGCCCCTTTCACAAAAAAAAGAAGACCCCAACCTACAGTTCGTAAAATAAGTAATTTACGCCTCTTGAAAAGTGATTAAATGAAAAGTTATTGGCCTATTTATACCTGCTGATATGTCATCAAGTAAAGCAAAGCAAGCGTGAAAAGAGACTTTTTCTGCAAAGGTCTTCTGAAATGGCCTGGACAAATTTGTTGGCACCCTAGAAGCCATGAGAAAAAAATGGATTAGGACAAATTTTCAATCCTAAAACATAACAACAAAAGTTGTATAGGTAATACCTAACTGTACAAGATTTCCTTGCAAACCTTTGAAACTCCCTAGCGGTAACCCCAAGTCATATTCGGGAGAAATTCCACAGCTCAGATTAGTAACCGCAGAGCCTGACTTGGGGTAGCCATCAGGAGGTACATGGTGTGTGGATTTGGCGTTTGTAACACACCTCCCCCGGAATTCAGCCATTCTTCTTCTGGTCCCCGGAGCCTCTCGATTAGAGCCGGTTCTAGACTTTTTGCTGCCTGAGGAAAACTTGTGAGGATGCCCCCCTCCCCCTGATTTGGAATGATCGCACAGCACCCGCCAATTTACTCTGCTTCATTAAAGGTGCCCATATACTCGTCAGATTGGCAGCAGATAGATAAGAAATGCATCTGATGATCTATCTGATGCGTTTTTAGAACATTTTTTACCAGGATAGAATTCCAATAGATTTCAGTTTGAAATCTATTGAAATTCGATCTGATGGCGTTTTTTTGCCATCAGATTTCCATTAAGGCCAATGCAAACTGATAAGCAATCTCATCAGATCGACCTAAATCGACCTAAATCAGATCGACCTGGAAACCCATCGAAATCGATCGAAATCGGCCATCGTTCGGTCGATTGGCCAACCGATTTGCAATCGATCTATCGATCGATCGATCGGGATCGATCGGTCAGTCAGAAAATCGGCTGAGTGTATGGGCCCCTTTAATGTTCTCACATGACATGCTGCAACTCAACACAATAGCACACTGGCTGGCTGCGAGTCTGTGAGTCGTGTTCTCCTCCTACTCTGACTGCATGCTGTTAGTGTAAACACAGTACAAAATTGCTGCCCTGTAATCTCTGCCACCTGATGCAAGGCTGCCACAGATTTTAACCTCCTTAACACCGGAGGGCGCCGCTCAGGCCCCGGTTGGCCGATTTTCTTCACTTTTTTAAAAAAAAACACGCAGCTAGCACTCTGCGGCTATCTGAGGGGTCGGAGGGATGCCGCAGGGAGAGGAGCATCATGTAGCTAGCGCTAGGCTAGCTACATGATTAAAAAAAAAAAAATGCTGCGCCGCCCCCCTGGCGCATTTAATGGAACGCCAGGGTGGTTAAAGTGGTATGATTTTTTCCTGCTTTTAGAGACTAAAAGCTTGTGAAAAAATTGTACAGCTTTTACACCCTAAAATACGGAAGTAATCATACCGCCAGGGAGGTTAAGTTTCTTCTTTAGGCACGATACAGACCTGGAACAGAATCATATGATGCTATTTCTTACATGCGCAAGCATATATATGATATTCAGGGTGTATAGAGCAACGTGAAACCAAAGAGAAGTGTTGGCAAGTTCTAAAATTATATATACACAGTAGTCCGTACAGCGCTCACTCCCCAACAGTCCCAATTAATGCCTAGAATCAAAGTCCCACAGCTTCTTCAACAATTCAATACTGTCACAGATATTGTAAATACACTCACCAACGTTAGTGGCTGATTTCATCACAGATCAGCAATACAGGTTTTTCAGATGAATCTCACTCCAACGATCAGTGGTGGGCCGAAATTTTGCATGTAATCGTAATGTGAAATTTCGGAGAAAATCATAATTTATTTCGTATGTAAAAGTAGTATTTCAAAATTTTGCGTAATTTTCGTGAAATTTTGCAAACTTTGTGCCAACTTAAGAGGTTAATAGCAAAGCCCCCATACATGCTATTGCTACCAAAATTGCTACATATGTTAAGCAGAATAGTGGGTATAAGTCAAAAAAGATTTTTCAAAAAGACCCTGTAGTTTTTAAGAAACTCGATTTTAAAAATGCAAATCTTGGTGGTGGGCTGCTTCACTTCACTGCTGGGAATTGTGAGCACTAATTATATTACATTGCTGTTTGTATATTGTTTTTTGCTGCTGCAATATCTGGTGGATTGTCTGTTGTGGTTCATCTGATATTAAGCAGCAAGTGTCAGTTTTTAAAAGTACAATTTTTTTTTCTTTTCCCTCTAGTTTGTTTTGCAGCAGGCAATTGGCTAGGGGGAGGGACTAGCTGCAACAGGAGGTATTTGGTCCGCTTCAGGACTCAGTACTGAGCTTGCTCAGTCTGTGGCTTGCTCACTAAGTGGCTGCGACACAAGTGGCATAGGCGTTAAAAACAGGCGTTACAACACAGGCACAAAGAGAGTGGTGAGAGGAAGTAGGTAAGGACTAAAAAAAACAAACAAAAAAAAAACCTTCAATCAATATTGCGGTTTTTTGCATTGGTTAGAATGTGCTAGGCACGCTGCGGTGTAGTCTTTAAATTATGAGGACTCCACCCCAACTTCACTCACTCCACCTCCACCCCTCCCGCCCCTCCTCCTCCCCCCTCCCCCCTCCCGCCCCCTCCCCCCCCTTCTCCTCCCCTCACTACCCACACTCCCCAACTTTACTTACTCTCCCTTTCCTCCTCCCCAGCTACACTCAATCTCCCGTTTCATCTTTTACCGCCACAGTTTACTTTAAATAATTTTTCCCCACACAAAAGTCATCATGTTGGACTATGCTGTACAGTGTACATCCTGCAACATGTATGCATGCCTTGATCAGCGGATTGAGGGTGTTTACTGTTGCCCTGGGTGTGTGCGTGTTGCTCAGTTAGAGGCGGAAGTCGCAGAGCTAAATAAGCATCTCGCTACACTGAGAATCATACACAACATGGAGACACTGGATGGAACCGTTGAAGATAAGGAGGGTGGAGTACAGCCGGACCAAGAAGCAGAGGCAGCCGCTAGTTGGGTCACAGTTAGAAGGGGTAGGGGAAAAAGTGGCAGGGAGGCTAGTCCCGAGTTGTCCCTCACTAATAAGTATGCTTGTTTGCGTAATATTGGGGAGGATGATTCAGGAGTAGCAATGCTGCAGCAGGATGTGCTCCTTAGCAACCAAGGGGCAGACTGCTGTAACGAGAAAGGGAATAGGAGTGCAGCTAAGGCTAGACAGGTACTGGTGGTAGGGGATTCAATTATTAGGCGCACAGATAGGGTAATCTGTCGAAGAAACCGCGAATGCCGTACAGTCTGTTGCCTCCCGGGTGCTCGGGTTCGGCATGTAGCGGAAAGAATTGACAGATTACTGGGTGGGGCTGGGAACAGTGGGAACCTATCATTATGGAGGGTGGAGGGGGGGTGGGGACAGTGTAAAGATTAAGGAGGTTGGTAAAAATTCAAGTAGCCAATTTCATGTAAACAAAATTGGTAAATGTGGTGGTAAAAATATAAAGTGCATGGTAACCAATGCTCGGAGCCTTGCAAATAAAATATACGAACTAGAGTTCATTCTGAATGACAAAGGCTATGACATTGTGGGAATAACCGAGACATGGATGGATGAAAGCCATGACTGGATAGCTAATTTAAAAGGATACAATGTGTTTAGGAGGGATAGAACAGGGAAAAAAGGTGGAGGGGTTTGTCTCTTTGTTAAGAATTCTCTTACAGCTGTCCTCAACGATGAGATGGAGGAAGATTGAGAAGATGTGGAGTCCGTTTGGGTAAATATTCATGGTGGAAATAAAAGTTGCCAATTGCTTATTGGGGTATGCTACAGGCCACCTCTTATTAATGAAGCTGCAGAACTGCGATTACTACAGCAGATTGAAAAAGCTGCAGGTAAAAATGAGGTCATAATTATGGGCGACTTCAACTTTCCAGACATTGACTGGAGTATTGAGGCTACCCATTCAGGTAAAAGCAGCAGATTTCTGGCAGCACTACAGGACAATTACTTGACTCAAATGGTAACTGAACCAACTAGGGGGAATGCGTTACTGGATCTGATCATTTCTAATAGACCAGATAATGTATCAAATGTGCAGGTTCAAGAACATTTGGGAAATAGTGATCACAACATGATAACGTTTGATCTGGTGACTGATAGGCCACGGGGCAACGGGACCACTAAAACTATGAATTTTAGAAAAGCAAAGTTCACTCAAATTAGGCAGGCACTAAGTTTGGTGAACTGGGATAATGTACTACAAGGGGAAGACATTGAAGGGAAATGGCAAGCTTTTAAACTTATACTCAATCAATACTGTAGTATGTATATCCCATATGGAAACAAAATGTCTAGGAATAAAAAAAGGCCTCTATGGATGAATAGAAAGGTTAAAGATAAAATGAAGAGGAAAAAGAATGCCTATAAGGTCTTAAAACAGGAGGGGACCGAGGCTGCACTAAGCAATTATAAGGAGTGCAATAAAAATTGTAAAAAAGAAATTAGGCAGGCAAAGATTGAAGCTGAAAAACAAATCGCTAAGGATATCAAATCTAACCCAAAACAGTTTTACAAGTACATTAACTCTAAAAAAAGAAAGGTTGACTGTATAGGACTCCTAAAGGATGAGGATGGGAACTCAATGGTGGATGACCAAGGTAAGGCAGAGTTATTAAATGCTTTCTTTGCTTCTGTCTTCACAAAAGAAACAGCACTGTTGCAAACTACAGAGGCGGAAGAGTCTCAATCTTCTAACTGTAATATTAAATACTTAACGCAGGAAGAAGTGAAGGCAAGACTAAATAAATTAAAAATAGACAAGGCACCTGGCCCGGATGGCATGCATCCTCGGGTCCTAAGGGAATTAAGTTCAGTTGTAGATAAACCCCTTTATCTTATCTTTTGTGACTCTCTTGCAACTGGCAGAGTCCCAGTGGATTGGCGTACAGCCCACGTTTTCCCATTATTTAAGAAGGGCAAAAAATCTGATCCAGGAAATTATAGACCTGTAAGTTTAACATCAGTTGTATGCAAACTATTTGAGGGGTTACTAAGAGATACTATACATGACTTCATAGTAGAAAATAATCTTATTTCTCAGCATCAACATGGGTTTACTAAAGACAGGTCCTGTTTGACTAACATGCTCAGCTTTTATGAGGTAGTGAATGCTAATATGGATATTGGGAATGCTGTAGATGTGATATACTTGGACTTTGCAAAGGCCTTCGACACTGTTCCCCACAAAAGTCTGGTGCAAAAGTTGAGGATGCAAGGACTGGGGAAGAGTCTGTGTTCATGGATAGGGAACTGGCTAATGGACAGAAAACAAAGAGTTGTGGTCAATGGATCGTACTCAAAATGGGAGACTGTTAGCAGTGGGGTCCCACAGGGGTCTGTTCTGGGTCCAGTGCTCTTCAATTTATTTATTAATGACCTAGTAGATGCAGTAGTGAGCAATGTTGCTATTTTTGCAGATGATACAAAATTGTGCAGAATCATCAACTCTCAGGAAGATAGTGTCATATTGCAACAGGATCTGGATAGGATGGCTATATGGGCACATACATGGCAGATGAAATTCAATGTTGACAAATGTAAGGTCATGCATTTTGGACATACTAATGGTCTAGCACCATACAAAATAAATGGGATACAGTTGGGGACATCAAACTTGGAGAAGGACTTAGGGGTACTCATTGACAACAAGTTAAATAATCGTACTCAATGCCAAGCAGCTGCAGTTAAAGCTAACAAAATTTTGGGATGCAGTTTAACTCTCTAGTAAGGCCACATCTGGAATATGGAATTCAGTTCTGGGCACCACATTACAAAAAATATATTGCAGTTTTAGAGCAGGTGCAGAGACGAGCAACAAAATTGATGCGTGGGATGGAAGGTCTCACTTATCGAGAAAGGTTAGATAAACTGGGTTTATTTAGTCTAGAGAAAAGACGCCTTAGAGGGGATCTAATTAACATGTATAAATACATCAGAGGGCAATATAATACCTTGGCGGATGAGCTTTTTGTCCCTAGGCCTTCTCAAAGGACTAGAGGACATGATCTGCGCATGGAGGAAAAACGTTTTAACCATTTATTTAGGAAAGGGTTCTTTACAGTAAGAGTGATTAAGATGTGGAATGCATTGCCACAGGAAGTCGTTATGGCAAACTCTATACCTGCATTTAAAGGGGGCTTAGATGCTTTCCTTGCGTTGAAAGACATCCATGGCTACAATTACTAGGTAATGCCTAATGATGTTGATCCAGGGATTTTATCTGATTGCCATCTGGAGTCGGGAAGGAATTTTTCCCTTTAGGGGCTAATTGGACCATGCCTTGTAAGGGTTTTTTCGCCTTCCTCTGGATCAACAGGGATATGTGAGGGAGCAGGCTGGTGTTGTACTTTATACTGGTTGAACTCGATGGACGTATGTCTTTTTTCAACCAAAATAACTATGTAACTATATGTAACTATGTTTTTTTGAACTGTCATTTTTTCTAAGTTTAAAAACCATTTTGTACTTGCATTTTTAAAATCGAGGTTCTCAAAAACTACAAGATCTTTTTGCAAAGTTCTTTTTTTTTACTTGTATCCACGATTCTCCTTAACATGTGTAGAAATGTTGGTGTCAATAGCATGTATGGGGGCTTTGCTATTCACTGCTAAAGTCGGCAAGAAATTGCGCAAAATTATTTTATGCGAAATTACGAATGACTACACAAAATCAATTGCCTTTGCAAATCGTAATTACGTATAAGCGTAATTGTGAAAATTTACGAAAGCGAAATCGTAATTTGTTGATTACGATCATCACTTCCAATGATCTCCCTTCTTCCCATGTATGACTCAAGAAAACCAAATGGAACACAACATACCATAGCATAATACAGTTTATCTTTCAGGGTATGTCCCATTTACCAACACCTCCTCGTGCAACCGTCTGTGTATATTATGCACACCGTGCTCTATGATCAGATAAAATACAGGTTCACCAGATACAATGGCTGATTTATCCACAGATCAGCATAACAGGCTTATGGTGGCCATACATGGTACAATAAAAATGTCTGATTATCCCGTTTATACGATCTAAATGATCAAATCGAATGAAAGTTGAAAATGTTTTTTTTTCTATCAAGAAATTCGAACAATTATCCCGGTTTTTCGAGAAAAATTAGATCGGACATGCTGGAAAAATCTTTAAATTCGATCTAACGGAACAATCGAACTAAATTATCTAATCGAAAAAAAATGAAAAATTGTACCATGTATGGCCACCATTAGTTTAATCTTTCTCGGCTCCCACCATCCAGGCTTCCTCTCATAGCGGGTTAAAACATAGCGTAATCCAGTACGAGCACTATATTCTAGTCACCACTTCCTTATAGTGCAAGAGTGTGCACACCTCTCCTCACCATTCTGCCAAAAGTGAGTGCACCCCTCCTCAGTGTTCCCCAGCACCATATGGTAAAAATGCAGGCTCACCACAACAACTTGCTGACCAATCAGGACCAGCATACAGAACTTTTTTTTATATATATATATATATAAACTTCACAGTCTTCTAAGTTTTGGCTTTCTAAAAAAACTCTACTTGAATAGATAATCAGGGATCTCTATGGCTGATATTGTGGTGAAACCCCTCCCACAGGGTGATGTCATGACAAAGGTCCTGACCAGGGATGTTCTAAAATTAGGCAATGAGACCGTCACCTAATTCAATTGAAATCACCACCCAGCTGGACAGTAAAGAACTCGCTTGGGCGATTTAATTGCCTATAGAGTTATTTTGCCAAATGCTATTCACCCTTAAGATGCACATGGATGCAATGCTTCCCGTAAGACATAGGCAAGAACTTTTCACATCCTCAGAGCAGGTTAAAAATCAGTTTCACCCATGTCCTGCTGGCTTCTTTGGGCATATTGGAGAATTCTTTACTATAGAGACCCCAGATGCCCGTCTTTTAAATACATAAAAGAGAGTCATTTTTTACTCCCTACCTATTTAGTGTAAAAAAGTTTTCAAAAAGAAAGCACTTTTTCCCACCTATTGGGATCACCCGTCGCTCCTCCACTGTTCTCTGGGACACACACTGCTCCCCCGCCACTGGCCATCTGGATACACGCTGCTACTTCACCACTGGCTGCATCTTCTTCTTGCCGGTTATGTGGCTATATTATTTAGGGAGCCCCAGAAAACGATCTTTGAGACTCCCAGGCAAAAGCCTGCAGCAGTGATCATATGCCACTAACAGAAAGCTCTGATGGTGGCAACAAAAGGAGGAAAAAATAATTTGTGTGCTAAGTTGTATAACTCTGTAGCAAGCTGTTAAAGCTGCAGAGCACTGAATTGTAAAACACTAAGACCCCCAATAGTGTAACATGCACTGGTAAATGGTTACTAGATATAGTAAATATTAATACTCACAAGCCAGGGTTACCATTAGGCAACCACTGAAGGCAGGTGGGGAGATTTTCCTGACCCCACTCAGGAATAAGAAGTTGCTCTCTGTAGATAAGAAAAAGGGATTCAACCCTCCACCCAGGGTGGACTCAATATTATGCAGGAGAACAGAGGCGCCAAGAGGATAAAAGGAAGCTAAATGAGCTTAAAACCAAATTCTTGGTATAGAGGAAGTTTGGTGGACTTACCTCCTCCAAGTAGACACACAACAACTGTAGTAAAGACAGTCAATATATAATATTTTATTTATGAACTCCAAATATGCAATATTTGGAGTTCATAAATAAAATATATTGACTGTCTTTACTACAGTCGTTGTGTGTCTACTTGGAGGAGGTAAGTCCACCACTCCCTCCTCTATTTACCAAGAATTTGGTTCATTTAGCTTCCTTTTATCCTTTTGGCGCCTCTGTTTTCCTGGATAATGGTAACTGGGGGTGTAAGCCTGTGGTCCTTAAGTGGTTAAATCATGCAGTATAATAAAATATAAAAATGACGATAATACGTATTGTTATACCTGCTCTTTTGCAAGTTTGTACCGAGAGCTTTATTTCATTCATTATACATCACGGACAAGTTTGAAATTGATCTGTTAAATAATCCATCATTGATATAATCACAGTTCTATAATTATTGAGATCAGTCAACGTTATCATCGAGCGTTCTTGAATTAACATGGCCTTTTATCCTCAAGTGACTAAAAGGAAATTGTCTTCCTTGGGCCATGTCTAATAATACCGGGCCTGAAAAATGCATCCGTGTCCTGGGAATAAGGATCCTGATCCATCTGAAATACATTTATGAAAGTTTGATGTCCTCAGTGAAAACTCATATGCAGTTAAAGGGGCGTACATGTAAGAAAAAAAAGGGTGCCTGGATAAAAGGGCACAGGGGTTTGATGCTAGTAGAATATTGATAAAATTAGCAATATTCTACTACTGAATCCTGATGGTAAAATATTGGTAATATTTACTAAAATTTTAGTATAGCTAACCTTAACCCTACTCTCACACAAAACCCTCCCTCTACTGATGCCTAACCCTAAGATCCCCCCCCCCCCCTGGTCGTGCCTTACCCTAAGTCCCTAAGGTGGTCCCTAACCCTAAGACCCCCTTTGGCGGTGCCTATCCCTAACACTCCCCTTAATGGTGTGTATCCCTAAGACCCCAATGTGGTTCTTAACCCTAAGAAACCCATGGTGGTGCCTAACCCTTCCCCAGTGGTGCCTAACCTTGAGACCCTCCCTGGTGGTGCCTAACTCTAACACTCTAACCTCCCCATTGCTTAATCCACACACGCCTGAAGCTCTCCTCCCCCCACCGCAAAGCTGCGATGTGCAGCAAACAAATTTCCCTTCTTTGGTGATAATCACAGTTTTTATAATAGGTGCCTATGGTGGAGCCGATTTTTCCAAAAAGGCTCCTGTACCTTTTTTTTTTCTGCTTCGGTTAAGCAGTACATGAAGTGACGTGATGCATGATGAGATAAACATGTGAATATATGGTACCAATGCTTCAGCAGTCAGGGACTGAAGCCATTGTTCCTCTCCTTACTCCTCCATTAGAAGCAGCTCCATTATACCTAATGCTATTGTCAAGATTTGGGTCTGTACAGCATTGCCACTCAGAGACCGACAGTAAGAGGGGGAGTTTATGCTGCTAAGCAACATCTCCTACACCATATTCTGGGCACATCACTGCAATACTGGGGGGGGGGGGGGCATTAAAACCTTATTAGCCATGCCATGTTAAAGAAAATTTGTAGTGAGAAAAGTCAAAAACTGACCTATGAAGTGGGAATGCTCCTATACAGACTTCCTGGTCCTCTGTTGGTGTCCTGGTTCTCCCACTGTCTACCATTTGAATTTGCCACCTCCAGGACCACCCCACGAAAGGCATCGAGAGTGCTTGTGTCCCAGAGTGCTCCTGAAGACGAGTGGCTCCAGTAAGGAGCCGTCCGTCATCAGAAGCACTCTGGGACAAAGGTGCTCCCAGAACCTTCCGAGGGTCCCTGAAGAGACTACGAAAGGACAGGAAAGGCTCTATAGGATCCAGAACCTTTCCTCTTCATAGGTATCTGACTTTTTTTTCTTGCTTTAGTTTTACTTTGAGATGGGCTAATCCCAAATGGTCAATACTCTCGCCAAGGTTTGGCTCTCAGGTCTCGACCACTTGGGCTTTTTTCCGCCATTCGCATTTAACACACATTTTTTTTATTTATTTTTTTGTAAAAAATTTGCGTTTACATTTTTTACATTAAAGTCACTGGCCTCCAACTTTAGTGGTTAATAACAAAGCCCCCGAAAGTGCTACAAACACCAAATTTGCATGGTATGTTAAGAAGGACACTGGGAACAAATGGAAAAGACCTTGTAGTTTTTGAGAAAATCATTATTGAATTTAGAGGAAGAAGTAGCAAAGCAAATTCGGTAAAATTACACATAATGTATTGACGTGTATACACAGTAAATGTATGTGTTTAATTTATATACATATGTATATATATATATATATATATATATATATATATATATATATATATATATATATATATACATGTTCACAGTGTGAGAAATATAAATAAAAAGGCCATGGGATCCCCACTCCTCAGCCTCTTTAACTCCTTGTCCCCAAAGAGGCTGGGATAGCCACAATGCAAAGCCCTGGCCAAGTGGGGCTTCGCATCCTGAGCTATACCAGCCTGATTGGTCCATTATATGGTGGGGGCTCCAGGGGAGAGGAGCCTTCCCCTCTCCCCCAGGGCCCTTGTCCAATCCATGGAAAAGGGGCTCTTCCCCATCTCTGGTGCCCCAGGATGAGTGGGGGGTGACAACACCCTGGAGGGGGTTTATGGTGCCATCTTGGAGTCTCCTTTAAGAAGGGGACACCTGACCTAGATGCCCGCCAAGCTCAGGAGAAATGGGTATAGCGGTACAAAGTACCCCTTACCTATTTCCAGAAAGAGTAAAATTAAATAAAAACACAACAGTGAATGAAGTCCTTTATTATTAACCAGAAATACTTACTGTATTTCTGTCAATATCACTATCCTCTATCATGCGACATTGCGACATTGATTGAAAATCTCAGCCGTTTTGCGCACCCGCCGCCACTCACGTCATCCCCGCCGCACAGCTCTAGCTATACTAGGCATAACTATAGCAAAATTTTGGCTCCAAGGCTCCCCATTGGTCTAACAACAGACCAGTGGGGATCGTTTTGGGGCTTTGCTATTAACTGCTAAAGTCAGCAGCCTTTAAACATTTCCCACACTCAGAACAAGAAATTTAACCTGTTCAGCCTATCTGCATGAGTAAGTTCGTCCAGATAGGCTCTGCTGCTGCTGCTGCACGGTGCGCGTGATCGGGCGCGCTCCTGTGTGTGCTCTCACCACCTGCCGCTAGACTCCCGATCAGTGAATGGGAATATACGGCAGTTCCCATTCACTGATCTAACTCCCCCGCAGAAAAAACGACGATCTCTCATCAGAGACCGCCGTCTTTCTGCCCAAAAAAAAAAATTCTCGTCCTCTTTCTAGTTCCTGGATCGTTCGCATCCAGTCCTTTTTTGACTGTGGCCATCTTGTGGCCAAATAGTAAACTACACCCACATACAGTTTTTATTAAACAATTACGTTATTTTACATTTAAAATTAGCTGTTTCCCTCCCACACCAAAAATTACCCAAATACATAGTTTAATTAAAAAAAAAATTACAATAAAAAAAAAAGAACATAAATAGTTACCTATGGGTATGACATTTTTAAATATGCATGTCAAGAGAGTATATTATTATATTATTTTAAATTATGAGCTTGTAAATAGTGATGGACGCAAATTAAAAAAATTCACCTTTATTTCTAAATAAAATATCGGTGCCATAAATTGTGATAGGGACATCATTTAAATGGTGTAATAACCGGGACAAATGGGCAAATAAAATACATGAGTTTTAATTATGGTAGCATCTATTAATTTCAAACCTCCTACACCGGCCTCAGACCGGCCTAGGACTGCGCCCCTCCCTTCACAGCTTCTGAGGCCCGGCAGGCCTGACTGCCTGTCTTGCTCCTCCTGGCCGGCTGTCGCTGTTCTGCTCCTCCTGGCCCGCTTTCGGCTGCCGCTGCTCTGCTCCTCCTGGCCCGCTCCCAGCCTCCGATGTCCATCTGCTCCTCAGGGCCACCCACGCAGCAGCCAACCTCCAGCTAGCCACCCACCCACATGCCAGCCGACCTCCATCTTGGGCCCAGAGGCCCTCTCAGCCACAGGCTTGCACCGCTGCCCATCCATCCGGCCTAGCGGTGCCAGGGTCTTGCCTCCAGCCCGGCTGAGCCCTGCAGTCATCCTCCTCCTCCATCCGAGTCGGATCCCCGGCAAGCTCCACCAAACCTGCCACCTGGCTCCATATTTGTCAGGGGCCTCTGCTCTGCTTGCAGGAGGATACAAGCCCACACGGACTTCCTATTGCAGGCCCATTCCTGATACTGCGGCTGCTGTCCACCCTCATCGACCTGCGGTCCTGGCTCCCACAAGGAAGGCTCTGCTCCTCTCCCCCTGGGGACCACCAACCTCCTGCTCAGGTCTGCCCAGGGTATAGGGCCCAGATACCTGCACAAGGTGAGACCTCTGTCAGCCACCATGGCGAACGCAGCCTGCTATGTATGCTTTGATAGGTACTGCAAATGGATCCATGTCACCATGCCCGCATGATCGCTACGTACTTTGACCATGTCGCTATGCTCGCATGATCGCTACGTACTTTGCCCACACAATCTGATCTACCTACTGCCCCACAAACTGTTACTTTTATGCATAGGCAGATGAACTAATTAACTATCGCCAGTATAGCTACTCTGTTCCCTGATCTGTGCTGCACTACTGCCATGAACTCTGTACTACTGCCTGTATAACCGCTAAGGGTGCCCTGCTCTATCGCCGCTCTTTGTGTGTTATCTACTGCCCCACAAACTGTTACTGATGCATATACAGATGAACTAATTACCATTGCCAGTATATCTACTTTTGAACCCTGATCTATGCCGCATTACTGCTCTACTGCCTGTATAACCGCTAAGTGTGTCCTGTTCTTTCGCGCTCCTTGTGTGCCACATCCTTCACGGCTGCCCTCAGCCCTGCCAATCTGACACAAACCGCGCTCTGCTGCCCAACAATTTGATTTGACACAGACCGCGCTCCGCTGCCCAACCTGGCAGCCACTGGGTGCTCAGCTGCGCCATTCCCACTGCCAGGGCCCCCCGCACCATTCCTGCATCCCTACTGAGTCGTGTACCACGACCCCAGGCCACTGCACTCTAGCCATGGGAGTGGAGTCAGCTTCACAGCATCCCATCACCTTGACCAGAGAGGAACTCCTGAGATGGGAACCCCTCACCAGCAACAACCTGCCAAAGAGTGGGACCCTGTGGGACGTGGTTACTGAACACATCAATCACCTTACAAACAGAACCCATAGTGCCCCAAACAAACGGTACAGAGGGAGAAGAGCTGGTGCACTTGTGAGACTCAAGAGGAAAGGCCTTCGCTCCTCCATCCCTGCCATCCTGCTAGCGAATGTTTGCTCCCTCCCTAACAAAGTGGATGAGCTGCTCCTACTACTCGAGAGCAAATCCTCGATCGGCAGCAACACCCCGGTCCTTTGCTTCACGGAGACCTGGCTGAGCAAAGGCGTCCCCGATCATTCCCTGCAGGTACCAGGTTATGACCTCCTCCGAGCGGACCGTGACACTTCGCTCTCTGGGAAAAAGAAAGGAGGGGGTATCTGCTTTTACATAAACACTACCTGGTGCACCAACACCACCATCCTCGGCAAGTCCTGCAACCCAGATGTTGAGTTCCTAGCCATCAACTGCAGACCTCAATACTCTCCGAGGGAGTTCTCATCCCTAGTTCTTGTCGGAGTCTACATCCCACCTGATGCCAGCACCAAGGACGCCCTGCGAACACTCAGCGACAGCATCTCACGGTGGGAGACCGCACATCCAGAGTCACTCTTCATCATCCTGGGCGACTTCAACAACGCAAATCTGCATCAGGAGATGCCCCGCTACAAGCAGCACATCACCTGCCCCACCAGGCACAGGAACACCCTGGACCACTGCTACACGGTCCACAAAAATGCATACAAGGCTAGCCAGGGTGCCCCCTTGGGGAATTCTGACCACAACCTAATCCATCTGATCCCCACCTACAAGAGGCTTCTTGAGATCACTAAACCCACTGTCAAGTCTGTCAAGAAGTGGACAGAAGAAGCCAAGCTGGAGCTACAAGCATGCTTCGACTGTACTGACTGGTCATCTCTGGAGGCACCCACCCTTGACGAATGGTTGGAAAATGTCACCTCCTACATAAGCTTTTGCGAAGAAATGTGCATCCCTTCCAAGACCTTCAAGGCCTTCCCTAATAACAAGCCTTGGTTCAACAACAAACTGCGACAACTTCGCAAGCGCAAGGAGCAAGCGAACAAGTCCGGTACCCCAGAAGAGTACAAGGAGGCCAGGTACGACCTGAAACGGGAACTGCGAGCTGCGAAGAGAGCCTACTCCGATAAGCTAGGACTACGCCTTCAGTCCAACAACTCGAGGGAGGTGTGGCAAGGCCTCAGGGTGGTCACTAACTTCAAACCCTCTCCCCAACGGGTGACACCGAGCATTAAACTGGCCGAGGAACTCAACGAGTTCTACTGCAGGTTCGAGAAACAGCCCCAGCAGCCCAGGGCTCCAGGGTCGATGATGAGGACGGCACCCGCCGCACTGAGAGATCGAGACATTGCTGCACCGGTTGAAGTCCAGGAAGCAGAAGTTCTTAGGCTGCTTCGCAAGCTCAACCCCAGGAAGGCTTCAGGCCCGGATGGTGTGTCATCAAATTGCCTAAGGACCTGTGCAGTTCAATTGGCCCCGGTGCTCACCACTCTGTTCAGCAAGTCGCTTGTGGAAGGCACTGTCCCCTCCTGTCTCAAGAGGTCCACAATCGTACCAGTCCCCAAAAAATCGGGCAGCACAGACCTCAACAACTTCAGACCTGTAGCTCTAACCCCTACCATCATGAAGGTTCTAGAACGGCTTGTCCAGGCTCACCTCAAACGCACCACTGATGCACTGCTTGACCCACTCCAATTCGCTTACAGGGCCAACAGGTCCATAGAGGATGCCATAAATGTCAGCCTGGCGTACATTATGGAGCATCTCGACAGGCCCGGCTCCTATGCCAGGATCCTATTCCTGGACTTCAGCTCGGCCTTCAACACGATCTGCCCTGACACCCTGGTCGATAACCTGGCGCAGCTCGGCGTCGACCCCACACTTCGCACATGGCTCAGGAGCTTCCACACAGGCAGGACGCAACAGGTTAAGCTGGATAACTGCTCCTCAGGCGAGAGAACTACCAACACAGGGGCACCTCAAGGGTGTGTACTGTCCCCGCTTCTGTTCTCCATGTACACCAACAACTGCACCTCCGCCTCGGACTCCGTCAAGGTTATCAAATTTGCAGATGACACAACAATCATCGGTCTCATTGGCGGTAACGGAGAGCAAGACTACCGCAGTGAGATCGAGAGAATCTGCAACTGGTGCAAGAATAACAACCTTGTCCTCAATGCTGCAAAGACTGTTGAGCTGACTGTTGATTTCAGGAGGAACCCCCCCACTCTCCCACCAGTCTACATAGGCGACACCGAAGTCTCCAGAGTACCATCAGTCCGGTTCCTTGGCACAACCCTATCCGCAGACCTAAGATGGGGGCAGAACACCACCAAAATTCAGAGGAAGGCACAACAAAGGCTATTTTTCCTGCGCCAACTTAAAAAATTTGGAATGCCTCGGGAGCTGCTGACCTGTTTCTACACCGCCACCATGGAGTCTATACTTTGCTCTTCAGTAATCGTCTGGTATGCCAGCGCAACGGCCAGTGACAGACATAGACTGCAAAGAGTCATTAGTGAGGCAGAGAGGATCATTGGATCGCCCCTACCACCTCTGGATCTCCTCCACACGGCCAGGATGAGGAAGAGGGCCACCAGGATCTCCTGCGACCCCTCCCACCCTGGCAGCCGCTTCTTTGAGCCTCTCCCATCCGGCCGGTGCTTCCGAACCATCCAATCCAAGACCACCAGGCGCAGGAACTCTTTCTTTCCCCAGGCTGTTCTACTGCTCAACAACACTGACGCCTTACTATTCCCTCCCAGCCCCCAATCAGCAGGCTTGCCCCAGGTGCTTCTCTTCAGCCTTAATGTCTGCATCCAACTCTCACTAGCACAATGATCCATGACATCGTACCTGTTAAAGCTGCTTGGACTCCGTCAAGGTTATCTTACCAACGCAGCAGCATGTAAAATGGTAGCGACTGCAGACGTAGAATGTAAAATGTACTGTTAATCCTTTTAGTTTAGTCTGTGTATTTGTACTTGTAGCCATATATGTAAGATAGACAACTGTTGACGTGTATTTTGCCTTTGCCATGTATACCACAAGCAATTCCGAGTACGGTACCCCCGCACTTGGCGAATAAATCCATCTTGTATCTTGTATCTTGTAATGGCCAAAAACTGAGAAATAATGAATTTCTTTTCATTTCTTTTTTAATCTTCCTGTTAAAATAGATTTACAAAAAAAAATTCTTAGCAAAATGTACCACCTAAAGAAAGCCTAATTGGTGGCAGAAAGAACGAGATATAGCTCAATTCATTGTGATAAGTAGTGATAACGTTATTGGCGAATTAACGGGAGGTGAACGTTGCTCGGATGCATGAGGTTTTCAACACTGTGGGGCTGAACCAGTTAACATTGATTTTCTCAAGAATTATAAGGTCTTTTTGAAAAAAATGTTTTGCCCTTGTTCCAACTGACCTCTTCCTTAACATACCCTGCAAATTTGGTGTTTGTAGCATGTTCGGGGGCTTTGCTATTAACCGCTAAATTTGGCAGCCATTAAACATTTCCCACACTCAGAACAAAAACATTAACATCAGTTTTCTCAAAAACTATAAGGTCTTTTTTATTTTTTTCCCTACATGTTCCCACTGTTCTCCTTAGCATACCCTTTAAATTTGGTGTTTGTAGCACATACGGGGGCTTTGCTATTAACCGCTAAACTCGGCCGCTGTTCGCCTGCCATTTACGTCTATAGAGCACACTGTGAACATTTGCAGTAAAGTTAATTTTCCCTTTGTTTGTGTGAGTTTAGTTTACACCAGATGTTATGATTTTTGCTGTCTGGAAGGCATCGTGGATGGTTTGTTAGCTTTTTTCAAGTTAGCCATGGCCCATGGTAGACACATTAGTTTGTAAACACCTTGGAAGTACAACGTTATGAGTTAGTACTGTACATGTAATGCACTGAAGGGGATGCCAGCGTCATACCAAATATGTCATAACCATTAACAATTTCTCTTCAACAGAACCAATTTATTATATTTTCTTTCGGAGCTGGGTTTGTTGTCTTTAGAGCTATCAGTCAAGCATTTTAGTACATCAATCTAAGCTGTCAGAGAGGGGACTAGACAGACAGCTTATAGAATGTAACTTCTACAGCTACTCATAAGATATGAAAGAGAAAACATTTTAAAAACGTATACTGACTGTCAAAAGTTTGGAAACAATGGAAACATTTACTTGAGGTTGTAGGTTATATCTTTGCTGTTTATGTACAATAATGTAAGGTGAACCTAAAGGGAAAATAAACTTTTGATATTGTACAGTGCATTCGGAAAGTATTCATAGCGCATCACCTTTTCCATATGTTGTTATGCTACAGCCTTATTTTAAAATATTGAATATATTAAATTCATTTTTTTACTCTGAATTTTACACACAACACCCCATATAGATGCCGGCATAAGAGGCAGAGCATCAGCAGGACAACCAGGCAATTTTAATTATTTCAGAGGAAATACATTTGTCAAATTCTAGATACCTCTCACATCAGGTGCACTTTAAAGTATACCTGAGACCGGGGGTGGGGGGTTTATACATATCTTGAGTTTCCTCCTGCCCCCTCCAGGCTTGTCACTCCCTTTTCGCCCCTCATTCTACTCCTGGATCCTCTGAAACAGGCCCCAAAAAGTTGAGAAGACGGGGACAGTCCATGTGCTCCCACACCATGCTCCCATGAGCATTCTGCAACTGGGCAGTAGTTCTACGCAGGCACAGAACGCTCCAAACCACGGAAGCACGATGAGGGTGTGTGGACAGCCACACCCTGCATGAGCAATGCATCGCAGACCGGAGGACTTTCCATGGCCAATTTGAGAAGATCCAGGAGGTGGAGGACTGCGATGAGGAAGGGATTTGTGTGGCGGAGGCTGGTGGAAGCTCCATGCGTATGTATAAAACGTTTCTTTTCCTTCATCTTAGGTTCTTTTTAAAGCGGAATATAACCCTGCATTTCAACTTTGCTCTAAAACATTATTTACAGTATATTATATGCAAGCAGCATTTTTTTTTTTACTAGACCAGCATTGGAAGGGTTACACAGGGCTTTAAAGTTCCTTTAGATTTCTGCAGACGCATCCGAAGCTGAAAAGAGATACATTTTGTTTACAGAAATGTATCTAAGTGTTTTATGTGACTCATCTCTCTGAAGGAGCTTGGAGGACTGCCAAAGAGTGTGTAACTGTTTATCAATAGATACATAGAATGTAACAATCTGAACTTCTGCATATCTCTCCACGGAACTTGAAATGTCTGTGTTTAACCCTTCCAATGCTGGTCTAGTAAAAAAAAAAATGCTTTTTGCATATAATATGCTGTAAATAATATTTTAGAGCAAAGTTGAAATGCAGGGTTATATTCTGCTTTAAGGTGAATTGCACTGCTAAAATCTGACAATTCTGATATAGAACTGCTTTCTACTAGAAAGACTAGAAAGTTTTTAGTCTTACTTATAATACCCTGATGTCCAATTTGAAACAAAAAAAAAAAGTTTCCTTGACCTCTGGCAGATCCCGCATCCATGCCCTAAAAGGGTAACTCAACTGTCATGTAAAAGACAAGACAAATAACTGCTCATGTCATTAGGATCCCTCCCATTTCTCGTTCAAAGTCCTGTCATGTTCCAATGGCTCCTTCAGTAGAAGAATCAGGAGGAAGTGCAAAGCCATGCATGAGTGGTTTTGAACTGCACATGAGTGAGTCTCAAAAGGAAGAAAGAGTGCACATAAACAAATAAGACTTGCATGAGAGCTTTCAACATGTATAGTTTCACTTGGCTGAACAATGGGGGGAGGGGGGGGGAAGCTGAAGGGGGAACAGGGAGCACCATGAAGACAACATGCAGTTGGTGGATGGTTGTTCAGGGTCTATGACTAAATGTATTAGAGGCAGAGGATCAGCAGGACAGCCAGGAAACTAGTACTGCTTAACAGGAAATAAATATGGCAAACACCATATACCTTTCACTTTAGTTGTCCTTTAAAGGGGATTCTAGATTCCACGTAACACCCCTCCTGGGCACCTATCCCCACTTTTTTTTACAAGTCATTGCTAATGACTCGGACAAAATATTTGGTATCAAAAGAAAGCCCCCATCTGTCCTTTAAAGAGAGCCTGGGGTGGGCTGAATTTTTTTTTAAAAAGTAGGCTACCTGATCCAGGGAGCTGAGTGGATCAGGTAACCGCAAAAAACACTACATCCCACCACTCCTGTGGGCCACACTGGCCCACCTTCACCTTTGTGACCTATAGGTCACAATGCTGAAATGAGAGATTCATTCTCTTGTCCAGCGTGCAGGGAGGCAGGGGAGCAGCAAGGGGCGTGGCCAGGGAGAGAGAGCTGCGCAAATGCAGCTCTGGAGACCCTGCAGGAATGCCCCTGGCCGGTGTTTTGAACAGGGAATCCCTCTCCCTGTGTTTACCTCCGAGATGTCTTGGGGGGCTATAGCGCGGCGGTGGGGGACACGGCAGAGAGTGACAGTGTGGGGACACAGTGGCATGTTATGAGGCAGAGGAAAACTGTCTATATCGGCTAAACTGTACAAGAACTACAATATCAGAAAGGATAACAACACTAAAAGCAAAAGAAAAATGGGCCAGAACTAAAGAGTCCTGTAGCGGCAGTAGTGAAGTGGATATTATAGGATAGTTTTTGTTAAGCAAGAGTTTTGATGTAAAGTAAAAGGTTTGTAAATATGCATCCCTCTTCCTATGCCAATAGGACAGTGTGCAGACCCGTAGCAATTTGTCTCACCAAGGCTCTCGAAATCCCTACAGGTAGCGTTCATCTGCTGTGTGTGCTGCGGTGCATGCAGTATGCAAAATTGATATTTTCCAAAATCATCTGTAAGGACAAAACATTGTCAAGGTAATGTGTCAAGAATTTCCAATCTCTCCCACTCATAAATCTATTCTCATCTGAGAAGTACTTGCCTCTTCACTTTTCTAAATGAAAATTGCAAACAGCTCATCAGTTTTTATCTCGAGCGTCTGATCCTAACAAAATGCAACTTTTATTTTAAGAAGTGTTTACTGGTGTTGTTCATTTTGTTACATTTGCCGCCTCTGTCCTTTGTTGAGATTTTATTTCTATCGATCTGCCAGATGCTTATCTGGAACGCATCAACTCAATATTCTCTGTAAATAAATTCCCTGTAAATAAATTCAGCAAACTTGTTTCAAAGTGTAAGAAGTACAAAAATAAACTTTAAAAAAGACATGTTACGGACAAGTATTAAAACATGATTTTTTGGTTGTTTTTTTTTTAATATCAGACACAGATCATTGATGAAAACAGGTGTACAAATTATTTATAAAAATTACACTGGATTTAGAAGGCTGAGAGAAGAGGCTACAAAACATAGACCCTCCCCCCAGCAAAATTTTAACCACTTCAGCCTACAGTGTTGTTCACCTTTGCATCTGAGCAACTTTCACCTACCATTCATTCACCAATAACTTTATCACTACTTATCACATTAAAATGATCTATATCTTGTTTTTTATGGCACCATTTCTTTGTGTGGTACATTTTGCTAAGAAATATTTTATTCTAAATCCATTTTAACAGCAAGATTAAGAAAGAAATGGAAAAAATTCATTATTTTCTCAGATTTTGGCCATTATAGTTTGAAATTAATACATGCTACCGTAATTAAAACCCATGTATTTTATTTGCCCATTTGTCCAGGTTATTACACCATTTAAATTATGTCCCTATCACAATTTATGGCGCCGATATTTTATTTGGAAATAAAGGTGCATTTTTTTTCAACATCACTATTTACAAGCTTATAATTTAAAAAATTAAATTGATACTAGTCTACCTAAGCCGTTTAAAAAGGGGCTCTAGGTAGTTAAATTACCACCGCCACTCAGAGCGCTTCCCCACATAAGAGCGGAGAGCACGTGACCTACCTTTGGCTCGCCCTTAAGGTTTTCCCATAATTAGCGGTGGCTCTACCGCCCACCTCTGACTCCTTCGTTTGATGTTGCATGGCAACGCCAAACATCCTGTGCTGCAGCGGCTCTTCTGAATCCTGAAGCAAGAGCCAAAGGTGCGAGGCGTGCGCAGCCGCAGGCAGCCTCTCTGGAGAGCTTTCCACTGAAGGCTGCACGCAAGGTAATTTCAAGATTGGGAAGGATGATCGTGATTTCTGAGCAGAACAGGAGCGAGAGTAGAGATGAGCGTAATGACTTAATCACGGTTTAGCGAAATTTCGCGTAATTAGTGTAATTACGATTATGGCTGTAAGTACATAATCGTAATGAAGAAGGATTTTGCGAAATTCTGCGTAAGCGTAATTTTCGCATAATTTTCGCATTACAGTGGGTATCGCGAAATTACGTTTGCCTTGCATGCAACCGTTTGTAAGCGTAGTTACATAACGTAATTTCGCGATAGTTCATATTACTGTAAGCGTTAATTTTCGCGTTGTTTTCGCGTTACGGTGGGTATCGCGAAATTACGTTTGCCTTGCATGCAAACTTTTGTAAGCGTAGTTTACACCCTTGAACTGCGCATGCTTAGTTTTTAGATTATTTAACGCGAAAAAGCGTTTATATGCGAAAATTTGTTAGCGTTCGTCTGACTACCGCTGATTCGCTTCTGATTGGCTAATGCGAACAAGTAATTTTTTATAGCTAACAAGTAATTACGAAATTTGCGAAATTACAAAGAAATGCGAATTTACGGGCTGGTTTAACGTGAAATTACGTTATGGTTTAACGCGAAATTACGTTATGAACGAAACGCGAAATTACGCGTTGAAAATTACGCTTACGGTATTTTCAATTACGATTTTAATGGCAATTACGCTACCATAATTTCGCATCGTAATAGCAAATTTCGCATGCGTAATTATAGTAACGCGAAATTTCGAAACAAACAGCATTGAACAATGAGCTGGCTCATCTCAACTCTGCACAGTGCTTCCAGGTCACCAGGCAACTACAGGGACATGCGCAGAGCAACTACAGCCGGCTCAACAACATGGAACAATGAGCCGGCTCATCTCCCCTGCACACTGCCGCCCTGCTCCCTGGCCCGACCTCCGGTCCCAATGGCTTTCTGTACTGCACACATGCGCAGTACAAAAAAGCTTCGGACGGGCAGACAGGGAAAGTGGATGACGCAAGGACAGTGAGCTTTTCTTCTATAGGATACTCTCTTGACATGCATATTCAAAAAGTTCAGACCCTTAGGTAACTATTTATGTTTTTTTATTATTGTAATTTTTTATTTTATTTTTTATAAAAAAATGTATTTGGGTACTTTTTGGTGTGGGATGTAAACAGCTAATTTTAAATGTAATACAATGTATTTATTTAATAAAAAATGTATGTGGGTGTAGTTTTACTATTTGGCCACAGGATGACCACAGTCAAAAAGTTCTGGAAGCGAATGATCTCGCTTCCAGGAAGCATTAGGAGGGCGGGAAACTTTTTTTTTCTGCAGAAAGACCGCGGCCTCTGATAATGAATGGGAACTATATTCCCATTCATTGACTTTGGGGCAGGTGGCAAGAGCACGCGTGATGCAGCGCACATGGCTTGCTCTGCAGCACGTCACCCATCACATGGCTTGTTCTGCAACATGTCACCTGGCACATGATTTGTTCTGCATCACGGCATCTGCCACATGGCTTGTTCTGCAGCACAGCACTCGGCACATGGCTTGTTCTGCAGCATGGCAATCGGCACTTGGCTTGTTCTGCAGCACAGCACTCAGCACATGGCTTGCTCTGCAGCACGTCTTTCGGCACATGGCTTGTTCTGCAGCATGCCACCTGGCACATGATTTGTTCTGCATCACGGCATCTGGCACATGGCTTGTTCTGCAGCACAGCACTCGGCACATGACTTGTTCTGCAGCACAGCACTCGGCACATGACTTGTTCTGCAGCACGACACCTAGCACATGGCTTGTTCTGCAGCACGGCACATGGCTTGTTCTGCAGCACGGCATCCAGCATATGGCTTGTTCAGCAGCATGGCACTCATCACATGGTTTTCTCTGCAGCACGGCACCTAGCACACGGCTTGTTCTGCAGCACAGCACTCGACAGATGGCTTGTTCTGCAGCACGGCACCTAGCACATGGCTTGTTCTGCAGCACAGCATCCGGCACATGGTTTGTTCTGCAGCACAGCACCCACCACATGGCTTGTTCTGCTGCACAGCACTCGGCACATGGTTTGTTCTGCAGCACAGCACCCACCACATGGCTTGCTCTGCAGCATGCCAACCGGCACATGGCTTGCTCTGCAGCACACCACCCGCCACATGACTTGCTCTGAAGTACGGCACCTGGCACATGGCATGTTCCACAGCATGGTTCAGGTAGAACTGACTCTAGCTTCCCCCTACCTTCCACCTTTGCCCAGGCCCTAGTCCCCGATGACCCAAGCTCCTCTCCCCTTTGTGGATCTGTGAAGACTTTTGGGGGACAAAACACTCTTAGAGTCATCCTATATATGTAAAGTTGAAGAGAAATCGAGAGCCCAATATGGTGTAGTATGTCAAAATTGATTGGATAAATGAAACAGTGAGATGGTAATACTCACAAACACGGGTTACCACCTAGGTAACCACTCATTAGGCAGGTGAGGAGATTAGACCTGTCCTCACTCAGGATTAAGAAGTCGCTCTCTGTAGATAGGAAGAAAGGGGGTAGATCACCCCTCCACCCAGGGTGGACTCAAATATATTGGTAGGTGAACAGAGGCGCCAGAAGGATAAAAGTACATAACATTTTAAAAAAATTGCTGGGAGGAAGTGGTGGACTCGTCTCCGTTAAAGCAGACACCAAGGACTGTAAATACATAGATATACACATTTATTGAAAATACCCCAAAGATGCAATGCGTTTCGCGGGCACAGCCCACTTCTTCAGGCAATAAGAAGGGGATAAACAACTGCAATTCAGTTATAGCAAGCAGAGCTCCTCTGTTTGCTATAACTGAATTGCTGTTGTTTATCCCCTGCTTATTGCCTGGCGCCTCTGTTCACCTACCAATATCTTTATATATAAAATTGGATATATGTATGTGTGTATGTGTGTGTGTGTGTGTATGTGCCGCGATCACGCGAAAACGGCTTGACCGATTTGAACAAAACTTGGTATACAGATCCCTTACCACCTGAGATGATATGTTCTGGGGGTCTCGCGGCCCCCCTGCACACGTGGGCGGAGCTGCAAACAGCGAATCAGATTTCACCCATTCAAGTCAATGGAAAAAATGTAAAAGGCTGCCATTCTGCCAGTAATCAAGCCAGAGTCCCCACACTTGGCACAGTTGGTCACTTGGTGACCGAGGTTACAAATCTAGGAAAAGTGGGCGGAGCATAAAACAGCCAATCAAATTTCAGCCGTTCATTTTCAATGGGAAAATGTAAACTGCAGCCAATGGCCCATACTCACGGGCAGCAAATGTTGCCTGTCGCCAGCACACGTGAGCGTGTGGGCGACAGGCCGGCGACAGCTCCTCGCCAGGTCCCTCCGCGTACACACGCAGAAGAGGGACCAGCGGCATGACGGAAGCTGTCGCCGACGTTCCTCCTTCCTCCTCCGGAAGCTCTTCATACCTCAATGGAGGTTGCTGTCACTAGTCCGCGTACTCACGCGGACTAGCGACAGCTGCGGCGGAGTTGCGGCGGCGACTGTCGCCAGGCGATTGAACTTTTCAATCGCCCGGTGACATCAGCGACGGGCGACAGTTTGGGGTGCGCGCCCGTTGCGGGCGACAGTTCGGGGTGCGCGCGGCCCATACTCACGGGCGACCTGTCGCCGCAAGACGCGTGCGCCGCGTGTTGAGGCGACAAAAGTCCCTCGTGAGTATGGGCCATTAGACTGTTAATCGCAGGGTTCTCAAACTTGCCACAGTTGATCACTGGGTGAATGCAATTAAGATTCAAGAAAGTGGGTGGAGCCTAGAAAAGCCAATCAAAATTCACCTATTGATTTTCAAGGGGAATATTTAAACTGCTGCCATTCTTACACTGTTAAAGGCAGAGGCTTCAAACTTCCTACAGTGTGTCTTTGGGTAACTGGGGTCCAAATTCACTAAAGGGGCGGGGCCACAAACAGCCAATCAGATTTCCTTGGTGGATAAACTGCTTCCATTCACACATTTTTGATGCCAGGAACCTGAAAGCTCACAAACTGTCATTGAGTGACTGTGTGTCCAGGTTACAAAAAGTGGGCGGAGCCAAAAACAAATTTGACTAGGAAAATATAAACTGTAGGCATTCTTACACCGTTGATGGCAGGGTTCTCAAAATTTGCACAGTTGGTCACTGGGTGAATCAGATTAAGAATTTGGAAGGTAGGTGGAGCCTATAACAGCCAATAGAAATTCACCTTTCGATTTTCAAAGGGAATATTTAAGCTGCTACCATTCTTATACTGTTAATAGCAGATGCCTCAAACCTGGTACAGTCGGTCATTGGGTGATTAGGGTTCAAAATCAGAAAGGGGGCGGAGCCACAAACAGCCAATCAGATTTGTTTATTTTTCAATGGGAATATACAAAGTATTGATACCAAGGACCCCAAAGCTGATAAACTTGATAGAGTGACTGTATGTCAAGGTTAGAAAAATTGTGCTGCGCCAACAACTTAATTTTTTACATGGCAGGGTTCCCAAACTTGACACAATTGGCCACTGGGTGACTGGGATTAATATTCAGAAATGTGGGTGGAGGCTAAAAACAGCCAATCAAAATGTACCTATTGATTTTCAAGAGGGAACATTTACATTACATTTTACTCCGTCTAATCTGGGCTGCGTGTGTGTTCCGATACACCAAGTGTCACATGCTAATCATGTGACGCTTGGGGTAATGGAGCGCACACGCAGCCCAAATTAGACGGAGAGGACGGCATGCTTCTGAGCTGAAAGCTATGCGCCGGCCAGAAGTGAAAAGAGGGAAGAAATATGTCCAGGTCAAGGGTCAAGCAAGACGCCGGGACACCGGCATGAATAGTGCACGAACAGAGGCAGACGGAGGGGGCAGGAGGAGGTCACAGTGTGTACTTTTGATCCCCCACACACTGGAGTTATCTGTTTATTCAGCTGTGGTGTCCTTTAATGGCAGAGGTCTCAAACCTGATACAGTCAGTTATTGGGTGACTGGAGTCCAAATTCACTAAAGTGGGTGGAGCCACAAACAGCCAATCAGATTTTTTTAAATTGATTTCAGCCATTCTGTTATTGGCAGGGTTCTCAAACTTGACACAGTTGGCCACTGGATGACTGGGACTAATATTCAGGAAAGTGGGTGTAGCCTACAACAGCCAATCAAAATTCACCTTTTGATTTTCAAGGGGAATAATTACATTGCTGCTATTCATACACTCTTAATGGCAGAGGCCTCAATTCTGGTACAGTCAGTCACTGGGAGACTGGGGTTTAAATTCTGAAAAAGGAGTGGGCCAAAAACAGCCAATCAGATTTGTTTAATTTCAATGGTAACATGCAACTTATTGATGCCAAAGACCACAAATCTCATAAACTTGGTCAGTGAGTGACTGTATATCAAGGTTAGTGGGCAGAGCCAAAAACAACTTTTTACATGGGAAAAATATAAAGTGCAGCTATTCTTACACTGTTAATGGCAGAGTTCTCAAACTTGACACAGTTGGTCACTGGGGGACTAGGATTAATATACGGAAAAGTAGGTGTAGCCTACAAGAGCCAATCAAAATTCACCTATTGATTTTCAAGGGGAATATTGAAACTGCTGTCATTCTTACACTGTTAATGGCAGAGACCTCAAACCTGCTACAGTCGATCATCAAGTGACTGTGGTTCAAATTCACTAAAGGGGTGGAGCCACAAAAATCCAATCAGATTTGCTTTTTTTGGATAAACTGCTTCCATTCACACAATTTGGATGCCAGGAACCCAAAAGCTCACAAACTTGGTCATTGAGTAGTGACTGTGTGTCAAGGTTACAAAAAGTGGGTTGGGTCAAAAACAGATTTTCTGGGAAATTGTAAACTGCAGCCCTTCTTCGCTGTTAATGGCAGGGTTCTCAAACTTTGCACAATTGGTTACTGGGTGACTGGGATTAATATTCATAAAAGTGGGTGGCGCCTAAAAAAGCCAATCAAAATCACCTGTTGATTTTCAAGGGGAATATTAAAATTGCTGCCATTCTTGCACTGTTAATGGCACAAGCCTCAAACCTGGTAGTGTTAGTCATTGGGGTTCAAACTCAGAAAAGGGGACAGAGCCACAAACAGTTTCATTTCTTGGAAAATACAAATTATTGATGCCAAGGACCCCAAAGCTCATAAACTTGGTCATTGAGTGACTGTATGTCCAGGTGACAAAAAGAAGGCAGAGCCAAAACCAAATTTCACTGGGAAAATATAGACTGCAGGCCTTCTTACACTGTTAATGGCAGGGTTCCCAAACTTTGCCCAGATGGTCACTGGGTGACTGAGATTAACCTATTTTGGTTCCTGGACCGAGTTTCTACGTCCAGGAACCATGCGCGCTACCGCGGCCGATCGCGCGAGTGCACGCGCACTCCCGGCCGCGGATTCGGTAGCCAGGGAATCAATGTATCGGGCTACGGTGCCCGATCATTGATTCCTCTCCCCCGCTGAAAAAGCGACAGCTTCTCTCGGAAGCTGCGCCTTTTCTGGCCGTTCCCTTCCCGATGCGTCACTGTAAGCGTATGTTACGCTTAGAGTGACGTCATGTAAACAAACTCATGGCCGCCATCTTGTGGCCAAAAAGTAATACTACACCTGTAAAAAAAAAAAAATAAAATTAACACACATTTACATTATAAATCTATTGTTTACCTCCCACCCTCCCAAAACTACCCAAATAAAATGTTTACTATAAAAAAAAAACCATTACAATAAAAAAAAAAAAACATGTAAATATTTACCTAAGGGTCTAAACTTTTTAAATATCAATGTAAAGATGAAATATTTCTATATTTTTTTTATTTTAAACTTGTAAATAGTGATAGATGCAAAACGGAAAAAATGCACCTTTATTTCCAAATAAAATATTGTCACCATACATTGTGATAGGGACATAATTTCAACGGTGTAATAACCGGGACATATGGGCAAATACAAAACGTGAGTTTTAATTATGGAGGCATGTATTATTTTAAAACTATAATGGCTGAAAACTGAGAAATAATGAATTTTTCAATTTTTTTTCTTATTCTTCCTGTTAAAATGCATTTACAGTAAAGTGGCTCTTAGCAAAATGTACCCCCCAAAGAAAGCCTAATTGGTGGCGGAAAAAACAAGATATAGATCAGTTCATTGTGATAAGTAGTGATAAAGTTATAGGCTAATGAATGGGAGGTGAACATTTCTCACGTGAAAACGACGGAACCTGAATGGGTTAATATTCAGGGAAGTAAGTGGAGCATATAATAGCCAATCAAAATTCACCTGTCGATTTTCAAGGGGAATATTTAAATTGCTGCCATTTTTACACTGGTAATAGCAGATGCCTCAAACCTGCTACAGTTGGTCATTGGGTGACTGGGGTTCAAATGCTGGAGAGGGGCAGAGCCACAAACAGCCAATCTGATTTGTTTAATTTCTATGGGAATATACAAATTATTGATGCTAAAGACCCCAAAGCTCACAAACTTGGTCATTGAGTGTTTGTGCGTTAGGGTTAGAAGAAGTGGGCGGAACCAACACCTGTCAAATACATACCCGGGAAATGCCGGGTCATCAGTGGGTGGAGACAAATACAAATTTCACTGGGAAAATGTAAACTGCAGCCATTCTTACACTGTTAATTGGAGGGTTCTTAAACTTTGCACAGTTGCTCACTCAGTGAATGGGATTAATATTCAGAAAAGTGGGTGGAGCCTACAATAGTGTATAAAGCTTCACCTATTGCTTTTTAGTTTCAAAAACCTTTATTATGGGATCAATAAAAAACGGTACATAGTTTAGCCAAAAAGAGTCAACACCACCCAACATGGGTGGGGTGACTACGTAAGAAAAAGTGCACAATGTTACAGTCATTATCTGCTTGAATTGCTTAAGGTACATACAACATGGTTATTTAACAGCGATGTTTCTGGAAGAAGTAAAAGTACATAGAAAAACAGTGCATTGAGTGATATTTAGTGGTGTAAGCTTAACAACAGTAAATGATATCATGGGGTAAACAAAAGTTTGGTTTTAGAATGATAATATCATAATGGGGGGGGGGACCAGGGATGCACTATCTGGGTTCACCGGTTACTATTGTTGTCATGTCTATAGCTCTTGTTTTGAGCCTCCAGCATGCGTATAGTTGAGAGTAAACATTTGCTATGCCTCTAAGACCGCTGACAGAGTGAGGTTACCTCTAAACTCTATCCACGGCTCCCATATATTTGTAAATTGATCCATTGTATCTCTAATTAGAGCATTAAGCCTTTCACACACCATTATGTGGTCAATTCTGCGTTCCAGTACTGCCATGGACAAAGAGGGCTGCAACCATTGGGATGCTATATAAGTTTTGGCTGCTACAAAGATATATTGTAGAAGTCTATGCTGTGAATTAGTGAATTTTGGGGGTTTCATTCCCAATAAATATACTTTGGGGTCTTTATTTACACGGAGAGAAAATAGGCTTGATATTTTCCTGGTTAATTTTGACCAGAATAATGTGGCCTTTGGACATGTCCACCATATATGGAAGGTAGTCCCATTTGCAGAGCAGCCTCGAAAACATTGCGGAGGGTGGGTTGGGTCTATTTTGTGTAAGCGTACCGGGTCTAAATATGATCTATGCAGGAGCTTGAGTGAAGATTCTAAATTAGAGGCCTGCAAGCTGCCTCTAGAGAGGGTATCTAAGCATTGTGACCACTGTTCTTTTGTTAAAGATGTACCTATATCTTTTTCCCAATTTAACATATATGGAAATTTGTAGTCAAGAGGTGGTTGGTTAAAGGTACAGTATAAAAAGGACAAGATTCCTTTACGCAATGGGTCTTGTAGGCAAATGTTCTCAAAAGAAGATTGCTGTATATGTTGGGCTGATGATACTAAACATTTATAATAATGAAAAATTTGAGAGGCCCGAAAATATTCTAAGGGTGGCATATTTTTTTCAGCGATAAATTGGTTTAAAGTATAGAGTTTACCTCTTGTCATTAAGCTTCTAAGTGAAATAATGCCATTTATCTGCCACCAGCGAAAAGCCCGGAGGTCTTGGCCTGGTAGAAAATCTGGACTTTGAAGGAATTCTGTTCGTGGGGAAGGTTGGGATTGGAGATTCCATTTAAAGCGATATCTACGCCAAATGGTCAGGGTGAAAGCTGATAAAGGGGAATTAGTAGCTATATTAGTTGGAAGAGGTGTTCTTGCCCACAGGGCCCCTTTCCAGGAAATTGGGAATAAGAGAACGTTCTCTAGAGATACCCACAGTGGTGTGTGAGGGCCTGCATAAATAAATGGAAGGGAGGCCAATTGAGAGGCATGGAAATATTGTTTCAAGTGCGGTACTGAGAGGCCCCCATCCTTCCTGTGCCAGTACATGACTTTTCTAGAAATACGAGGACGCTTGTCTCTCCAGATAAATTTAAATAAGGCTGTTTGCAGTTTTTGTAAATCTGGGGTTTGTACTTGAATGGGTAATACTCTGAAAAAATATGTCAATTTTGGTAACCATGTCATTTTTATGGCTGTTACTCTTCCGAGCCAGGAAAGATGGGGGAAATCCCATTGTGAGAGGAGGGTCATAAGCTCCTGCACTAGAGGTCTATAGTTCCATTTATACATCTGAGAGACATCATTGCATAGTTTGACGCCTAAATATTGGATATAGTGAGGTTGAAATTGAAATCGGAATATTGAGGCCATCATTCTACCCATATCCTTAGGATAATTGCAAAACATAATTTCTGACTTGTCAATATTAAGATGTAGGCCTGACACCATGTCAAATGAACGAAAGGTCTTCAGGAGGTTGGGGATCGAAATCATAGGGTTGGTGAGGGTGAGGAGGACATCGTCCGCAAAGAGACTCAGTTTTGCTGTAAAAGGGGAGATAGTATATCCTGTGATGTCAGGATGTAATCTAATGTGTTCTGCAAGAGGCTCCATTGCTAACGCAAAAATAGCAGGTGAGAGGGGGCAACCCTGCCTCGTGCCCCGAGAGATATTAATAGGTTGATAAGAGGTGCCTGGAAGTTTTAAGGTAGCTTGAGGTGAGGAATATAGTAGTGTGAGCCAATGTAGAAAATTCCCCTGTATACCCAATCTCCTGAAGACCTCAAACATGTATGGCCATGTCACAGTATCAAAGGCCTTTTCAAGGTCTAAGGCCAATAATACTAAAGGTGTCTTAGTCCTCTGGGCGTGTGCAATAATATTAATGTTTCTTCTTAGGTTGTCGGAGGCCTGTCTGTATGGAATGAAACCTACCTGATCCCTGGAGACTAAACGAGGAAGAAGTTTATTCAGTCGGGCTGCTAGCATGGCTGTCAAAATCTTATAGTCTAGGTTTAAAAGAGAAATGGGGCGGTAGTGTTTTGGATTAAGGGGATCTTTATGAGGTTTAGGTATAATAGTAATGGTAGAGGCCAGAAATTCAGGAGGGATATGATTTAATTTACGTAATGAATTGAGGGCCTTGGTTAATGGGGTGAGTAGATGTGGGAGACATTTTTTATAATATAATGCTGATAGGCCGTCAGGGCCTGGAGCTTTATGCAGTTTAAGTTTTTGGATAGTTTTAGTTACTTCCAGTTCCGTGAAAGGGGTATTGAGGGACACTAAGGCTTCTGAGTTAATTGTAGGGAGGTGGACATGATCCAGGAACTCATTTATTTTATTAGGATTTTGCTGCTCAGGGGGGGTGTAAAGCTGGGAGTAATATGAGTGAAAAATCTCATGTATTTTAGCTGGATCAGCTGTAATATTGCCCTCTGGGGTCCTAATTTTATAGATATGGTTGATTTTTTCCTGTTGGCGTAATTTATTTGCTAGAAGAGTATCTGCTTTATTCGCATGGCGATAGAATTTAGCTTTGGTCCATCTCATTGCCTTCTCCACTTTACGTGAGAGTACAAGATCCAATTCTAGTTGTGTGTCTTTTATCAGTTTACATAAATATCTGGAAGGATCAGATTGATTGAGGAGCGTCAGTCTTCTAAGTTTATATGATAAACGTGCAAAATTTTCAGAGCGTTGTTTTTTAATGCGGGACGAAATCTGGATTAATTTGCCCCTAATAGAGGCTTTGTGAGCTAGCCAATTATTCATAGGGGTAGTATCGTCAGGGGCATTATAGTCAAAATAATTGGACAGGGCTTCAAAAATTTCGTTTCGTGTGGATGGATCAATAAGGAGCGATTCGTTTAGTCTCCAGGGGGTCCTACGGGTAGCGGGAATTCGGGTATCCATGCATAATAGGACAGCATCATGATCAGAAAGTGGGGTGGGAACATGCCTTACATAAAGTAGCTGAGGGACCATTGAGGTTAGAAGCAGCATGTGATCCAGCTTGGCATAAGTATTATGTGCTACTGAGTGGTGGGTGTATCCTCGTTTGTTGCCATAACACTCCCTCCAAGCATCAACTAAAAAGTTGTCCTCCAAGATAGTCTGTAAAATGGTTCTTTGCTGTTTAGTTAGTTTATCGGGAGAGGGCTTAGATTTTTCTAAAGTTTCATTTAGCGTAAAATTGAAATCACCACACCAATACAGCATTGTGTTAGGTGCATGTGATAAAAGTGGGGCAATTTCGAGGATTGTGGGAAGTGCCTGGTCAGGGGGCGCATAGCAGTTAATAATTTGAATGTTTTGGGAGTACAATGTCCCTGACATAATAAGAAACCGACCTGCTGGATCACACACTACTCCACCCACCTCAATAGGTAGTGAATTTTTGAGCAAGATTGCCACTCCACGATGCTTTTTAGGAGCATTTGACATGTAAAATTTTCTGTAATTATTGTGCAAATAGGTAGGATGGGAGGACCCTGAAAAATGTGTCTCCTGTAAACATACTACATCAGGAGAAAGACGCTGTATGTTAGCAAACAGTTTCCTCCGTTTTTGTGGGGAGTTGAGACCTCTAGCGTTCAGGGATAGCAATTTAAATGGGATAGACATGACCTGTTATTAAATTGTGCTTATACGTTTCATTAAATGAGTAGCCCCGGTATCTCCCCAAGAAAACCCCCAAGAAATCGTAAAACATAAACACTAAACTGTTAAAGTAAACATCATTGATTTGTAGAGTGGATAAACCACCGACAGTAGTTAAACACCGAGGGATGAGAGGCACCCATATTAGTGGGTGCAGTCGCATGCCTCAAGGCTGGGGGACAACATAAGATCCCTAACCGAGAAGGGCAAATAATAAACTTAAATACCTATAGAGTGAAAATGGGTAAACAGATAGCACACAATAGTACATACAGGTAATGAGACATAACACATCGATTAAAACCAATTATACTCCTGCCATTATTTAACACCTATTATTGTTATTAAAGTATCAAAGCTGTGCATAAGACTGCCATCTAGAACGGGGGGTTTCACTGCTTCAAAGAGAAAAAATGCGGATTGTATCAGAAATGAATAGCATACTGGAAGGATATATTCTTGCTGTGTGATATAGGCTCTTCGTGAAGAAGAATACCCCCTGATGTTAGCAAGTAAAGATAGGTTCAGTCAAAGGATGAGTGGCGGAGCTATTCCTGTAATGTGATGAGGTAGGAGCTCAGGGCATGAGAAGTTATTATAGCCAAGATGGCGCCTGTAGCGCCATTTTTAAGCCTTTTAGGCTAAACAGGGAGGCACAGTCAAGGAGAGGAGACTATGGAAAGTACTGGGCCAGTAATAAAATTTTGTAACTGGGATATTACATGAGTACTTAGCTGTCTGATAATGTAGGAGAGGCGATCTGACCCCACTGACGTCTGGCTCCAGGTTTCCAAATTCTTTCAGGTCGTTGAGGGAGCGGAACAGGAGCAGGTAGGGCAAGTGTAGATGATGTAGGTAGTTTCTCCATGCGTATGTTAGCTTCCTCCAGAATCTTCTTACCCTCAGCTGCTGTGCGGATAGCGTGGAAAGTTTCTCCTAGTTGAAAAGTGAGTTGACAGGGGAACCCCCACCGATATTGGATTTTCTCCCTAATCAGGGTGAGGGTGATCTGCCTCATCGAGCGACGCTTCTGGAGAGTCATTGGAGAAAGATCGGCATATAATTGGACCGATGGTGGAACCTCCGGTAGGGCAGTTAGGCCTCGGGCGGCCCCCATAAGCTGTTCCTTTACCTCCCCATAATGAAGTTTTAGTATAACATCTCGTGGCAGGTTGGAGTTCCGTGGGCGGCCAAGAGCTCTGTGTATTCTGTCCATACGGAACATGGAGGGGTCTACTTGAGGTAGCAAGGCCGCAAACAGTTTGGTTGCTACGTCCTTAATTTCCGTTATAGATTCTGGTAAACCCCGTATTCTTAGGTTGGAGCGGCGGGCCCGGTTCTCAGAGTCCTCAATTTTACCTTCCAGCCAGGCTATTCTTTCCTCCTGGGCGTCCAGTCTCTGTTTGTCCTCAGCTAGGGCGTCGGCTATTTCGTCATGGCGCGTTTCCAGGTCGCTTACCCTGTCGCCTATGTCGCCAATTTGGGCGGTAATATCTCGAACTGCAGAGGCCAATTCTCGTTTAAAGAAGTCTTTTAGTTCCTTGTACTGGTCTAGCTGCGGGCTTGAGTGAGCCGATGAGACGCTCGGCTGGGCTGCTGGAGGAGTCGATGTGGGACTTTCCGGAGAGGAGGGAGCCGGGCTTTGAGTAGCTGCTGCCGCCATCTTGGAATCTCGCTTATCCTGTTGGCGCTTCAAAAGAGCTTTTATTGTGCCTGGAGCAGATTCAGGTGGGTTCTTGTTCCCCTTCCGCTTGCCTCCCATGTTTAGCAAGGTGCTGATGTGGTTAGGTGCGGGTCATCCGTCCCCAAAATGCTGAAATAAAGGCCCTAAATCTCGGTCAGGCACGGAGCCAGCAGAGTTCACATCCGTCCTCGCTGGCGCCACGCATGCGCCCCCCCCCACCTATTGCTTTTTAAGTGGAATATTTAATTGCTACCATTCTTGCACTGTTAATGGCACAGGCCTCAAACCTGGTACAGTTGGTCATTGGGTGACTGGGGTTCAAATTCAGAAAAGGGGGTGGAACCACAAACAGCCCATCAGATTTTTTCATTTCAATACAAATTATTGATGCCAAAGACCACAAAGATCACAAACTTGGTCATTGATTAATTGTTAGGGTTAGAAAAAGTGGGTGGAGCCGATGCCAGCCAAATATATTCCCGGGCAACGCCCGGCAATCAGCTAGTATCCTATATATGTGTCTGCTGGTCTGGAATTTTTTGAGAAGTCGACCGGTATGATCAATCAATTGGAAGATTAGTGCACTTGTTATGGAGGAATCATAGAGGGGGTCATAGTTGGGGGTTTTGTCATTAAAGGACTCAAGAGGCCAGAAAAAAATAGTTTTATTTACTTACTAGAAGTCATTTGAGTCCCTCTAAGCAGCTCCTACCTCTCAGGGGGCCCGCCGGCTGCCTGTAAGGATCGCCGACCCCGATTGGTCTGTAGAAATGGCCCGAACGATTCGAACGCGAACTTGTTGCGCGAACAACACGCGTTTGCATTGGAACGAGAACATTTAGCGAGTTCGACCCGCCCCCTATACTACATCATTGGGCTAAACTTTCACCCTCTACATCACAGTCAGCAGACACATGGCAGCCAACCAGGCTGCACTCCCTCCTGGACACCCCTGCCTTATAAAAGGCAGCAGCGTCTGCCATTTTCTCACTCTGCTTCTGCTATAGTGAGAGAAGGGAGAGGTTGCTGGAGAGATAGGGCAAGCGATAGTTAGGTCTGTTAGCCTGCTCCTTGCTGATATTTGTTGCTGAAAAGCACCACAAAAAAGCTCTTTTGAGAGCTAATGTTCTTCTGATATGTTTTTTTTGTGTGTGTGGCCCACTGACACTGCATATACAGCCCTGTCTGTCACAGCTGGCCCTCGTTGATTGCTATACTGTGTCAGGCACAGCACATTCAGTGCATACCTTTTCACTGCACCTGTGTGACTGCTGCACATTGTATTATAATACCAGTCACTGCATACCTTTCACTGCATCTGTGTGACAGCACACTGTTTTATATACCAGTCAGTGCATACCTTTTCACTTCACCTGTGTGACTGCACATTGTATTATACCACCAGCAGTCACTGCATACCTTTCACTGCATCTGTGTGACAGCACACTGTTTTATATACCAGTCAGTGCATACCTTTTCAATGCACCAGTTTGACTGCACATTGTATTATACCACCAGCAGTCACTGCATACCTTTCACTGTATCTGTGTGACAACACACTGTTTTATATACCAGTCAGTGCATACCTTTACACTGCACCTGTGTTACTGCACATTGTATTATACCAGCACTCAGTACCTTTAACTGCATCACTGTGACTGCACATTGTATTATACCAGTCAGTGCATACCTTTCACTTGAATGGATGGCAGACTTGCCCTCCATAACAAATTCTCGTTATAGGATTTCAAGTGTATTTGTCTCATCATTATACAGCAGGGCCTCGGAAGAGGGACTTGTGAGCCGTGCCTTCTGCCTTACTTGGATGTGTGGTGGTAGCAGTTTCTCAGGCTCCCACTCTGGACCGGAAGCGAACCCTAATTCCCGGCCTGTTACCCGTGGTCACCATGGTACTGAGAAAGTACCATGGAAACTTTATTGCACAGTTGAATTAATGGCAGACTTGCCCTCCATAACAGATTCTCATTGGAGAAACTAAATAGACAGCAGAAAAGGTAATTTAAAAAAAAGTAAGCTTTAACAATAGTAGAGAAAGAACCATCAACAGTCTGAGCAGTAATGAACCCCTGGACTACTGGGTGCGTAGGCTTGACCTGTGGCCAGAGATGTCACAATTTGCCATCCAACTTCTGGTTTGCCCTGCCTCAAGTGTCCTGTCAGAAAGGACCTTCAGCGCAGCTGGAGGCATTGTCAGTGAGAAGAAAAGTCGCCTAGGTCAAAAAAGGGTTCAGTACCTCACCTTTATCAAAATGAATGAGGCATGGATCCCGGAGGGCTACTGCCTGCCCGAAGACTAAGTCAGTCCCCACACAGCATCTCTGCCTACCTGCCTGCCGTCCGCTGCTACCTGCCCGAAGACTAAGTCAGTCCCCCCACACAGCATCTCTGCCTGCAGGCCGCTTGACTGCCTTCTCCGCCACCACCAACAGGGTCCAGGACTCCAAGTGGATGCCTGAATTTTTAAGGCCGCTAACAAAAAGAATAATAATTTTTCTGTTGTGCGACATGCCTGCCTAATTTTTCTAGCTGCACTGTGGCTGCAACAACAAAACAGAAGGCATGTACATGTGTCAATTCCCCTTCATGATCGTTACCTTGCTTGCTATTTTAGTGTGTTGGAGGGCACACCCAAGATAATAAGGTTGTTGCTTCATTGTGGACAGACCAAATTCGAGTAGCTGGACAGTCACTGTGGTTCTGTCACTAAGCTACCTCAGCCCGACCATATGGGCTTGAAAACCGCCATCGCCGCCACCTTCGTCATTGTGCGTACCAGCATGGCCATCACTACACAAACAGCTGTTTATGGTGCGTTACTTAGTGAGTTTGGCCTGTCAGTGTGAAGCAGTACACTACTTACACAACCTGCTGATCCATGTATACACACGCAAGATGTTTTCAAGCACTTTATGCCTCCAATTTAGGAATGCAATGTCATTTCTTCCCTTTAGGGATTATAACCTTGTTGTGCATCAAATCCGTAATTTTCCCAGGGACTTTTGGCATGTATCCCGCTCTGCCATGCCCCTCCTCCAGGTGTTAGATCCCTTGAAACATCTTTTCCATCAATTTTGAGGCCTGAAACACTGTTTGTAGTTTTTAAAGTTCACCTGCCCATTGAAGTCTATTGCAGTTCACATGGTTCTGCGGAAGATCACGTTTGAGGTTTGCGACCCTAAAATCGGAAGTTCAAGCCATCTCTATTGGTCTGCACCTTCTGTGTATGCATGGGCACGTACACCGGGAGCATGCTGTGTCTGCGCTCACATACACCCATGCATGTGCAGAAGGCGCCGAGCCATCGGGGAGGACTGGAGCTGCGCCGAGGGACCCATATGACTTCTAGGGGCTAGAAGACGCTTCAATTAAGTAAAGATGTTTTTTATCTGGCGTTGTGATTCCTTTAGACTTTGTGTATTTGTAGATATGGTACTGGTAGTTCAGTACGAGAGGTATGGTGATTAAATTGGGGTGATGACACACATGTACATCAAATGTTCAAATACAAAGTGGCACTTTATTCTTCAAACAACGAACATATTTTCCGACAATCATTTTAGTAGTCACTTGAAGTGAGAGTGATATGGAGGCTGCCATTTGTATTTCCTTTTACACAATAATAGTTGCCTGGCAGTCCTGTTGATCTTCTGGCATCAGTAGTGTCTGAGTCAAAACCCTGAAACAATTATGTATCTATACCAGTCAGCCTTGAGTTGGAGCACCTGATCTGCATGCTTGTTCTGGGTGTATGGCAGAGGAGCAGGGGAACAGCCAGGCAACTTTCAATGTTTAAAAGGAAATAAATATGGCAGTTTCCATATCACACTCACCTCCGTTCCCTTTAAAGCAAATCTGAAGTGAATGTAAACTTATGATATAATGAAATGGATGTGTAGTACTGCTAAAAAGTAGAACATTAGTAGTGTTGTTATTTCCAGTACAGGAAGAGTTAAAAAAAAAACTTGCGTTGTCTATGCAAAAGAGATTCTCTGAGCTAGGCTACCAACTTGGTCAAACTCAGTCATGTTTTCTGAAGAGCCTTAACAGCCAAGAGGCAGCAAGAGACAGCTTGAGATACATGCATTTGGGATGCAATTTTCTGATCGGAAATCTGTATTTCCGCATCGGGAATGCAGAAAGCGGAAATACTAATGCAGAACATGGATTTTCATGGAAACGCAAACATTTATGCAGAAATTCCGCTGTCCAATATGCAGTCATTTTAAGCTAATCAGAAGACTCTGAAGTAATAAAACAGTGAGAAAATGCAGATTTTAGGTGAAAAAATTGGTGGAAAATTTGTATTACTGATATTTGGTAATTTTAAGCCAATCAGAAGACTCAAAAAGTTAGAATGAATTAGCCAATCAGATAATGCATTTTTGTTTTGTTTTTTTGTTTTGTTTTTTTGCAGAACTTCGTTTACTGATATACGGTAATTTTAAGCCAATCAGAATTTCAGAAGACTTCCAATGAATAAGTCAATCAGAGAACGCAAACATTTTCACCAAAAAATGTCATGACATTTTGGAGGAAAGTCCACATCGGAATGTCAAAATACGCGGAGGGCAGAATGCGGCAGCGGTAATCGGCATTGGCGTTAAGCAAAGTTTCCGTGTAAGTGGAAATGGGCATTGACGACCATCGGATTTTGCTACAGGAGAGTTCAAAGGGTCATTATTTTTGCTTTGCTTTACAGAGAGTGGATTCTAAAGTGCAACTGTGACAGTCTGATGGAATGTTATAAATAAAGCTACATAATGGAAATTAGAATATTAGACTCTTTTCTTTGCTACTAATGTTCTACTTATTATCCCTACTACACATACATTTTTTTCATTCTTTAGATTCATTATATCGTACGTTTATTTTCATTTCAAATTTGTTTTAAAGCGGTATAAAACCCTGACATAATATTCAATAAAAACATGTTTTCCTACTTTGTATATGCCATACAGTTATCATATTTGCTTTTGTGCATAAGTATTAGTATTCATTTAGAAATTATACGTTCCCGAAGTACACTTTTTTTGCTCTGAAAGCTGACTTTGCATTTTATTTATAACTGCTTTATTCATGTTCTAACAAGCAGAAATGCTTTTTAAATTGGCTGACTTTGTTCAGGGGACCTGGCAGTGTCAAAGAAGTGTTTATTTACATTCCTCACTTGATACATTTAAGTCCTGTGTGTAACCCTTTGAATGCTGTTATAGTAAAAAAAAAATGCTGGCTGTATATAATATGCTGTAAATAATCTATTAGAGCAAAGAATAAATGTTGAGTTTCATTCCGCTTTAAGCATGCTATGGATTAACACAATGACCCACACTGAGAGAGATGTGTTCACCAACAGGACTGAGAGTGAGTGCAAAGGCCAGCTATATTGGTCTCAGCAGCTGTCTTTGGACATTCAATGGGTAGCATTCAAAGCATAGCATGTTCATCTTACAACGCTAGCATCCCAAGATCACATTTTCATTTCTGTCTTTGTGAAGTTGATCTATTCTCAACTGTTTTTGTCTCTATTTTAGAGGAAAGCATGATAGAGAGGTTGGGTCACATGCCAATCACAACCCCTCCCACAAGTACCTTCACTATAGTCCAGAAACTCCATGCCATTTCCACAATGCTACACCTTTACTGTCCCATGCCTTTTAGGCTCCCACCCACCTCAACCCAACCATAGTTATGGACCCTCTCTGCTTTAACCGCAGGAAGGGATGATGAGTGGCTGAAATGGGGTGAGTGTTGTGTACACCAGGTTTCCTCTTAGAAGTGACTGTTGAGAAATGATCTACCATGATTTACCACTCCACGGAAACAGCCCTTACCAAAGTGGCCAATGACCTTCTTACAGCCAAATCCAAAGGTCAGTTTTCCATACTCATACTTCTTGACCTGTCATCAACATTTGATACTGTTGACCATACCTTACTCCTACAAATACTTTCAAATGTCGGAATAAAGGGCCTTGCTTTCACATGGTTATCTTCCTACCTCTCTGGAAGGTCCTTCACAGTCTCCTACTCAGATCAGATCTCTTCTCCTCATGCTTTGTCTGTCGGGGTTCCCCAAGGCTCTGTCCTTGGTCCCCTCCTCTTTTCCATCTACATGCATGGTCTTGGTGATTTAATCAACTCATTCGGGTTTCAATACCACCTCTATGCAGACGATACACAACTGTACCTCTCTGCCCCAGACCTTAACTCCCTCCTTAAACGTGTTCCTGACTGCTTGTCTGCTATATCCTCCTTCATGTCCTCTCGCTTCCTAAAACTTAAAGAGACACTGAAGCGAAAAAAAAATGATGATATTATGATTTGTATGTGTAGCACAGCTAAGAAATAAAACATTAAGATCAGATACATCAGTGTAATTGTTTCCAGTACAGGAAGAGTTGAGAAACTCCAGTTGTTATCTCTATGCAAACAAGCCATTAAGCTCTCCGACTAAGTTAGTCGTGGAGAGGGCTGTTATCTGACTTTTATTATCTCAACTGTTCCTGGACTATTTACTTTTCCTCTGCTAGAGGAGAGGTCATTACTTCACAGACTGCTCTGAAAGACTCATTTTGAATGCTGAGTGTTGTGTAATCTGCACATATTATAGAATGATGCAATGTTAGAAAAAACACTATATACCTGAAAATAAAAGTATGAGAATATTTTCTTTGTTGCTAATCTTCTAGTAATTATTCATAGTACACAACCAATTCACTATATCATATGTTTTGTTTTCGCTTCAGTGTCTCTTTAATATGAGTAAAACAGAACTAATAATTTTTCCACCATCTCTGTCCACCTCCCTGCCTGAAGTTACAATAAATGTTAATAACAATCCCATAACTTCAGTTACCAAAGCTCGGTGCTTGGGGGTGATATTCGACTCATCTCTCTCTTTTATTCCACATGTTCACTCTATAACCAGCTCCTGCCATCTCCAACTCAAAAACATATCTCGCATCCGACCTTTTTTCACTCAAGACACAACTAAAATGTTAATACATGCTCTCATAATTTCTCGTCTGGACTACTGCAACTTACTACTTTGTGGACTACCGTCTAACAAACTGGCCCCGCTCCAGTCGGTACTGAACTCAGCTGCTCATCTCATTCATCTTTCTTCTCGATCTTCCTCTGCCGACCCTCTTTGTCAAGCTCTTCACTGGCTGCAAATTAACCAGAGGATTCAGTTCAAACTCCTAAGCCTAACCTACAAAGCTCTCCACAATCTCTCTCCCCGGTACATATCCTCACTAATATCCAGATACAAACCCAATCGCAATCTCAGATCGGCACATGATCTTCTGTTGTCCTCCTCTAGAATCAACTCCTCACATTCACGTTTACAAGACTTCGCACGCGCTTCACCCCTCCTCTGGAATGCCCTCCCACAACACATTCGTCACTCGCCAACCTTTGTTACCCTTAAACGCTCTCTAAAACACAGCATATGCTCTACCTTAGGCCACTTCCCTTTGTACTAAGACCAAATTGCACTCCTACTAGGTATCCCAAAACACAAAGCCTCTATATATTTGCTGCATACTACCCCTCCTCCAGTTCCTCCCCCCCCCCCCCCCCATTCCCTTTAGATTGTAAGCTCGCAAGGGCAGGGCTCTCTCCCCCTTTTGTGTCTTAGTAACCATTATACATTTTATTCATCATGTTAATTTTATCACTGTCATTACCAATTCGATAATTTGTATTTTGTATCATTCTTTGTATTTTGTCACTAATTATGTATCTTGTATATTGGTGTACACCATTGTCTGTATTATGTACCCCATGTTTGTTTCTTACTTTGTACAGCGCCACGGAATATGTTGGCGCTTTAAAAATCAATAATAATAATAATGATTTGGTGGTCTAACATAGTAACATAGTAAGTTTGGTTTTAAAGGACATCTGTCCATCAAGTTCAACCCCAAAATGAAAAAAAAAACACTGTCCTGAGCCCCCACATATCCCAGTTGATCCAGTGTAAGTCAAGAAATCTTACAAGACTTGTGCCAATCAGTCCTGAAATGGAAAAATTCCTTCCTGATTTCAATCCCTGGATCAATTCACACTGGAATTATCTAGTTATTACAGCCGTGGATGCCCCTTCAATGCAGGAAAAGCATACATGCCCTCTTTAAATGCAGATATAAAGTTTGCCATAACTACTTCCTAAAGTAAAGTATTACAGATTTTAACCACTTTTACTGTGAAGGACCCCTTTCTAAATAGATGGCAAAAACTTTTTTCCTCCATACGCATTCCTTGTCCGTTGCCTCTTCTGGAATATGATGGGATGGTTGCTGGAAGCTCCAATTTGACATCATCACTGGACTTTTGAGGGAAGTGGTGGGATAATGCAGGTGGAACCCCTTAGAGTTGGGCAAGGCAGGAGGTAAAGAGGTGGGGCAGAAAAAAACATGTACAAAATGTTTTCTTTTTTTTTCTCCTGTTATGACTACAGCATCTGCTAAACGTATTTACCAATAAGAGTTTTTTTTTTAACTACCATATTTTTTGGACTATAAGACGTTCCTGGCCATAGGATGCACCTGGTGCATCCATGGTGAAGGGGCATCTTGTGGATTATGCCCCCTTTGTACCTCATACCCCCTTGTACCTCTTGTTTCTCCAAGAGACCTCCTGTGTCCCCCTTGTGTCCTTCTGTGTCCGCCTCTGTCCTCCTTGTGTCCTCCTCTATGCCTCTTTGTGTCCTCCATTTTTCCCCTGTGTCCTCTTCTGCATGGACACAGTACAGGGAGTCCCCGACATTGCAGTGAGTTGGAAGTTTGTATTGGCAGGTCTTCATAAGTCAGGAACTCCCTGCATTTGGTGCATTTGGACTATAAGTTGCAGTGACTTTTTTTCTCCACTTTTGGGGAGAAAAGGTGAGTCATATAGTCCAAAAAATACAGTATTTTGCCTGTATTTGCTGATGAAAAGCCCAAAACCAAAATAGAGAAAAACTAGGATAACAATCAAGAAAATCTGCAATTGCTTTAATGAAGTGTAAATAAAAATGTAAAGCGGGGATCCTTGCGTTTTATATTCCAGAGATAATAACCAATTCAAAAGTCTCTTCTGTAAAACACGGATATTAATTGCTTATCAGCATTATTACAATTCAATTAAAAATCTAATTACACTTTTGTCACTTCATTACTATCCTCAGCACAACACAATATATTTAGAAAGTGACTAATAAACAATTAAATAAAAAGAAAATGATATGAATAATATTGAGTGGTAACTAATTATCATACTCATCTGCGGCAAGTGCATTGGCGCTCCTGATGTTGGCTTATGGAATGTATAAATGAGTGACCTTTGATCGCGGTAGAGAAGTAATTATACAATGCCGCTAAGTTACAGTATATAATCATGCAGATGTCAAATGGGGAGCAAAGTCAGCACTAATGACTCACGTGGAGATACAGAAATGAAGGGATTGCATTACTAGATGAAGGAAGCACAAATTGTTTAAACGTAGGATACATTTCATGTCAATTATACGGTAGTATTATTGGTGTGAGGGGTGGAGAGATCCATACGTTGGAGCTGCGGCGAGGTGTGGGAAGAAATTCTCGGTGGAAGTGCCGGAATTTCTTCTCCACATTGTGTGCACACCTGGATAAAACGCTCTAAAAGGAGGAGCCCACATGTAAATGTGGCCAGTAGGTACTTATGGTCATGACCATTTTTGGCCAGGGATGTGAGTTTGCAAAAATGATTTCTGCGACAAAGGATTGGAGGTCTTAAACCTAAGACTTGCACTCAAATTAAATATTTTTAACTACCTCCATTTGACGCTATGTAGGTGTGGCTTTGACCTTACAGAGTATGCTGGTCAGTGGCTCAGGTGATTGTGAAAAAGATGGTATAGCAACTCAACTTTCTATCCATAGTTCCATAAGGCAGGAAGGTTTGTCTTATAGAACTATGGTGACATTCAGTGGCCTAACTACAATTCATGGCCCTCTCCCTGCAAAACTTTGATGCCCCTCTCCCACCCAATGTTTATACCCCTCCCCTTGCCTCCCCTTGGTGCACTTCATGGCCGGGGGGGGGGGGTCAATCTCACAAGGGTCATAAAGCAACTGTGGCCATCATGATCTTCACTCCCATAACAAGTGTAGCCACAAAAACACCTGATCTAAAGTATAGTGCCCTGTATTGGAGGAAGGGAAGGCTAGAATCCCCCCCCCCCCTCAGCTCTGGGCCCCCCTATGATCCCATGGACTGCTCCCCTGTAGTTACGCCCCTGCTGACATTTAAAATTAGAGTATGGTCTGCTTAGAAGGGAGTCATTTTTGAGAACCCCAAAATTATTTTTATTTTTGTTATATTTGTTGAGGGCGGAGGCTTCATTTTTGGGAGGGAAGCATAATTATAGAAGTGGGTTCCAATACTTAATAAACCCGCCGATACAATTTTTACCCCTTCTATATGCCTTTAAACTCAGTTCAGCATTACTATCCCTATCAATAACCCTACTCTTACACTAAATTTACTAACGAAAGTGATGATATTATCACGTTTAACAAAATATCAAAAAACATAATATAGTAAAAAAAAAAAAAACAACCCACAATAAATATATTATTGCACCCAAAACCTACAGCTTGTCATAGCAAACATTTGTTTTTAATAAGAGGACACCAGTTTTTTATAACCTCTGCATACAAGACCTTTTGCCTCGAACATAAAATTTCTTTATACTATACAAGTCGTTCTTTTTATTAAGCATCTGAATTTTTATACCGCTATAAGATCATCAGATTTACAATCCCATGAAATAGTATAAGTCCATAAAACAGCTAAAATAAAACAGTTCCTAATGCGTACACTTTTTTTTTTCCAGACCTCCTTCCTTACATTATCCAAAAGCCTAAACATTTATCTGAAAATTTGGCTCACGGATGCTTTCCACGCAAATCCCTCTAGCAGATCCCATGATCTGGCACTTCGAAAGCTTAACTTTCTAAGGTTAATATTCCTTTAATTCAATATTCATTTTATAAAAATAAAATATATGTAAATTGAGAAAATGTTTTATATATATATATATATCTATATATATATCTATATATCTATATATATATATATATATATATATATACATATATATATATATATATATATATATATATACATATATACATATATATATATATATATATATATATATATATATATATATATATATATATATATATATATATATATACTACAGATTGTAAGCTTGCAGCTTGTGTCTTGGAATTCATTGTCCATCTTATTATCATGTCACTTTTGTCACTGTCATTAACAATTCTGAATTTTGTAACCAATTACTGTATGTAATTTTTACATTGGTGTATTCCATTTGTCTGTACAGCACCACGGAATATGTAGACACTTTATAAATCATATATATATATATATATATATATATATATATATATATATATATATATATATATATATATCAGGCTTGTGGGTTTGTCGTTTGTCCATGGAATGCTTACCGAGAGTTTACTGGTAGTCCAAACAGTTAGTCATTAAATTTGGGCCATTGAAAATCCTTTCTGGGGTAATATGTTATTGCTGGAAAGTGATCTTCCTGTCTGATCGCTCTAGGTGGTCCTAGAGTAGCCAAGCAAATCATTTCTCTTCCCTCTTGGAAATCGTTAGAGTAACGTGTGGGCGTACTTGATACCTGCCAAGCTATAAATGATGAAATATTAGCGTGAAATTACTCACATGCACTCCCACTCAGTTTAAGTGAAAAGGAAACATTATAGGAGAAAACATTTTGTACTTTTACTTCAAATGACAATGTTGCATAATTATATGCATTAAATAGAGCTCGCAACTCAAAAAAAGAGGAAAAAAACAAGAAAATAAAAATATATATATTTTTTAATTTTTCACATAGTAAAGGTTTGTAAATAATAAATATATATAAATTATAATAAAACAAGTTTGTCAAGATCAAAAATGGAAAATATATTATTATATATCAAAGAGGCCCGCTCACGTGACACGTGTGCATGCACCGTAGCAGTAACTAAGCCAAGTCCAAGCTTTTTAACCTCTTGAGGACCACAGGCTTAAACTCCCCTAGTGACCAGGCCATTTTTTTACAAAATAGGCCACTGCAGCTTTAAGGCCTCGCTGCAGGGCCGCACAACTCAGCAAACAAGTGATTCCCCCCTCCCCCTTTTTTTGCCCACCAAGCTTTCTGTTGGTGGGCTATGATCGCTCCCAGGATGTTTTTTGTTTTTTTTTTTATAAATATTTATTTTCTAATAAATTTGCTAATATTTTTTCTTTATTTTAACACCCGCCCCTCCCTCCCTGCTCCTGCTAGCCAATCATCATGATTGGCTGTCATAGGCATCAGCCCATGACAGCAGATCACCCCTGAGCCTCTAGAGGGGACAGCAGTGTCACACGGCTGTCCCCAGTACAGCGCTGCCACCGCCAATTGGTGGTTAGTGGGTGTGATTAATGGAGGAGTTACAAAGATTAGGGGGCTGGCATGGAAGAAGCCCCAGGTAATTCAAAATTGGGGGACGGAAGGGGATGTGTTCGTTCTGATGTTCTTTAAATTAAAGCTAAACTGAGAGGCATATGGCTACTGCCATATTTATTTCTTCTTAAACAACACCAGTTGCCTGACTATCCTGCTGTTCCTCTGCCTCTATTGCTTTTAGCCATAGACCCTGAACCAGCATGCAGATCAGATGTTTCTAAAAGAAGTCTGACTGGATTTACCACACGCTTGTTTCAGGTGTGTGATTCTGACTACTGATGCCAAAGAGATCAGCGGGTTGCCAGGTGACTGATATTGTTTAAGCGCCCATTTATACTAAGGCATTGCAGTAAGCATTTTTACAGTCAATGAAAGTCTATGGAGATTTTTATACTTACACAATGTGACACGCTGCGACTTAAAGAGGAACTCCAGCCTAAACAAACATACTGTCATTAAGTTACATTAGTTATGTTAATTAAAATAGATAAGTAATATAATCTCTTACCCACACTGTTTTAAAAGAACAGGCAAATGTTTGATTTCATGAGGGCAGTCATCTTTTTGGTTGAAAGGAGGTGACAGGGAGCATGAGACACAGTTCTAACTGTCCTGTGTGCTGATCACCCCTCCCAGTTGCTTGGCAACGTGAATAACAACATAGGAAATCCCATCATGCTTTGCACAGCATCAGGGGAAAAAAGCCTGCACAGTTTTCTTTGATGGGTGGAGCTTAGCTAAAAATGCATATAAAAATGATGCTTTGGTAAGAAAAACAAAGTTCTGATGCTGTGAAACTGTTAAAGAAACACCAAGCCTTTTTAGTGCTGCTGATTAGATTTTTAGTCCGGAGGTTCACTTTAAGTAGTTAATATATTCACTGCATATTCACCTTAAAGCGGACCCGATCTCTTACAGAGATTCTGCAGTGTATTTACTTCCTGGTTTGCTGGGAGCACAGAAGGGGTTAATCTCCTGTGTTTACATATTAGCTACATATTAGCTCAGAATTCAGCAGAGAGCTGACAGCTAAAATTACACTAGCTCGTTATTTGCAGATAAGGGAGAATTAGGCAGGCTGTTCTCTATACAGGGCTGTGGAGTCGCAGCTGGAGTCAGAGTCGAGGAGTCGGAGCATTTTGGGTACCTGGAGTCGGAATTGAAGTCGGTAGTTTCATAAACTGAGGAGCTGGAGTTGGGAGTCAAAGTCGGATGATTTTTGTACTAAATCTACAGCCCTGGTAAGTATTATACTAAGGAGTCGGAGCCGAGGAGTCGGAGCTATTTTGGGTACCTGGAGTTGGAGTCGTTGGTTTCATAAACGGAGGAGTCGGAGTTGGATGATTTTTGTACCAACTCCACAGCCCTGTCTCTATAAACGCACACAGGGTGGATTTCTTTGTGTTTACCTTCTCTTTTTGTGTAAGAATTCAGCTCCACTTTAAGTTCTGCCATGCGGGAGGAATGCCTTTCCTATTAACCACTAAAGTCGGCACAAAATTACGTGAGAATTATGCAAAATTTTTAAAAAATTACGGTCCCTAATTACATTTACATATTAAATTAATTGTGATTTTTTTTCACTAAATTTTGCATTAGGATTTTGCATCATAATTGCGAATTATGATGCAAAATTACAATTTTGTGTAATTTGTGCTCATCACTATCTGCCAGCTTGTATTCTGTCTCTACCTTCTAGAGCAGTGTTTTTCAACCGCTGTTCCGCGGCACACTAGTGTGCCGCGAGATGTTGCCTGGTGTGCCGTACGGCAGGGGTCCCCAACCACCGGGCCGCGGCAGGTCTGGCCTCTCGCTCCTCCCCTTCCCGCTTGTCCGATTAGATTCCCCCGTAGCCGCTCTCCTCAGTGGCATCTCCTATTACAGCAGCGCGCTCGGCGGCTGCTGTGATGAGCAGGAAGCGGTACAGCGGTTCCCATGGTAACGACAATGCATATCGCCGCTACAGGAACCCGCTGTACCGCTTCCTGCTCATCACAGCAGCCACCGAGCGCGCTGCTGTAATAGGAGATGCCACTGAGGAGAGCGGCTACGGGGGAATCTAATCGGACAAGCGGCCGCCCGCTCATGATAAGGTAACAGGAGCGGCGCCCACGGAGGGGGGAGGGGCACTATCTACCCATACTAGGAAGCTATACTGGGCACTATACTAGCTATACTGTGCACTATACTGGGGCACTACCTACCTATACTGGGCACTATACTAGCTATACTGGGCACTATACTGGGGCACTACCTACCTATACTGGGCACTATACTAGCTACACTGGGCACTACCTACCTATACTGGGCACTACCTACCTATACTGGGTACTATGCTAGCTATACTGGGCACTATACTAGCTATACTGGGCACCATACTGGGCACTATGCTAGCTATACTGGGCACTATACTAGCTATCTGGGCACTATACTAGCTATACTGGGCACTACCTACCTATACTGGGCACTATACTAGCTATACTGGGCACTTTACTGGCTATACTGGGGCACTACCTACCCATACTGGGCACCCCCCGCCGTTCCCCGGAGAAAAATTTGGTCAGAAAGTGGTCCCCGGGCCAGTCTATCTGGTCCCTGAGTGTAGTTCCTTTCCCAGCCACTAGTCCAATCCAAAAGATCACAGACCACGGGCGTGTCCATGCACCTCTCTCGATCGCACTCCAGCACCTGTGAGCTCTCTGCTTGGTTCACAAAGACTTAAACTGCACAAGCACAGAACACACCCGGCCACGGGAGCGTGATCGAGAGAGGTGTACAGACATGCTCGTGTATGCACACTATCCGCAGTAGTCGGTGATCTTTCAGAAGGGCTGGTGGAGCACTGGATGGCAACAGAACTACAATGAAGTACCAGATAGACTGCTAGGGCCTGAAGAAAGAGCTAGGTAAGTAAACCTAATTTTTATCCCTTCAGCTCGGATGTCCTTTAAACATACCGCAGTACAGTTATATTGTGTATAGTAACCATTTTCAGTGGAAATGCACAAAATGTAACCGGTTGAAATCGCAATATGCTTTCTCAGATCACCTCCAGGAATAGAGGAGCTTTAGGAAGAATGTCCGCTGTGCATTTCTTGTGTGGATAGAAGGCATGGCTGATCCTTTGGCCGGGGAATGAATTGAGAGACATGGAAGCTATAGAATCTTGGAGAATAATAGCTGTGATGGATTGTTCTACTCAACTGTATCAGTCCTTTCTTTCTGGGAAAGCCAGTTGAGTGGAAAACCTTTCCATAGAGCCGTCTACACAGCGTTTCCCATACAATGTCTCTGTTATTATTACTGCTAAGAGTAGCACTTTACTATAGGCAGCCTTTATAAAGCCATATATTCATTGCCAAAAAGAGCAATTTTCAGAGTGTCCTCATTCCAAAGAAGCAGCCATTATCTTGACTCTAAGCCGATAACCTTTAACGGTGAGCCAATGTAGTAGACGGTACTCAGATTTGTGTGATCTTTTAAGATTAAAGTGGAACTTTATTGAATGGAAGTTTTTTTCCAATGTTCATTTACAAGTTATTTAATCAGTGTGGACCACTGTACAATCTTTCCTTTCCCTGATTTCCATTCTTAACCACTTGAGGACCACAGTCTTTCTACCCCTTAAGGACCGGCCACTTTTTTTCCATTCAGACCACTGCAGCTTTCACGGTTTATTGCTCGCTCATACAACCTACCACCTAAATGAATTTTGGCTCCTTTTCTTGTCACTAATAAAGCTTTCTTTTGGTGCTATTTGATTGCTCCTGCGATTTTTACTTTTTATTATATTCATCAAAAAAGACATGAATTTTGGCAAAAAAATGATTTTTTTAACTTTCTGTGCTGACAATTTTCAAATAAAGTAACATTTCTGTATACATGCAGCGCGAAAAATGTGGACAAACATGTTTTTGATAAAAAAAAAAACCATTCAGTGTATATTTATTGGTTTGGGTAAAAGTTATAGCGTTTACAAACTATGGTGCAAAAAGTGAATTTTGCCATTTTCAAGCATCTATGACTTTTCTGACCCCCTGTCATGTTTCATGAGGGGCTAGAATTCCAGGATAGTATAAATACCCCCGAAATGACCCCATTTTGGAAAGAAGACATCCCAAAGTATTCACTGAGAGGCATAGTGAGTTCATAGAAGATATTATTTTTTGTCACAAGTAAGCGGAAAATGACACTTTGTGACAAAAAAAAAGAAAAAAAAAAAGAATCCATTTCTTCTAACTTGCGACAAAAAAAAATGAAATCTGCCACGGACTCACCATGCCCCTCTCTGAATACCTTGAAGTGTCTACTTTCCAAAATGGGGTCATTTGTGGGGTGTGTTTACTGTCCTCGCATTTTGGGGGGTGCTAATTTGTAAGCACCCCTGTAAAGCCTAAAGGTGCTCATTGGACTTTGGGCCCCTTAGCACAGTTAGGCTGCAAAAAAGTGCCACACATGTGGTATTGCCGTACTCAAGAGAAGTAGTAGAATGTGTTTTGGGGTGTATTTTTACACATACCCATGCTGGGTGGGAGAAATATCTCTGTAAATGACAATTTTTTCATTTTTTTTACACACAATTGTCCATTTACAGAGTTATTTCTCCCACCCAGCATGGGTATGTGTAAAAATACACCCCAAAACACATTGTACTACTTCTCCCGAGTACGGCGATACCACATGTGTGGCACTTTTTTGCACCCTAACTGCGCTAAAGGGCCCAAAGTCCAATGAGTACCTTTAGGATTTCACAAGTCATTTTGCGGAATTTGATTTCCAGACTACTCCTCACGGTTTAGGGCCCCTAAAATGCCAGGGCAGTATAGGAACCCCACAAATGACCCCATTTTAGAAAGAAGACACCCCAAGGTATTCCGTTAGGAGTATGGTGAGTTCATAGAAGATTTTATTTTTTGTCAAAAGTTAGCGGAAAATTGATTTTTATTGTTTTTTTCACAAAGTGTCATTTTCCACTAACTTGTGACAAAAATAAAATCTTCTATGAACTCACCATACTCCTAACGGAATACCTTGAGGTGTCTTCTTTCTAAAATGGGGTCATTTGTGGGGTTCCTATACTGCCCTGGCATTTTAGGGGCCCTAAACCGTGAGGAGTAGTCTGGAAATCAAATTCCGCAAAATGACCTGTGAAATCCTAAAGGTACTCATTGGACTTTGGGCCCTTTAGCGCAGTTAGGGTGCAAAAAAGTGCCACACATGTGGTATCGCCGTACTCGGGAGAAGTAGTACAATGTGTTTTGGGGTGTATTTTTACACATACCCATGCTGGGTGGGAGAAATAACTCTGTAAATGGACAATTGTGTGTAAAAAAATCAAAAGATTGTCATTTACAGAGGTATTTCTCCCACCCAGCATGGGTATGTGTAAAAATACACCCCAAAACACATTGTACTACTTCTCCCGAGTATGGCAATACCACATGTGTGGCACTTTTTTGCACCCTAACTGCGCTAAAGGGCCCAAAGTCCAATGAGTACCTTTAGGATTTCACAGGTCATTTTGCGGAATTTGATTTCCAGACTACTCCTCACGGTTTAGGGCCCCTAAAATGCCAGTTCAGTATAGGAACCCCACAAATGACCCCATTTTAGAAAGAAGACACCCCAAGGTATTCCGTTAGGAGTATGGTGAGTTCATAGAAGATTTTATTTTTTGTCACAAGTTAGTGGAAAATGACACTTTGTGAAAAAAACAATAAAAATCAATTTTCCGCTAACTTTTGACAAAAAATAAAATCTTCTATGAACTCACCATACTCCTAACGGAATACCTTTGGGTGTCTTCTTTCTAGAATGGGGTCATTTGTGGGGTTACTATACTGCCCTGGCATTTTAGGGGCCCTAAACCGTGAGGAGTAGTCTTGAAACCAAATGTCGCAAAATGACCTGTGAAATCCTAAAGGTACTCATTGGACTTTGGGCCCCTTAGCGTACTTAGGGTGTAAAAAAGTGCCACACATGTGGTACCGCCGTACTCAGGAGAAGTAGTATAATGTGTTTTGGGGTGTATTTTTACACATACCCATGCTAAGTGGGAGAAATATCTCTGTAAATGACAATTGTTTGATTTGTTTTACACACAATTGACCATTTACATAGAAATTTCTCCCACCCAGCATGGGTATGTGTAAAAATACACCCCAAAACACATTATACTACTTTTCCTGAGTAAGGCAGTACCACATGTGTGACACTTTTTTGCAGCCTAGGTGCGCTAAGGGGCCCAACGTCCTATTCACGGGTCATTTTGAGGCATTTGTTTTCTAGACTACTCCTCGCGGTTTAGGGCCCCTAAAATGCCAGGGCAGTATAGGAACCCCACAAGTGACCCCATTTTAGAAAGAAGACACCCCAAGGTATTCCGTTAGGTGTATGGCGAGTTCATAGAAGATTTTATTTTTTGTCACAAGTTAGTGAAAAATGACACTTTGTGAAAAAAACCCAATAAAAATCAATTTCCGCTAACTTTTGACAAAAAATAAAATCTTCTATGAACTCGTCATACACCTAACAGAATACCTTGGGGTGTCTTTTTTTCTAAAATGGGGTCACTTGTGGGGTTCCTATACCACCCTGGCATTTTACGGGCCCAAAACCGTGAGTAGTCTGGAAACCAAATGTCTCAAAATGACTGTTCAGGGGTATAAGCATCTGCAAATTTTGATGACAGGTGGTCTATGAGGGGGCGAATTTTGTGGAACCGGTCATAAGCAGGGTGGCCTTTTAGATGACAGGTTGTATTGGGCCTGATCTGATGGATAGGAGTGCTAGGGGGGTGACAGGAGGTGATTGATGGGTGTCTCAGGGGGTGGTTAGAGGGGAAAATAGATGCAATCAATGCACTGGGGAGGTGATCGGAAGGGGGTCTGAGGGGGATCTGAGGGTTTGGCCGAGTGATCAGGAGCCCACACGGGGCAAATTAGGGCCTGATCTGATGGGTAGGTGTGCTAGGGGGTGACAGGAGGTGATTGATGGGTGTCTCAAGGTGTGATTAGAGGGGGGAATAGATGCAAGCAATGCACTGGCGAGGTGATCAGGGCTGGGGTCTGAGGGCATTCTGAGGGTGTGGGCGGGTGATTGAGTGCCCTAGGGGCAGATAGGGGTCTAATCTGATAGGTAGCAGTGACAGGGGGTGATTGATGGGTAATTAGTGGGTGTTTAGGGTAGAGAACAGATGTGAACACTGCACTTGGGAGGTGATCGGACGTCGGATCTGCGGGCGATCTATTGGTGTGGGTGGGTGATCAGATTGCCCGCAAGGGGCAGGTTAGGGGCTGATTGATGGGTGGCAGTGACAGCGGGTGATTGATGGGTGGCAGTGACAGGGGGTGATTGATGGGTGATTGACAGGTGATTGACAGGTGATCAGTGGGTTATTACAGGGAAGGACAGATGTAAATAATGCCCTGGCGAATTGATAAGGGGGGTCTGAGGGCAATCTGAGCGTGTAGGCGGGTGATTGGGTGCCCGCAAGGGGCAGATTAGGGTCTGATCTGATGGGTAACAGTGACAGGTGGTGATAGGGGGTGATTGATGGGTAATTAGTGGGTGTTTAGAGGAGAGAATAGATGGAAACACTGCGCTTGGGTGGTGATCTGATGTCGGATCTGCGGGCGATCTATTGGTGTGGGTGGGTGATCAGTTTGCCCGCAAGGGGCAGGTTAGGGGCTGATTGATGGGTGGCAGTGACAGGGGTGATTGATGGGTGGCAGTGACAGGGGGTGATTGATGGGTGATTGACAGGTGATTGACAGGTGATCAGTGGGTTATTACAGGGAAGGACAGATGTAAATAATGCCCTGGCGAATTGATAAGGGGGGGTCTGAGGGCAATCTGAGCGTGTAGGCGGGTGATTGGGTGCCCGCAAGGGGCAGATTAAGGTCTGATCTGATGGGTAACAGTGACAGGTGGTGATAGGGGGTGATTGATGGGTGATTGATGGGTAATTAGTGAGTGTTTAGAGGAGAGAATAGATGGAAACACTGCGCTTGGGTGGTGATCTGATGTCGGATCTGCGGGCGATCTATTGGTGTGGGTGGGTGATCAGTTTGCCCGCAAGGGGCAGGTTAGGGGCTGATTGTTGGGTGGCAGTGACAGGGGGTGATTGATGGGTGATAGGTGATTGGCAGGTGATTGGCAGGTGATCAGTGGGTTATTACAGGGAAGGACAGATGTAATTAATGCACTGGTGAATTGATAAGGGGGGGGGGTCTGAGGGCAATCTGAGCGTGTGGGCGGGTGATTGGGTGCCCGCAAGGGGCAGCTTAGGGTCTGATCTGATAGGTAACAGTGACAGGTGGTGATAGGGGGTGATTGATGGGTGATTGATGGGTAATTAGTGGGTGTTTAGAGAAGATAACAGATGTAAACAATACATTTGGGAGGTAATCTGACGGCGGGTTTGCGGGCGATCTAATGGTGTGGGTGGGTGATCAGATTGCCCGCAAGGGGCAGGTTAGGGGCTGATTGATGGGTGGCAGTGACAGGGGGTGACAGGGGGTGATTGATGGGTGATAGGTGATTGGCAGGTGATTGACAGGTGATCAGTGGGTTATTACAGGGAAGAACAGATGTAATTAATGCACTGGCGAATTGATAAGGGGGGGTCAGAGGGCAATCTGAGCGTGTTGGCGGGTGATTGGGTGCCCGCAAGGGGCAGATTAGGGTCTGATCTGATAGGTAAAAGTGACAGGTGGTGATAGGGGGTGATTGATGGGTGATTGATGGGTAATTAGTGGGTGTTTAGAGGAGAGAATAGATGTAAACAATGGATTTGGGAGGTGATCTGATGTCGGATCTGCGGGCGATCTATTGGTGTGGGTGGGTGATCAGATTGCCCGCAAGGGGCAGGTTAGGGGCTGATTGTTGGGTGGCAGTGACAGGGGGTGATTGATGGGTGATTGATGGGTGATTGATGGGTGATTGATGGGTGATTGACGGGTGATTGACAGGTTATCAGGGAAGATAGATGCATACAGTACACAGGGGGGGGGGGTCTGGGGGGGGTCTGGGGAGAATCTGAGGGGTGGGGGGGTGATCAGGAGGGGGCAGGGGGCAGGGGGGGGGGATAAAAAAAAAAATAGCGTTGACAGATAGTGACAGGGAGTGATTGATGGGTTATTAGGGGGGTGATTGGGTGCAAACAGGGGTCTGGGGGGTGGGCAGGGGGGGGTCTGAGGGGTGCTGTGGGCGATCAGTGGGCGGGGGGGGGGCAGATCAGTGTGTTTGGGTGCAGACTAGGGTGGCTGCAGCCTGCCCTGGTGGTCCCTCGGACACTGGGACCACCAGGGCAGGAGGCAGCCTGTATAATACACTTTGTATACATTACAAAGTGTATTATACACTTTGTAGCGGCGATCGCGGGGTTAACATCCCGCCGGCGCTTCCGTATGGCCGGCGGGATGTTACGGCGGGTGGGCGGAGCCAGTTGCCGGGGGAAGCGCGCGTCATCAATGACGCGATCGCTCCCCCGGCATGCCTAAAGGACGCGCCGCCTGAAGGCGTATTGCGGTCCTTTAGGCGTCCACTTTGCCGCCGCCCATGGGCTGTGGGCGGTCGGCAAGTGGTTAAATGTATCATTGTGGAATGTTTGTTTATTGCGTGTTCTGAAGTGCGCAGAAACAACACCCGGATCTGGTGCCCAAACTGTACATCAAAAAAGGGCGCCAAGAAATGTAGGTGCCCAGAGAAGTCAATAGTAGAAGATAGGCAAATTGAATATTTATTGATATTCAATTACATTGTAAATGTCGATAGCAAAATAGATTTGGTAATACGGTAAGTAATCACCTAGCTGAGGAAGCAGTTGCACCCTTCTCTAATGCTGGGGATACACGGTTCGTTTTGAACCGTATATCAAGCCGCACGATAGATTGTGGCGCGTCCCCGCTCGTCCCCGTGCGTGGCCGGATCGATTCCCGCTCGTACCCGCGGGCAGTTCTTTATCTTCTCTTCATTTCTGACCATTGTCCTGCCCACGGTATCGAGCGGGAAATCGATCCGCATGGGTATCGGACAGGTCAGAAATGATCAGCGCTGCCATCAGCGCTCGATTACACGGTTCAAAACGAACCGTGTATCCCCAGCATTAATTTGGGGAGCGCCTCACTGTAGAGGCCACATGACTCCTATGTCAGTGCATTGGGCTGGGCTGAAAAGGGGGCAGAGGATGATGGAGGAGGAACATCAAATGAACCTGCGGCAAAAATTATGATGAATCAAACGCTGCAATTAATTTTTGTTTCTGCCAAAATTATTACTATTATTTAGAAAATGTTGAATGCATCAAACTAAATGTAGTTGTGGCAAGTATAATAATAAACTTGGCTCAAATCTCAGTTCTTCCTTTTCAGTAAGCCAGCATCCAGGCCCAGATTTACATCACAGGAGCCTTTAGGCACAGATCTCCTGGCACTCTAGACTTCACTATCCATGAACCTACAAACCCCCTCTGAATTGCACTGCAAATGTCCTGGCTGGCCCAGCTGTCACTTCTCCCTTACTTCCCTTGCCCGTCATAAGTAGCTAGCGGTACCCCCAAACCAAATGAAGTGACATTTAGTCAATGGAATGCTGAGAGCTGGGTAAGTAAGCTCTCATTTATGTTCTGCTTGGGACTCTACATAGGGAAGAAGGGAGGGAGGCACTAGGGGAGGGGAGGGAAGCTGCCTTCTCATCATCAGGCGCCTGTAGGCACGTTCCTATAGTGCCTTATGGTAGATCCAGCCCTGCCAGCACCTACTATTCAGGAAGGAGTGCTTGCGCTAGACTCCCTAACACTGCTACTGGCTACTGAGCACGCCGTTGTGGCTGCAGCTCAAGCACTTTGAGTCCACCAGGAGAAAAGCGTAATATAAATGTTATTTTTCTTGTCTTGTCTAAAACTGAACCTAAGCTGAACTTGTAAGAATTTTTTTAAATGTAACACAAAGCCTCAACCTCTCATCCGCTTTCCCTAATTACTGCTAGCGGTGCTACCTAGCACAGGAGAGAAGAAGGTCCTGCCTATCCTTAACGTTTAGAGTAAATACAGAACGGCTCCGCATCAACGATGCCCAAGAGACCAAATTACACTGAAATGTTTCAGTGTTCAGAGCTTTTCTAGACCAAACAACATGATGATCTGCACAGGGGACTTCAATTAATAAAAAGCTTCTTCATTAAACGGCAGGGAACATTGCAATCATAAGAGGTGAACTGTCTGTTGGTTTTGCTTCATAAGAGTGGTCTATGGAATATGCGTTCGTTGCAGGCAGACTTAGAATTCAACTTTTATGAGCTTGTGTGTTACTGCTAGACTTCTCCCCACTTCCCATCATTCTCTATCTGTAGTTCTGACCCACTGTTGAATCTTTCTCTGACCTTCAATCCAAATTCTAACTACTATGCCATGACCTTACCCTTTTTGGCTTTATGCCCTTCCTCAAAACCAGCTTTTCGTAAAACGGAAATTCTCATTGAATATTAGTACAGGTAATCCTTGGTTCATGAATGAGATAGGGTCTGTAGGTTTGTTCTAAACCTAAATCTGTCCATAAGTCGAAACACTGTGCCATCTTTGTCCTCTGTAACTCTATGCCCCCCTGTGCCTCTAGTGCCCCCTCTGTGCCACCTCTGCCCCCCTTTCACATACACACACACTGTATCATCTCTTTCTGTGCCAGTTTTAAAACTGATTTTTTTTCTTTGATTTTTCTTTAAATCAATAAAAAAAAAACCTACAAGGTATTTTTGAAAAAATATTTTTTTCTACCCACAAATTCAAATTTCACATTTTCAGGCCATTCTTTTTGGTGGGTCACTCGTAACATGGGTGTTCAAAAGTCAGGGACTACCTGTAATTCAGCTTGGGAATGCTTGAACTAATTATCATTGATATTTGGGAGAAAAATTGATGGCCTATCCCATAATGCAATTGGCCTTTACAGTGGCCAATTATGGAGGGACATTGAATACTGTAAGTGGAAAAATATTATTGTCTAAGTGGACTAGATGGTGGCAGACAGGGCCGGGCCGAGGCATAGGCTGGAGAGGCTCCAGCCTCAGGGCGCAGTGTAGGAAGGGGCGCACAATTTATTCAGCTGTCGTTCCTAATTGTGTGTGAAGCAGAAAGAAATAAGAAAAGGGGATACATGGCAGTGACTGCAAGCCAGATAACTAGATATTAAGGTGTTGGGGAGGTTGTGGGCCCTGTGGCGCTTTTTAGTCTAATAGCAATCAGTGTGTGATGGCTGGGGTGGGAGGGATAGAGAGGCGCACTTTGGGTGTCTCAGCCTTGGGTGCTGGAGGACCTTGTCCCAGCTCTGGTGGCAGACATTCTATTTGATGCTTGTGATGAAAAGATGCATTGCCTCACCCATGTTCTTTAAATACTGTTTCATTAGTTTACAGGCCAGGCACTTCTAGACATTTCACTAACTAGATAGTTGGATCAGTGTTGTGCCTAGGAGATAGTAATATGAGAATGGATTTACTGTATATTCTGGCATATAAGACCACTTTTTAAACCTTGAAAATCTTCTAAAAAGTTGGGGGTCGTCTTATACGCCGGGTGTCATTGATGCCGGGTGATACGCCCTATCCTGTTACCGCCTTTCAGATCTCACTGCTGAGGACTGTAGTGAAGTGGCGCAAGTGCACTTGTGCAAGATCTGAGAGGCAGGGAAGGCGGTAAATAGGATACAATGGTGGGCCAGATGGGTGAAAGAGGCGTGTTTTATGGGCACAGCGCAATCTATTCTTCCATACCGCTCTGATAAACAGGGAGACAAGGAGAGCTGACCAATCCACTTAGGGAGAGGATGAGTTGACCAATCCAACCAGTCAATCACCTATATACGGTTATATACTGGGTACCACATACAGTACAGCAGTAAGTATACGATTTTTTTTTTAAAAAAATTTGTGCGTTGGAAGAGGGGGAGTCTTATATGGCGAGTATATCCCAAACTCTATATTTTAACTGGAAAAGTTGGGAGGTCGTCTTATACACCCAGTCATCTTATATGCCAGAATATACGGTATTTCTTTTTGGTGGGGGTGGGAGTTTGAATGGAATAATTGATTTACACAAAGTTTTGGAACTTCTTGTACAGTGCTTACAGAATGATAGAACTTGCTATAGGCAGATTCTGTGAGCCAAGGACTATTGTGTAGCTCTGTTCTCTGTTCTGTTCACTTTACTTAGTATTGTATTTTTCTATTAGCCGTCTTATTCTACTATACAGTGGCATAACTACTAGTCATGGGCCCCGTGGGAATAGAATAGACTTTGACAGTACCAGCCAGCATTTACACCACTTTCCTCATTTCCTCTGGTAACACAATAGCCATCTGCGAGAGGCCATATAAGGAGTGGACATCATAATCCCTACACCCATAACATGTGTGACAAGAACACCACAAGGGCCAGTTCTAGACTTTTTTGCTGCCTGAGGCAAACTTGGGAGAATGCGCCCCCCACCCAATTTGGAATGTTCGCACAGCACCCGACAATTTACTCTGCTTCATTTAATGTTCTCAGTCAGCAAGGGAGCATGTGCAACAACCTGAGACATGACACGCTGCAGCTCAACACAATAACACACTAGCTGGCTGGCTGGCTGGGAGTCTGTGACAAACAAACTGCTCACCCTCAGCCACTCCATTCCTCCTCAGTGAGGACAGCAGTGTCATCTCCTCGGCTCCTCCCTTCTGCAGTGCAAGTCAAATGAAACACTGCTGCTCTCCTGCCTCCCCCCTCCTCACTCACTGTCAGACTCCTCACACAGCACAACAAGCTGCTTTTCCCCAATGATGCTCTCCTCACCTTGCTCGCTCTCCTCTAGCTTCTCCTCCTACTCTGACTGCATGCTGTTCTCAGCTCCTGATGCAAGTGTGTCACCTTGCTTCATGAGAGAATCGACTCTGAACACCACCTAATCTGGAGGATTGATGCCTGAATTGCAGGAAGAAAAGGTAAGTATTTGGTAGCCCCCATAGCTCTGGGCCCCCTTCAGGTTCCAGTGGCTGTTCCCCCATACTTAGGGTATGTCCCTGCTACTATACCAGGCATTGAGCAGCAGTGGTTTTTTTTCTGCACAGTGCACAGTGCAGCAGTAAACTACATTTCACTATTCATTGTTGTTGCTCTGTTCTGTGGTGCTGTGCTGCTTATTGTACTACTTTTGCAAATGTGCATTATCATGTCTTTTTGCAGTGAGGCCTATTCAGCTGCGCAGGAAGCGCAAAAATGGAAACATGAATAAACGAAAAAAAAAATTCCTGAATTGCAAGTGGCTTACTCACATTCATTAAATGAGCTGCAGCTGACGGTTTCCCGCTATTCCCGCTATTTTTATGCATCCCCAGGCTTTATTTTATATTTAAATCTACTTTTTACGTTTTTACTGTTTCATTGTTTCTGCTCAATGACACAATCATTTAAGTATGCTAGAGCTAAAATCTACGAACAATTGACCCTTTTTATCTCTTTCCTGCTCTCAGAATGCATTTTCTGCTAGAAAAGTGTTTTATAGTTGTAATTCCTTATCAGTGAGGGCTACACTATAGTCCAATCCAGTCGTGACTGATGTTTAAAGAGGAACTCCAGTGAAAATAGTTTAGTAAAAAAAAGTGCTTAATTTTAACAATAATTATGTATAAATTATTTAGTCAGTGTTTGCTCATTGTCAAATCTTTCCTCTCCCTGATTTACATTCTGACATTTATCACATGGTGACATTTTTACTGCTGGCAGGTGATGTCACTGGAAGGAGATGCTGCTGGCTTTTTTGGCAGTTGGAAACAGCTGTTTTGTCCCACAATGCAACAAGGCTCCCACGGCGTAATGTCAGGACCTCAGAGCTGTGAGGCACTGACATCACACTGTGGGAGGGGCTTCATCACAATATCAGCCATACAGAGACCCCCAATGATCCGTTTGTGAAAAGGAATAGATTTCTCATGGGAAAGGGGGTATCAGCTACTGGTTGGGATGACGTTCAATTCTTGGTTACGGTTTCTCTTTAACTCTTTCAGACACAAAAAGAAAAACCTGAACACAGCCTAGTTATTTGGGTGCTAGGCACTGTACATACACATGTCTATCTCATCATGTCACATGTCACCTCATTTAACCATTAAGATCTCTGATGACTCACGTGGAAAGTGATGCGATCATTTGAACTCTCGTTTGCGCCTGTCGTGTGCCATTGCGTGATGCTGCATCTTTCCGCAGGCAGGAAGACGTAACGGGGAACCTCATTTGTCGGAAGGTGTCGCTGTGAAGTTTCCCCGATCCAAGTAGTGCCTGGCTCTTCTACTGCGACTTCTTATTCCTGAGTGGGGTCAGGAAAATCTCCCCACCTGCTTTTACAGTGGTTGCCTAATGGTGACCCTGGTTTGTGAGTATTAATATTTACTCTATCTAGTAACCATTTACCAGTACATATTACACTATTCGGGCTCTGGGTGTTCCTTGTTTTTAAGTAGTAGTAAGTGTTCAGCTTGAAGTGACACTGAAGCGAAAAAAAACTATGATATAATGAATTGTAGGTGTAGTACGGAAAATGAACATTAGAACATTAGTAACAAAGAAAATAGTGCAAAAGATGGATCAGCGCAACACCAGGCCGCCTCCAAATGACCTCCATCAGAGATGCGCTGAGCCCCCCCAGGAACTACAAACGCACCTTGAGCCCAAACAGAAGCTCTGCATATACACCAAAAGCATGGCTGTTAAGTGGGAGCAGCTGACCAAAACGAATTACATTAGTACATAGCAAGGAAATGAGCAGCGCTACTTAAAAACAGACTAGTGCCTACCTGCAAAAGAGTGCAAGCCCCACTTGTGGGGTCGAATACACACCGAGCATACACATGACCTGTCTACCACTAGAGGAGGATGTTGGTTTCCATTAACAGCTTGCATGCAACCTATTAAGTACTCGTCCCTCCCACTGCGAAGAAGTCAATCCTCCATGGGAGGGGCCTAACACTAACTAAATCCTAACCTATGTATATGCATAGCCTGGGTGCGGCTAATCAAATAAAATCGAAAATTGAAAATTGCGCAAAAGATGGATCAGCGCAACACCAGGCCGCCTCCGAATGGCCTCCATCAGAGATGCGCTGAGCCCCCCCAGGAACTACAAACGCACCTTGAACCCAAACAGAAGCTCTGCATATACACCAAAAGCATGGCTGTTAAGTGGGAGCAGCTGACCAAAAACGAATTACATTAGTACATAGCAAGGAAATGAGCAGCGCTACTTAAAAACAGACTAGTGCCTACCTGCAAAAGAGTGCAAGCCCCACTTGTGGGGTCGAATACACACCGAGCATACACATGACCTGTCTACCACTAGAGGAGGATGTTGGTTTCCATTAACAGCTTGTATGCAACCTATTAAGTACTCGTCCCTCCCACTGCGAAGAAGTCAATCCTCCATGGGAGGGGCCTAACACTAACTAAATCCTAACCTATGTATATGCATAGCCTGGGTGCGGCTAATCAAATAAAATCGAAAATTGAAAATTGCGCAAAAGATGGATCAGCGCAACACCAGGTCGCCTCCGAATGGCCTCCATCAGAGATGCGCTGAGCCCCCCCAGGAACTACAAACGCACCTTGAGCCCAAACAGAAGCTCTGCATATACACCAAAAGCATGGCTGTTAAGTGGGAGCAGCTGACCAAAAACGAATTACATTAGTACATAGCAAGGAAATGAGCAGCGCTACTTAAAAACAGACTAGTGCCTACCTGCAAAAGAGTGCAAGCCCCACTTGTGGGGTCGAATACACACCGAGCATACACATGACCTGTCTACCACTAGAGGTAGAAAATAGTCTCATATTTTTATTTTCAGTTATATAGTTGTTTTTTTTTACAACATTGCATCATTCTCTAATATTTGCAATTTACAAACTGCACTCAGCTATTTTAAATGATTTCACAAAGCAGGCTAATGAACTTTTGAACTTTCCTCTGCAGAAAAAAAACTAAATACAGTGTCAAACACTTGAGATAATAAGATTCAGAAAACAGCCCTCTGTGACTTTGAAAGTCATGGAGCTCAGATAAGCTGTTTTGCATAGATAACAACTGGAGTTTCTTAACTCTTCCTGTACTGGAAACAATATCAATGCGCATACACATATCTGAATTTATGCCCGATTGTCATTCAAACTGCACGTTTGAACGACTTGTCATTCAAACAAAAAGTCATTTAGACTCCTTGCACAAACAGACGAAAAAATGTTTGAAATGCTAATCACAGCTAATTTACATGTCGTTTGACTGGTCAATGGACTGAATAGAACAATGGGCCAGATCAAAAGACTGATCAAACGACTTGTTGCTTGAATGTCTTTTAGTGTCAAACTAATAGAATTTCAAACAACAAGTCGTTTGCACACATGTATGGACCTAACTGTCGTTTGAATGACAGTTAGTCCACGGATCCGCCAAGCTACCAATTGAACGTACACACATCCAACTGTTGTTCAATGTTCAAACGATCGGTTTGAACGACAAGTCATTCAGAAATATCAGATGTGTGTACGTACCTTAAAGGGGCACTATGGCGAAAAACATTAGTAGAAATCTGACAGAAGCGACAGGTTTTGGACTAGTCCATCTCTTCATAGGGGATTCTCAGGGATTTATTTATTTACAAAAGCACCTAGTGATTGACAGTTGCTCTGTCCAGCTGCCAAAAAACTGTGTAGCGAGCAGGGAAGCTGGCCAGCATCATTGTTTAAATCATTTTTAGGGAATACCTTCTAGTCCAAAACCCGTCGCTTCTGTCAGATTTCTACTACCTACTGTAAGTGACAGCAACATAGGAGAAAAGTAATTTATGGCTCATTTTACTCTGGAAAAAACTCACTTCTTATTTGTCTATGTTTGCACATATTTTACATTTTACAATTTTTCGCCATAGTGCCCCTTTAAAACTCATATCTGTGCTACTAATGTTTTATCTCTTAACTGTACTACACATACAAATCATTATAACAAAAGTTTATTTTCACTTCAGATTCCCTTTAAAGGGACTCCGAGCAGTGCAGAAACTATGGAAAGATGCACATCATTTTAAAGCTCTCTTTCTACTCTTTCCAATGATATATAAACCGCCACCCTACGCCTTTTAGTTTTCGCTATTTTCGCGATTGAAATTGCCGCGGCCGCGATTTCGATCGCGAAAATAGAGAAAACTAAAAGGCGTAGGGCGACGATTTAGGTGTCGCCAGAAAGAGGAGAAAGAGAGCTTTAAAATGATATCCATCAAGCCATAGTTATATTGTATTACACAGGGCGACTTTTTGTCAAAGTCAGCAGCTGCATTTAGCAGAATGGAGCTGCTGACACTGGGGAAAGTGTCGTCCTGTGTAATACAATATAACTATGGCTTGATGGATATCATTTTAAAGCTCTCTTTCTCCTCTTTCTGAAGACACCTAAATCGTTGCCCTACACCTTTTAGTTTTCTCTATTTTCGCGATCGAAATCGCGGTCGCGGCAATTTCAATCGCGAAAATAGCGAAAACTAAAAGACGTAGGGTGGTGGTTTATATATCATTGGAAAGAGGAGAAAGAGAGCTTTAAAATGATATGCATCTTTCCATAGTTTCTGCACTGCTCGGAGTCCCTTTAAGTGTGCTGCTTAGAAGCAAGTAAATACCACACGTAAGAAATTAAATAAAGTTTTCTAAAATAAATCAGCATGGAGCATATTGAGGCCACCAGTTAAATTGATTCTTAAAAAGGGCTGAAATACAGAGCAAAGTATGTGCTGCCAATGTACAGTGTCGATGTTGAGGGCAACAGAAATGACCTTTACTGATTCTGTAATGTGCAGCACCAGGGCACTTCGCCAAGCTGTAATTTGAAGAATTTATGTTTCTTCCATCCAGAAAGACTTTTTCTCGCTGCTGTTCTCATTTTTACCCTTTTCTTCTCCACTTAAATATCAACATGTTCCCCAACCATTTAATGGGTTTCAATTGTCATGCTGTTACATTTAGCTGCTGTCGATGCCCTCAAAAAGGCCAGTATAATCAGAATTGTATTTATACTGTATACACGCATACACAACTTCATTGCATATTATGTATATAGGTTTAGGCTAAAAATACATATACAATACAAAAACATGAAGTAAAAGTTGGCCAAAATGGCTGGCCATGACTGCTTCTGCCAAAGATTATTAGCCCTTCTAATATGTGTATAGTGTATGGCCGACGTAACTTAAAGATCCAAAGGGATGGATCCTTAAAGATCTCTGGTGCTTGAGTATGCCCCATTGCAATGTTATTTTTGCTCCCTCCACCTACTCCATTATGCGATCATCATCTCTTCATCTCCTTCCATAGCTACAGAATGCATTAGTAGCCTTAAAGTCTACATCTGGGAATTCCAGAAAAATCAGATTTACTTAAAGGACAACCGAGGTGACATGTGACATGATGAGATAGACATGGGTATGTACAGTGCCAAGCACACAAATAACTAGGCTGTGTTCCTTTTTTTTTTCTTTCTCTGTCTGAAATAGTTGAAAATCAGGTATGCAAGTGACAAATTCTATCTGTGTTGAGACCAGGTCGGACTGGGTCAGACTATAGCATAACCCTCACTAATAAGTAATTACTGCCATAAAATACGTTCCTGTCAGTAAATGGCTTCCTGGAGCAGGAAAGCGATGAAAAGCGTCAATAATTCATCGATTTGAGCTCTAGCATACTTCAATGAAGGTGTCATTGAGCAGAGACAATGAACTTAAAAACTAGATTTAAATATAAAATAAAATGGTGGTACATCTAAAAAAAGGTCGTTTTTAGGAGAAGGATTGATACAATTGTTTCTCTCATCAGTTTATTTTCACCACAGATGTCCTTTAACTGGGGCTTCCTCCAGCCCCTAGAAACCCTCGCCTCCAAGCTGGTCTCCTGGGATCTCCTCTGTAGCAGCCACCGACCTGGCCAAGTTGACAGCCTCCGCACATACGGGAGCACAGAACCATGCAGAATCAATCAGAATCAATCAGAATCAATTTATTTTTCGCCAAGTAAGTTTGCACCTACAAGGAATTTGTCTTGGCAGTTGCTTAACAAACACAAACAAAAACAATACAAGGACAGACAGTGTGAATATTACAAGTTAAGGACATTATAAGTATAGTGGCAGTAAGCAATGTGAGAATTGCTCATGTTTAGTTCTGTGCTGATTACTTTCAGTCCTAGCAGCTCTAACGTGGTTCAGCATTAAGTATGGCTACCGCTTGAGGAAAAAAACTGTTCCTCAAGCGGTAGCCATGCTCCAGAAGAACTTGTAACACTAATGAGTAACATGACCCCAGGTTGGGAAAATGTATACTTGGGCAGAATTATGACAATCTTCACGTGGGGGTGTATTACCTTTTGTTGCCAGTGGTGTAGAAGACAAAGTGTTACATCTTCAATGCTGCCCCATGTAAAGATAAAATCAAATACTTACAAAAATTGGCAGAAGTACTCACTGATACGGAGATACTATATATATATATATATATATATATATATATATATATATATATATATATATATATATATATTTATATATATATATATATTTATATACATATATATATTCCTAAAACCAGTCTGCTCCGTGTTCAGACAAATCTCCAGATGGTCTTTACTTCTGTTTAGCATAACTCATTTCAGCACCATACTAGAAATAGACAACAGCACAGTTCCCCTCCAAATACTGCACTTTGTCAAGCTGACCTATTTCACACTTTCAGTGTTTATAGAAGATTTCCATTTTAGCAGTGTTTTCCTCTCAGAGGATATAGGGAGTGTGATTTACTAAAGGCTGGAGAACTTTAAAAAATGTAAGCCATCCAGAAAACTTGGACTGGACTTGTGAAATACTGTCTGCTTCAAGAAAGAAAAAGTTTGCAATCCCTTACCTGGATTAAATCAGAACATAGAATTTAAATTGTCAGTTGTGTGATCCTAGTTTTTATGACATTTGATCCTCTTAAACTTAAAATAAAACTAGCATGAACACTCTCTAATGTAAAATATGAATCCTCTCCCTAAAACCAATCTCGCCAACTAGTATGTCCTCTCTGTAGTATGACCTTTCAGAAAGTTACCATGACCTACTTAAACACCAATGCACACCGTCACTGACTGTCAGCACTAACATGCAATGGAGGTGATTTGGGTGCCGGAGCTATTTGCAGCTGCAGTTTGCGTATATTTTATTGGGTTCCACAGGTGCCCAAACTACCTATAATATCCGCTGATCACAGCTATTACCATAGGCACCTATGGTGGTGCCCATATTATTGGAAGTCAGGCATTGGGGGAAATGGGGTCATGGGGTTAAGCATCATTGGGGTCTTAGGTTTAGGCATCGGCGGGGGGACTTATGGTTAGGAATTGAAAGGCAGGGCTATGTATGGCCAGGGGGGGTCCTTAGGGTTTGGCATTAGCGGTGGGAATGGTTAGGGTTAGGCATTGAGAGGGAGGGCTTGTGTGAGCTTAACGTTCGGTTGGTTAGGCCATAGTAAAATATTGATAAAGATTACCAGTATAAGTAGTGGAATATCTGCAATTTTAGGATCCAGAGACTTTCCTCTCCAGAGGTATATACATTTTTGACCTTACAGAATCCCAAGTTTACGTTAATCTTTTGCTACCTTTAAATATAAAAAAAAAAAATAATAATTCACAACACAATATCTAAACTAAAAATGGGGCTAGATAAAAATAAATAGAGGAAAGAAATACATTGATATGTAACAGGAGTGGGTGAAATGAGATCCCCACCGGTATGCTAGAAGGCAGATGTAAGCGACATGTTACTTCAAACTCCAAGTTTTGAGATATTCATCTCAGCTAGCACAGAGTTGAAGGAACTCGGAAAGGTATTCCAAGCAATACAGAAAAGGCTTCTCAGAATTCAAAGAGAATGTTTATATTAGATAAACCACAAGTGGAAAACCTTGTCCAACTAAGCTACATTATAACAGCAGACCACCCCTGTGCACTGCCTGAAAGCCAGGCAGAGAAACAGATCTATGGTGATTTGGTTGTTCCTTACATTCTGAGAAGACAAACTTCCACAAAAGGGAAGAGGGCTTTTCAACACACAGTACAGTTATGTTATACCTCACAATCAGAGGAGCCATACAGATGTTAGATGATTAAGGCAAACCTGGTGGTCACAGAGTCCATGGTAATAAATTTCAACCAAAACTGGAATGCGATTTAGAAAAAAGACTTGGTGGTGCACCTATAGAAGTACCTGTGCCTGTTTGGTGGAAACCAAACCACCGTGAGTGTCTAGCCTGGGCTGGGGCTGTCATGATTGGCATGTTTTCCAGAAATGGTTTTGCCTAGAACTCTGTCAAGGAATTGTGTAATATAGAATCTTTTAAGGGGAAAAAGCAGCGATCCTGCTGGAAATACACAGGACTGGTACGTCAAGACATTGACGTTTTAAATGGGACACGAGAAGAGTAAAGGGGCCCATACACCTAACGATTTTCCCACCGATATACAATCGATTCGATCACTGTGATCAAATCGGCTGTGAAATCGTCGCGCACACGCTGACTGAACAATCGATTTCCGCCCGAAATCGATCGTTCCTGATGATTTCCGTCGATCCGTCCGTGCAGAATATTTTCCTCATCCAGCTTTTCCAGCTTCAGTGAACTTCCTGTCCCGGCAGGAAGTTTAAACAGTAGAGCGCCCGTTACTGTTTACACTTCCCCGGCAGAAAGTTCAGTGAAGCTGGAGCCCGGAGTGGAGAAGAAGACAGCAGAAACCGGGGGACTCGCGCTGGCCGGAGCAGGTAATGTATGGGGGGGGGGGGGGGGGGCAGCAGCTCCACAGATTGTGATCGGTTTCAGGCTGAAATTGATTCACAATCTGTTTGCAGGAAAGGCAGCCATACGATCCCTCTCTGATCAGATTCAATCAGAGAGGGATCTATCTGTTGGCCGATCTGATGGCAAATCGACCAGTGTATGGCTACCTTAAGAAGATAAGCACTGAACAAGGCAAAATCTTATTTTGTCATCATTATATGTTCTTGTGAAATGTAATGTAATTAGTGTGCTGCTTGTGTGGCTAAGGGTACCCATACATTTACTAATTTTCCTGCCAATAGACAGCAGATTCGATCACTGTGATCAAATCTGCTGTGAAATCGACTACGCAAACGCGGACTGATTAACCGATTTCCAACCAAAATTGATCCGTTGATCTGTCCAGGTGGAAAATTTCACTCGATCGCCCGCAGGAGCGCGTCGTGCGATGACCGACGCGGCAATAATCTCACCTGTTCCACCGGCGCAAATCCCCGGGTCCATGCTGACACTTTCTCCAGCTGGTCTTCTTCATCTTCACTTCACTTCCTATCCCATCTTGTGACCAGAGGAAGTTCAAACAGTAGAGGGTACTCTACTGTTTGAACTTCCCCTTCTCACAGGATGGGATAGAAAGTGAAGTGAAAATGAAGAAGGCCAGCCAGAGAAAGTGTCAGCATGGACCCGGGACCCGCGCCAGCGGAACAGGTAATGCATTGCTGCTGGAGGGGGGAGCAGGGGCGGAGAGGCAGGTGGCAGCGGCAGCTCCACAGATTGTGAATCGATTTTATGCTAAAATCAATTCAAAATCTGTGTGCAGGAATGGGCAGTCAATAGATCCCTCTCTGAACAGATTCGATAAGAGAGGGATCTATCTGTTTGTTTATTTGGTGGCAATCAACCAGTGTATGGCTGCCTTAACACTGGTCTTATCTTCAAAGGCAGCCTTTAGAAGGCTTGGCATAGCATGTCTTGGATAACTACTAGAACATTTATCAATGATGATCGCAATCGGCAATTACACCTATACGTAATTACGATTTGTAAATTCAATTGATTTTGGGTAATCATTCATAATTTCATGTCATGTTTGCGTCATTTTTGCATCGTGCCGACTTTAGCGGTGAATAGCAAAGCCCTCCGAATTGCTAGATATGTTAAGGAGATTAGTGGGTACAAGTCAAAAAAATAATTTTTCAAAAAGACCTTATAGTTTTTGAGAATATCGATTTTAAGAAGGAGAAGGAAAAATGGTTTTTAAACTCAGAAAATGACAGTTTGAAAAACATTTTTCCTTTGCCTTTCTAACATTAATTTTCTCTTTTTTGACTTGTATCCACTATTCTCCATATGTAGCAATTTTGGTGACAATAGCATATATGGGGGCTTTGTTATTAACCGCTGAAATCGGCACAAAATTATGTGAAAATTACGTGAAATTGCGAATGATTACAATTACAGATGAAATTAATTATGATTTTTCCCAAAATTTCGCATAGCGGTTTTGCATCGTAATTGCAAATTTCGATAGGAAATTATGTTTATGTGAAATTTGTGCTCATCACTAATGTGTAATATTGGTAGAAACAAAGCAAAAAAGATCACACAGGAACAACGGGAGCCCAATCTAGTGTAGTACCTTTGATTGGTATCAATAACTTATAGTGAATGGGTACCTATTCTAATGACAGTTAAAAAAGACGATAAGTGTTGGCTTACCTTCAGTGATAGTGACTGTTTGATAATTTATGACAGTTTACTATAAGGACAACAACAATGCGTTTCCTGGCCAGAAGCCACTTCTTCAGGGAAAATGCTAATAGCAGTCGGGAGGTTGGAGCGCATTTTTTAGGCATGGCATTTTACCTGAAGAAGTGGCTACAGGCCATGAAATGTGTTGTTGTTTGTCATTGTCTTTATGATAAACAATCATCATTATTGAAGGTAAGCCATCACCTACTTTCTTTTTAAAATGTTTTTAATTATTTTATACAACTATTGGGCATCTCAATTTTCTAGTTACCAGAGTACCAATGATTTGTATAAGACCAGGGCAATGAGAATTTTCCAACCAAGCTGCTCCAACTCTATGGAACTCCCTACCTCCCTCCATTAGAGTTTCTCCCTCCTTCAGCATCTTCAAGAAGGCTCTCAAACCTCACCTTTTCACTCTGGCCTACCCCCCCCCCCCCCCCCTCAATGGAGCTCTAAACCCGCAGCTGAACTCTGGTCCCCTACCTTTCATGTCACTACCTCTCCCTCTAGAGTGTAAGCCTTTGGGCAGGGTCCTCCTCTTTATGTCTCCTACCTGATCATGCACCTCCATTACCGTACACCCATCCTATGGATCTGAGGGAACTTTGAGTGAACTCCACTTGCCTAATCTCCATGCTCCCATCCAGTGACTGACTAAGCATTACCTTGTAATTATACTGTGCTGCATGATCTGGTTTGCATGTATTCCTGTATTGTCTTATTGCTGTATGTCAACCCCTAAATATTGTCTGTGACCCTAAATAATGTCCAGCGCTGCGTAATATGTTGGCACTAGGGAATGCTCACCGCGTTCCGCGGAATTCCGTTTTCCGCAATTCCAGGCGGAATTTGGTGGTTCCGTTCCGTCGCATCAGAACGGAATTGCTATACTGTTCTGACGGAATTCCGGAATTGCTATGCATAATTCCGTCGGAATGCGGATTTTTGTACGCCAATCACAAGGAAGCCCCTTAAAGTGAAAACAACCGGATTTCTGCATGAAAATAGGAATTTCTGCACCAATTAGAGGCTTACAAAAATCAACCAAATGGATTTCTGCATGAAAATCGGAATTATTTCAGCACCAATTACAGTGTTAACACAAACCAATCAATTCTATGTTAGCAACCAGCTCCCTAATTATCTCAGTTATCCCAAACATTTTGTATAGGCCCCATAGCCTACGCTACACCTCCTGCGGCACCAAAACGACCACCAAGGAACCACCGCTAGGTCCCAAAGCTTACGCGACACCTCCTGCGGAGCAAAAACCACCGCCATGGGATCACCGCCAGGTCCCATAGCTTACGTGACACCTCATGCAGCGCCAAAATGACCGCCCGGTCCCAAAGCTTACGTGACACCTCCTGCGGCACCAAAACGCCCGCCATGGGACCACCGCTAGGTCCCATGGCTTAAGCGACACCTCCTGTGGCGCCCAAACCACCGCCATGGGACCACAGCTAGGTCCCATGGCGTAAGCGACACCTCCTGCGGGGCCAAAACCACTGCCATGGGACCACAGCTAGGTCCCATGGCATAAGCGACACCTCCTGCGGCGCCAAAACCACCTCCATGGGACCACAGCTAGGTCCATAAAAGATACACAAATGATTGAATTACAGTATTACCACTTCAAATTCCCCTCACTTGCCCATATCCACATAACAAGCTCTTCCTATAAGCGTTATTAGGGGAATGTAGCCAATTCACACAACCAGTATGCTGTTTATGTACAGCATGGGTCTGGTAAAATTACCATGCATCCCTTTCCCAACACAGTGTGATCAGTATAGCTCTGTGGTACCCCCTGCTGCAGGTTTCACCCCAGGCAACTGCCTGGTTTGCCTATGCCTAAAAACAGCCCTGTTGCTGTAATTGAATACAAAGCATAATACTTCGGTCTGGTTGAGTTCCTTTTACTCCATAAGTTAGTCACCAGACTGTTAAAATAACTGCAACTTCATGTAGAAAAATAGAAAGCGAGTTTCTTCTTCAAGGTGAATTAATAGCTCCATTCAGTGCTAATACTTGTGGTAAAGTTTATAAGACTTCCGCTTCTACATGAAATGTCCTCATCATGCTGTAATAACTGCTCCATTTTTTAATAAGGACAAGAATAGGATCAGTCTCATCCACTTATTCTTGCTAAACCTGGTCTGATCCTTCACAGAGGCTTGGCTGTCTTATGAATTAGATGCTAACTCATCTTAAAGGGAACTTGAGATGGGGCTAAAACAACAAAAATATACATACCTGGGGCTTCCTCCAGCCCCCTCCAGGCTGATCACTCCCACACAGTCCTCCTCCAACTCCCTGTTCGTCCACAATTGGCCCCTGAAAGTCCTCCAGTCCGGGGCCAACTGCGCAGGCGCAGATGCATAATGCTTCCGGCCCCGGGAGCAAGACAGGGAAGCACACCTGGCCAGACTGTGCTTGCACCAACTGGCCCCAACTGGAGAATTTTCTGGGGCCAGTTGCAGATGAATGGGGAGTACTAATACTACTTGAAACTATTTGGGCTTTCAGTCACATGAATATAGAACTGGAATTACGAGGAAACTAATGAAAATGCTCAGAAAATCATCTGGAATTCGTGTTTTACAACAAGCGACGTGTCTATATAGCGTCGCGTACGGTTTATTTTTGCCGCACAGAATTTTTGTCATTAGGACATAGAGACGTTATCCGCTTGAAAATGGGAATAATTTATTTCCTCCACTTCCTAGACAGAGCGCAGTATGCGCGTCTGGCTGCGCTCATGCATTAGATGGTTATTTCTGTGATAGCGCCTCACCCCTCGCCGTATATCAATTATGACTTAATGCGCTATGTGTTTGCACACTGATGGCGGCATTATAGAAACATTATTTTATGACAAGCCTCTCTAAGCCGTGTGTAAATGTTAAAAAATGAGATGAAAGATGAAATGGCAGAGAGAACGAACGCGTTTGTTTATCTCTTCCCAAGAGGGAGATTCTGTGAGACGTGCGAAGGTACAATTTATTGCACAGGAAGGCACGCCTTGTCTATTTGCTCTGATTGCGGCTAAGAGGAGGGGACAGTGACACTAGGAAGATTCATTTAACTGAAATCACAACAATAATCTCTTTATTTCTGTAATGGCTGCTTCATTTTACTGGCGGCACTAAAAGGGTTAGAACGTGGGGCCTGAGTTTGAAAGTTACAGAGGAAGGGTTTACCTGATCTGTGAGATCAGCTCAAGCATCCTAATGTAAGTGAATGGTAGGCAGACTGCTGTTCAGCCAGACTGATTGAAAACGGGTGCTGCTAGATGTTTCCTGAAAAGGGTGAACGCTAAAAGAGAGGGTCGCTGAGGATACAAATAGTGGGCACACTTTCAAACAAGTTGACAGCAGGTGTGATAGGGTAAGTATCGGCAATGGGTTAAAGAGAACCTGTAACAAAAAAAAGTTCCCCTGGGGGGTACTCACCTCGGGAGGGGGATGTCTCAGGGTCCCAATCAGGCTTCCCACTCCCCTGTAGCTGCAGGCAATCCAGTGCTGGCTCCCCCGAAGTGTCCTCCCTTGACAAGTGCTGATTTATTTGCCTTTCCTGGCTCCAGCGGGAGTGCTGTTGCAGTTCTCCGCACAGAGATAGGCGAAAATAGCCGATCTCTGTCGGGTCTGCTCTACTGCGCCGGCACAGGAGACGTGTGCCTGATTAGTAGAGTGGGCCGACAGCGATCGGATAGTTCCGCCTATCTCAGAGCCGATACTGCACCTGCGCTGGAGCCAGGAAGGTAAATAATTTGATTGTGGGACACAGGGGGACGGGGGAAGCCTCAATAGGATCCGGAGGCTTCCCCCACCCCAGGTGAGTACCCCCCAGGGGAGGTTTTTCTCATTACAGGTTTTCTTTAGGTTAGCTGCCCACCAATGGGGGGTTTAAGCTTAGCACCCACTGGGGTGGGGGGGAGTTAAGAGTAGTCACCACTAGGGGGTTTAAGGTTAAACACCACCAGGGGGGAGGTTAAAACTTAGGCCCCAATGGGAGGTTGAAGGTTAGGCACCTCCAGAGGGGGTCCTGTGTGAGAGTAGGGAGAGATTAGGTCATAGCAAAAAACTTCCTTTTTGGCCATTCCAGCCCAGCTGACCTTAGTTCTAAGGTCATGCTATTCATTAGGGGCAAACGTTAACTGCTGGCAAACATGCAAAATAGTTTGTGTCGGGTCAAACTCCGTCCCTAATTACAATATATTTTAACAAAAAGAACAATTTTTAGCAGGCAAAACCGCTTTAGGGCTGAGTCACACTAGGGGTATATTTACTAAATTTTGGTAAGCAGAATAACGTGCCTTGAGGCTTTGTTTATATTATAAATCAGCAGTGCTATTGCAAGCGCTGAGCGATTTATAGGGCTATTTTTGAAGCACTTTTCCAAGCGCTTTCTGAGCGATTTTCACTTCAATAAAAAAAAAACTCTGAGATCAGGGTCCGTTCTGATATTCTCCTGTGCATTCAGTGTAGCAGGGTCCGCGGGATGCTCAACCTCCCTGCCGTCAGGATTTCCAGTCTCCGGTTCCTCTGGACTTGAGACATATGGGCAGGTGTCCTCCTCAGTGGACACATCCCGCAGTTGCTGGGTATCCCATTGAAATAAGTCTCTTATCATGTCCACCTTTGTCTTGCAGACTATGTCAATGTTCCTTGCTTGACATAGATTTTCCAGGTCTGATTGGTTCATGTTCTTGTAGTTCCCGGACATTTTCATGCAAAAATAAATAAAAAAAATTGGGTAGGGGTACTGGGCTACATAATCTCTCTGTATATATAACAAAAATATATTGCATTCAGCTTGCAACCAACGAATTGGCTCGTTTCTCGACAGGGCTAATTTGATAGCGCTATCTAAGATGCTTTCAGCACAACACAGATATCCCAAATGCTGTTGTAGATGCTAAAAAAAGAGTGAAATCGCTTTCAGTGTTGATTCACTAAACCGTGATAATGCATATCACGGCCGCGTTAGCATTTTTGCAATCGGGATTGCACATGAAAATGTGCTACCACAGCCGTGATATGAGTTATCATGGTTTGGTGAATCAAGCCCTCAGTGTGAACAAGCCCTAATGGTGCCCATACACGATACAATAAAAATGTTTGATTTTCCCGTTTTTTCAATATAAATGATCGAATTGAATGAAAGTAGAAATTTTTTTTTTTTCGATCAAGTAACTCGAACGATTATCCAGTTTTTTCGAAAAAAATCTGATCGGACATGATTGAAAATTTTTTATATTCAATCTAATGGAATAATCGAACTGAATTAATCGAAAAATAATTTGTTCGATTATTCGATGGCCACCATTACACCATGTGGCTGGATGGTGAAATGGTTAAGGATTCTGCCTCTGACACAGGAGACCAGGGTTCGAATCTTGGCTCTGCCTGTTCAGTAAGCCAGCACCTATTCAGTAGGAGACCTTAGGCAAGTCTCCCTAACACTGCTACTGCCTCTAGAGTGCATCCTAGTGGCTGCAGCTCTGGAGCTTTGAGTCCGCCAGGAGAAAAGCATGATATAAATGCTATTTGTCTTGACCATTAGTCTTACCACACAATGGCTCAGACTTTAAAACTATGGTAAGATCTTACCAATGACAATATAGTGTGCGTTGCCTAATTAGGGTGACTTGTGTTAGCTAAGTAACATGGGTGTTGCTAGGGTAACACACACTGTACTATACAACACTTGTGTTACTTGGGTAATGCAGGTCGTGATAATTAGGCATCACATGCTACGCTGTCATTGGTAGTAGCAGTAAAATCAGCAGTGCATGGCAATGTTACATTGTGAATTGGGGCCTTTGAGCAGAGCCTAATGCATTGCATGCAATATATATTGTATATGCTCCCTAAACACTAGCTGAAAAGATAAAAGAGGTTGTTACTACTCCCCATGAAGGATTAGACTCCCACACCACGAGAAAGGGATTTTTAAAAATCATATTTCAAAAGTCAACAAAATAATAAAAAACAGCATAGTTCTGTGCAGGACGTTCCCAGTAGCGTGAGTGGGAGCAGGATACGTGTGGCTAGGGCCGTGCAGGCGCAGTGGTCCACAACATTAGCTACTTTAGGACCGCGTCACGCCAACGGGCGTGCATGCGGCGGCAGCCCCAGGACCATCTAATGTCCTGGGGCTGGCTTTCGCAGGAGATCGCGCGCACGCTGCACGCGTATCTCCACTCTGCCTCTAGTCTCCCAGCGGCAATCACCACTCGGAAACTGTTAGACATCGAAACCGCCATCTATTTAATACATACAGCTCTGCAATCTAAGGCAGCGCTGTACAGGGAACAGCCATGTCACTCGGCTGTCCCCTCCAGAGGGACAAAAGCGATCCGCTGTCATAGGCTGAAGCCTATCACAGCCGATTGCACTGACTGGCTGGCGGCGGAGGGAGAAAGGGATAAGGGGAGAGGAAAAAAAATTAGTAAAAAATATTAGGAAAATAAAGAAATAAATATTTACTAAAAAAAAAAGAAACACACTTGGGGTGCGATCTGACCCCACCAACAGAGAGCTTAGTTGGTGGGGAGAAAAGGGGGGGGGGGAAATCACTTGTGTGCTGAGTTGTGGGGCCCTGCAGCAAGCCCTTAAAGCTGCAGTGGCCATTTTTGTGAAAAATGGCCTAATGGCCTGGTCTTGGGGGGGGGGGGGGGGGGTAAAGCCTGTGGTCCCGAAGTGGTTAAGTTCGCAGAAAAATGAAGTGAGCCGCAGCAGGGTATCGGTGGATTGATTTTTGATGGTGCGAGCACAGGACGTCTGTAGGGGGCCGGTTGAAGCCCCAGGTAAATTATCTATTTATTTTTTTACCTTGCAGTTGTCCTTTTTTAAGATTTTTGAATTATTTTTTGAGAGCACGCATTCTTTCACATTTTGCAGTTTTTATATGTGGTTTTAGATATAAAACTTTGCATTGTAAGCTTTCTGCAAATACCAATGAAATATGATGCCATCAATGAGAATGCGCGCTCGCACATGCGCAGTACGGAGCGGCCATTTTCGGGAGCACTCGGGCTCCAGCAGTTAGCAAAAGCCTCTCACAGCGGTGGAAGTGAGAGGGAGTCTGCTAACAGGGGATCCAGAGCTGAAACGCAGGGACTGTAGGAGGAATGGGAAGGCTCTATAGAACCCAGAGCCTTCTCTCTCCTTAGGTGAGTATCTTTTTTTTTTCATTCTTTTTTTAATCACTTCAGACTCAATTTAACCTTCCTGGCAGTACGATTCCTTCCTTGCACTATGATTCCAGCGCTGCAGTTTTTCCTCCGTCCTCCGGGTGGTGCTGTAACCCTATAGTGAGATTGCCGGCTGTCGTCATGACGATAGACGGCAATCCCACTTTTAAGGGAAGCAGAGCCTTGGAGGAAAGGAAGAAGAATGGCGGCCGACGTCAGGATCCCCCATGAGGTGAATTGAAACACGCAATGCTCTGTATAGAACCTCCGTCGGCTACTCCGAGTGTAGTTCGGGGTTACTGCTTTGAGCTGTTTTCCTCCATTTACTTTATAAATACTCCACTGTACTGGCATCCACGGACTACATCTTCCCGGCATGCATTACTACGCCAGGAATGACAAAAGCCAGCAGAAGCTTCCGATTGGGCGGAGAAGATGGCACTTGTAGGGGCCGGGGACCAGAGGAGCAGCACCCCATATGTAAGTAATGAAGGCCCTCCCACCAACGGCACACACCATTACAAACCTCCCCCATGTGAAGGTTTGTTTTTGAAAAAAAATACATTTTGTTGCTCAGGTCGCTTTAATGATTGTACAGCAAAAATTAAGTATCACAAAACTAAACTGCATATAGAGCAATATTTAATACCTAATGTATTCGTAATATTTTTTTATTATTATTATTTTATTTGTTTCCCGTTTGGCAGGGAAAGTGGAACATTTTGTGGACAAAGGCGACATGCCGGGCCCTCCCTATTGTTCAATAATTATGGTACCAACCTTTCTGCAGGACCTTTATACTAATTGAACGTTCTCAGCAACAAATCTTTCTTATATATAAGACTGCGGCGCACCTGTGTGCATAAGATGGAATGATTATTGTGCACATGTGGTGACCTTGGCTGACCTGTTTACTGTTCTACAACTTTACTTCCAATTAGTTCAGGGAAAATGGTGGTTTTGCCTGATACAAACACTGTACTGGTCACAACCCAGACATATTGATTGGACACTATCCTTTTCCCTATGCAGGAAAGAGAGCTTGGAGGAACACAGGTCTAAGGGAAACATTTTAAAAGCATAAAATAAATATCCTAAAAAAAGGAACTTAGCAAATTCTAATAGCAATCAGGAAGGAAGAAAAATTAATAGTTCATTTAAAGAGAACCTTAACTGAACGGGGGGTAAAGAGTTTTACTTACCTGGGGCTATTACCAGCCCCCTGCAGCAGTCCTGTGCCCTCGGCGCCGCTCTGGAATCCTCTGGTCCCCCGCTGTCACTTAGTTTCGTTTTTGACAACTCACCAGTCGCCGGCCGCCATGCGTATTATTGGACGCATTCACCAATGCAATTAGCGCTATTGCGGACCGCAACGCGTACAAAAATATGCGTTACCGCATTCCGCACGCGTAGATATACGGCAACGCGTATTTTTGTACGCGTTGCGGTCCGCAATAGCGTACAAAAGAGTTTAACTTACCTGGAGCTTCTAACCAGGGCCGGGCCGAGGCATAGGCTGGAGAGGCTCTAGCCTCAGGGCGCAGTGTAGGAGGGGGCGCACAATTCATTCAGCTGTCATTCCTAATTGTGTTTGAAGCAGAAAGCAATAAGAAAATGAGATACATGGAAGTGACTACAAGCCATAGAACTAGAGATTAAGGTGTTGGGGACCCTGGGGTGCCTCTAGTCTAATAGCAATTAGTGTGTGACAGCTGGGGTGGAGGGATGAAGGGGCGCACTTTGGTGTCTCAGCCTTGGGTGCTGGAGGACCTTGTCCCGGCTCTGCTTCTAACAGCCCCTTGCAGCCGTCTTGTCCTGCGCCGGTCCTCCACGATCCTTCGTTTTCCCGCCGCCAGCTAGTTTCAGTTCGGTCAACTTGTAAATCGATGGGCCACTGCTCCTGCGCAGCCCTGCCACTTGTAGCCTTGTTTGCGTTCCCGTCCACAATAGCGTCCTGCACAGGACTCTATTGCTGATGGGAACGCAAGCAAAGATACGCGTGGCCAGAGCCGTGCAGGCGCAGTGGCCCATCGGCAAAACTGAAACTAGCTGGCGGCAGAAGAACGGAGGATCGTTGAGGACTGGCACAGGACAGAACGGCTGCAAGGGGCTGGCAGAAGCCCCAGGTAAGTGAAACTCCTTCTCTATTTTTTATCTTCAGTTCTGCTTTAAACTTTACAAATAACTGTAATTAATATATATATATATACTAGCTGATTGCCCGGCGTTGCCCGGGTATGTATCTGGCTGATGTTGGCTCCACCTACTTTTTCTAACCCTAACACACAATTATTCAATGACCAAGTTTGTGAGCTTTGCCGTCTTTGGTATCAATAATTTGCATTGAAATGAAAAAAAAAACTGATTGGCTGTTTGTGGCTCCACCCCTTTTCTGAATTTGAACCCCAGTCACCCAATAACCAATTGTACCAGGTTTGAGGCCTGTGCCATTAACAGTTCAAGAATGGTAGCAATGAAATATTCCCCTTGAAAAGCAATAGGTGAAGTTTGATCCACTTTTGTAGGCTCCACCCACTTTTCTGAATATTAATCCCAGTCACCCAGTGACCAACTGTGCAAAGTTTAAAAACCCTGCCATTAACACTGTAGGAATGGCTGCAGTTTACATTTTCCCAGTGAAATTTGTATTTGTCTCCACCCACTGATGACCCGGCGTTGCCTGTGTATGCATTTGACTGGTGTTGCCTCCGCCCACTTTTTAACCCTAACACACAAACACTCAATGACCAAGTTTGTGAGCTGTGGGGTCCTTGGCAACAATAATTTGTATATTCCCATAGAAATTAAACAAATCAGATTGGCTGTTTGTGGCTTCACCCCCTCTCCAACATTTGAACCCCAGTCACCCAATGAGCAACTGTAGCAGGTTTGAGGCATCTGCAGTGTAAAAATGGCAGCAATTTAAATATTCCACTTAAAAATCAACAGGTGAATTTTGATTGGCTATTATAGGCTCCACCCACTTCCCTGAATATTAATCTCAGTCACTCAGTGACCATCTGGGCAAAGTTTGGGAACCCTGCCATAAACAGTGTAAGAAGGGCTGCAGTTTACACTTTCCCAGTGAAAGTTGTTTTTGGCTCTGCCCACTTTTTGTAACCTGGACACAAAGTCACTACTCAATGCCCAAGTTAGTGAGCTTTGGGGTCCTTGGATCGTTGAGGACTGGCACGGGACAGAACGGCTGCAAGGGGCTGGCAGAAGCCCCAGGTAAGTGAAACTCCTTCTCTATTTTTTATCTTCAGTTCTGCTTTAAACTTTACAAATAACTGTAATTAATATATATATATATACTAGCTGATTGCCCGGCGTTGCCCGGGTATGTATCTGGCTGATGTTGGCTCCACCTACTTTTTCTAACCCTAACACACAATTACTCAATGACCAAGTTTGTGAGCTTTGCCGTCTTTGGTATCAATAATTTGCATTGAAATGAAAAAAAACTGATTGGCTGTTTGTGGCTCCACCCCTTTTCTGAATTTGAACCCCAGTCACCCAATAACCAATTGTACCAGGTTTGAGGCCTGTGCCATTAACAGTTCAAGAATGGTAGCAATGAAATATTCCCCTTGAAAAGCAATAGGTGAAGTTTGATCCACTTTTGTAGGCTCCACCCACTTTTCTGAATATTAATCCCAGTCACCCAGTGACCAACTGTGCAAAGTTTAAAAACCCTGCCATTAACACTGTAGGAATGGCTGCAGTTTACATTTTCCCAGTGAAATTTGTATTTGTCTCCACCCACTGATGACCCGGCGTTGCCTGTGTATGCATTTGACTGGTGTTGCCTCCGCCCACTTTTTAACCCTAACACACAAACACTCAATGACCAAGTTTGTGAGCTGTTAGGTCCTTGGCAACAATAATTTGTATATTCCCATAGAAATTAAACAAATCAGATTGGCTGTTTGTGGCTTCACCCCCTCTCCAGCATTTGAACCCCAGTCACCCAATGAGCAACTGTAGCAGGTTTGAGGCATCTGCAGTGTAAAAATGGCAGCAACTTAAATATTCCACTTAAAAATCAACAGGTGAATTTTGATTGGCTATTATAGGCTCCACCCACTTCCCTGAATATTAATCTCAGTCACTCAGTGACCATCTGGGCAAAGTTTGGGAACCCTGCCATAAACAGTGTAAGAAGGGCTGCAGTTTACACTTTCCCAGTGAAATTTGTTTTTGGCTCTGCCCACTTTTTGTAACCTGGACACAAAGTCACTACTCAATGCCCAAGTTTGTGAGCTTTGGGGTCCTTGGCATCAATAATTTGTATTTTCCCATAAAATGAAACAAATCTGATTCACTGTTTGTGGCTCTGTCCACTTTTCTGAATTTGAACCCCAGTGACCCAATGACCAACTGTACCAGGTTTGAGGCTTGTGCCATTAACAGTGCAAGAATGACAGCAATTTTAATATTCTCCTTGAAAAGCTACATGTGATTTTTGATTGGCATTTTTAGGCTCCACCCACTTTTGTGAATATTAATCCCAGTCACCCAGTAAAACCAGCTATGCTAAGTTTGAGAACCCTGCCATTAAAAGTGAAAAAGGGCTGCAGTTTACAATTTCCCTGAGAAATCTGTTTTTAACTCCACCCATTTTTTGTAACCTGGACACACAGTCACTACTCAATGACCAAGTTTGTGAGCTTTTGGGTTCCTGGCATCAAAATTGTGCTAATGGAAGCAGTTTATCCAGCAAAGAAATCTGGCTGTTTTTAGCTCAGTCCCTTTACTGAATTTGAACCGCAGACACTTAACGACTGACTGTAGCAGGTTTGAGGCCTCTGCTATTAACAGTGTGAGAATGGCTGCAGTTTCAATATTCCCCTTGAAAATCAATAGGTGAATTTTGATTGGCTCTTGTAGGCTCCACCCACTTTTCCGAATATTAATCCTAGTCACCCAGTGACCAACTGTTTGAAGTTTGAGAATCCTGCCATTAACAGTGTAAGAAAAGCTGCAGTTTACATTTTCCCATGTAAAATGTGAGTTGTTTTTGGCTCCACCCACTATTTATAACCTTGACATACAGTCACTTAATGACCAAGTTTATGAGCTTTGGGGTCCTTGGCATCAATAAGTTGCATTTTACCATTGAAATTAAACAAATGTTATTGGCTGTTTTTGGCCCGCTCCCTTCAGAATTTAAACCCCAGTCTCCCAGTGACTGACTGTAGCAGATTTTAGACCTCTGCCATTATGAGTGTAAGAATGGAAGCAATGTAAATATTCCCCTTGAAAATCAAAAGGTGAATTTTTATTGGCTGCTGTAGGCTCCACCCACTTTCCTGAATATTAGTCCCAGTCACCCAGTGGCCAACTGTGTCACATTTGAGAACCCTGCCAATAACAGAATGGCTGAAATCAATCTAAAAAATCTGATTGGCTTTTTGTGGCTCTACCCCTTTAGTGAATTTGTACCCCAGTTACCCAGTGACTGACTGTATCAGGTTTGAGGCCTCTGCCATTAACAGTGTAAGAATGGTAGCAATGTGAATATTTCCCTTGAAAATCAATAGGTAAATTTTGATTGGCTGTTGTAGGCTCCACCCACATTTCTGAATATTCATCCCAGTCACCCAGTGGCCAATTGTGTAAAGTTTGGGAACCCTGCCATGTAAAAAATGTAGTTGTTGGCACCGCCCACTTTTTCTACCTTTGACATGCAGTCACTCAATTATCAAGTTTATCAGCTTTGGGGTCCTTGGTATCAATATTTTGTATATTCCCATTGAAAAATAAACAAATCTGGCTGTGTGTGGCTCCGCCCCCTTTCTGAATTTGGACCCTAGTCACCCAGTGACCAACTGTACCAGGTTTGAGGCGTCTGCTTTTAACAGTATAAGAGAATGGTAGCAGCTTAAATATTCCCTTTGAAAATCAAAAGGTGATTTTTTTATTGGCTGTTGTAGGCTCCACCCACCTTCCAAAATCTTAATCTCAGTCACCCAATGACCAACTGTGCAAAGTTTGAGAACTCTGCCATTAACGGTGTAAGAATGGCTGCAGTTTATATTTTCCCAGTAAAAGTTGTTTTTGGCTCTGCCCACTTTTTGTAACCTTGACACACAGTCACTCAATGACCAAGTTTGTGAGCTGTCAGTTTCCTGGCATCAAAAATGTGGGAATGGAAGCTGTTTATCCACCAAGGAAATCTGATTGGCTGTATGTGGCCCCGCCCCTTTAGTGAATTTGGACCCCAGTCACCCAATGACTGACTGTAGCAAGTTTGAAGCCTCTGCCATTAAAAGTGTATGAATAGCAGTAGTTTCAATATTCCCCCTTGAAAATCAATAGGTGAATTTTGATTGGATGTTGTAGGCTCCACCCATTTTCTTGAATCTTAATCGCATTCACGCAGTGACCAACTGTGTCAAGTTTGAGAACCCTGCGATTAACAGTCTAAGAATGGCTGCAGTTTACATTTTCCCATTTAAAATGAACGGCTGAAATTTGATTGGCTGTTTTATGCTCCGCCCCCTTTTCCTGGATTTGTAACCTCGGTCACCAAGTGACCAACTGTGCCAAGTGTGGGGACTGTGGCTTGATTACTGTGAGAATGGCAGCCTTTTACATTTTTTCCATTGACTTGAATGGGTGAAATCTGATTTGCTGTTTGTAGCTCCGCCCACGTATGCAGGGGGGACCCGAGACCCCCAGAACATATCATCCCAGGTAGTAAGGGATCTGTATACCAAGTTTCGTTCAAATCGGTCAAGCCGTTTTCGCGTGATCGCGGCACATACACACATACATACATACATACATCCGATTTTATATATATAGATATATATATATATATACAGGGGCGTTTCTAGGGTCCTTGGAGATCAGTGGCACCTGTGGGCACCAGGCGGGGAGGTACATGCGCGCGCCGCGGCAAAAAATGGGCGTGGTCATGCGGTGAGTGGGCGTGGCCATGGGTGGGGCCAAATGTACATGAACTTAGCAGCGGTGTAAGCTACGGATAACGGGCCTGCCCATCGAAATATTGGACGGAGCCCCCTGTCCTTTATTTCGATCATTTACAATCAGTATAGGCATAGATTAAAGATGTATACGCACATACAATTTTGATTGGTCAATCACTGACCCCCAATTTCCCACCCCCGTGCAGTAAGTGGGCCAACAGACAATGAATTTTATGAACAGAGCTAAAATTGGCTAATCAAAATTGTATGTGTGTACCAGGCTTTACAGCTAATACTGTACATACTGAAAGTAGCAGGGATCAGCATACAATACAGCTGGTTTACAATCAATAAAGGCACAGAGTAGCACCTTACACTGTACACACTGGAGGTAAATCAGCACACAGTGCAAGCACTCAAGAACAGCGTATACTGTACATACTGTAGGCAGCAGAATTCAGCACACTGCAGCTAGCGTGCCAAAAATATGACGATCACGTTGTGCGGCGTGCTTATCGCTCCGCACCAAAAAATGGGTGGGCCATGGACCAGAATATAGGTGTGGTAACGGGTGGAGACAAATTTACATGAACCTAGCAATGGTGGGACATCAGATTAGGACAGTGGTGGCGAACCTTTTGGAGGCCGAGTGCCCAAACTGCAACCCAAAAGTCACTTACCGGTATCTATCGCAAAGTGGCAACAGCAATTTAAACTAAATACTGTACAAACGTTTTAACTCATACATGAACATTATGGAAAATCCAAGTTGAAAATAAACTGTGAAGATAAACAATTTCATCCATCCTACTCCTGAAAAATGTATTCAATTTTTTAGAACCTCCCAGTTTTATTTTCTGTTTTAAAACGCTAAAAAAGTAGGTTTAATGCTATTGTCTCATATGATAAGGATTCAGCTTTTCCCATAGTCTCGCAGTTAGCAATCATGTGACCCCCAACAAGACATATTCAGCAATCATGAGGCCCCCAACAAATCAGGAGGCCCCCAACAAGACAAATTCAGCAATCATGAGGCCTCCAACAAATCATGAGGCCCCCAACAAGACAAATTCAGCAATCATGAGGCCCCCAACAAGACAAATTCAGCAATCATGAGGCCCCCAACAAATCATGAGGCCCCCAACAAGACAAATTCAGCAATCATGAGGCCCCCAACAAATCATAAGGCTCCCAACAAGACACATTCAGCAGTCATGAGGCACATAAATAGACAGCATTTCACATAAATAGGCAGAATGCCCCCTTAATATGGTAGCCCCCCCAAGTTAGGTAGTGAGTGACAGGGACCCCCAGGTTAGCTAGTGAGTGACAGGCGCCTCCAGTTAGGTAGTGAGTGACAGGGACCCCGATAGTGAGTGACAGGGAGCACCTTTAGGTAGTGAGTGAGTGCCAGGGAGCCCCTTTAGGCAGTGAGTGAGTGACAGGAAGCCCCTTTAGGCAGTGAGTGAGTGCCAGGGAGCCCCTTTAGGCAGTGAGTGAGTGACAGGAAGCCCCTTTAGGCAGTGAGTGAGTGACAGGGAGCCCCTTTAGGCAGTGAGTGAGTGACAGGGAGCCCCTTTAGGCAGTGAGTGAGTGACAGGTAGCCCCTTTAGGGAGTGAGTGAGTGACAGGGAGCCCCTTTAGGGAGTGAGTGAGTGACAGGGAGCCCCTTTAGGCAGTGAGTGAGTGACAGGGAGCCCCTTTAGGGAGTGAGTGCGTGCCAGGGAGCCCCTTTAGGGAGTGAGTGCGTGCCAGGGAGCCCCTTTGGTGAGTGAGTGAGTGAGTGACAGGGAGGCCCCCCCTCTAGCCGCCGCCGCCGCTCCCCCCCTACCTCTCAGCAGACCTCAGGATCAGCGGCGACCCGACCAGATGTACGAGCGGGCGCTGGACGCACCCGCTCGATATGCGGAAGTGATGTCACTTCCGCATATCAGTGCGGGCGCTGGGTCCTAGCGCCCGCACGATTGGTCGCCGGCTCGCCGCCTGATCCTGAGGTCTGAGACTGTCAGTGACGCGGCGGCTGGAGGGAGCCGCTGAGTCTTGACAGAGGGGGCGGCCGGGCGGAGATCCGTGGCACCCCAGGAAAGATTGGGGGCACCTGCCCCCCTAAAACAGGGCTAGCGACGCCCCTGTATATATATAATGGATTGCCCATATTCCTCGCAAGGATAAATCAATTAAGAGAGAAGCCAGCAGAAAAAGATGAAGACCAAAGACAACTTGGAGAGTGCAGAGAAAGAAATAAAGAAGGCAGGGACATCATGCACTGATATAGAAAAAATCTCCCAGGACAGAAACCGGTGAGGCCCTTTGCACCAGTGGAGACACAGGATTAAGTAAGTAAGTTCTATTTGCCCAGAGTAAAATGCATTACAAGTTACTTTTTTCCTATGTCAGTTTCACTGACAGTAGATAGTGAAAATCTGACAGATCTGACAAGTTTTAGGCTAGTCCATCTCCCCATGGTACACATTACCACTAGTGCTAGGGGCACTTTATTTATTCAGCCAGCTCTCTCTTCTTGTCTCCCTGCTTTAAAATCATCCTTCATTCCTCAGTTCCCATTCACACTAGAGCATTTTGGCGTGATTTCGCTTTTTAAAAGCCCTAGCGTAACCAAACCCTATGGGCCCGTTCTTACTTGGGCGATTTGCGCTAATCGCCACATATCGCACAAAAATGCGAAAAAAAGCGAAACTCAAACGTGTCGCCTGCACCATTTTCAGGCGATTTCCCAGCGATTGCGTTTTAGTGCTATAGAAGCGCTAAATGCGATCGCGGCAAAATCGCAGCAGTGTTCAGTGATTTTTCCGCGTGAAATTGCATTTTGTAAGTGTGATTGGGGCCTCACACGGCTCACAAATATACAAATATACTTCAATGACTCACAGCATGCTGGAGAAGGCTGATTTGAAGAGGTAATGGGTAGCCTGTTGCTGTATTATAACTAGCAGTCAGGGAGATATGTATACACTACTCCTGACTGACTGACTGCTTGTGAGGTTACACTCCTGGCTGTATCTACTGTAACTTCCTAGGCTGCTGTGTGCTGTTCATGCTGGGAGGGGGAGAAATACTGATAAAGATCCCGATAATGCCTTTGTAAACAGTCAGAGAAGTGAAGACAATAAACACACATTGCTGGAACCCAGTAGCCCAGACTGACATGACTGAGCCAATAACCGGGGCTGATCACAGCTGAATGACAGACTGCTGGAGAACGGCGAGGGGCTCACACGTGCTTATGGAGCTGGAGGGTGAGTATAAAATCTTTTGGATCCCTCAGCTCTGGTTTCCTTTACCCAGGACCGGATTTGTACTCTTTACCGCCCAAGGCCAGTGTCACCAGCCACCACCCCTTCAGTAAACGTAGCGAGATGACTGCTCCCTTCCCCCTAGTACAGGTAGCCAGATGACCCCCCCTCCCTCTAGTATAGGTAGCCTGATGACCCCTCCCCCCAGTATAGGTAGCCAGATGACCCCTCCCCCCTTTCCCTTCAGTATAGGTAGCCATAAGACTCCCTTAATCCCTCCTTTTCCCACCCCCTTTATGAAGTAGCCAGCTCGTCTTCACACCGCAGCAGCCATCAGTATCAATAATTACTCCGCTTGTCTCCAGTGCAGAAGCTTCCTCTTCTTTTATGTTTACAATGCTGCCCAAATCCATAGCTGCTGGCCACAATGCAAAGATGCACAGAGAGCAAGATGGCTGCTGCACAGGTGGCTAGCAGCAGAGTACCCCACGGTCAGGCGCTCACCTGATCTCCCTGCACTGCAGCATTTGCAAGCTTGCAAATACTGCACCAGTTTAGCTGCTTTGGTATCCTTTCTCCCGGGGGGCCCTAGGCCATGGCCTAGGCGGCCTTGGCCTAAATCCGGCCCTGCCTTTAACCCCCTACCACCATCTGAATAAGATTTTTGCAGCAAGGTGATTAATAAACTATACACTGAGGAGTTGATAGCAACCCCCCTGTACAGGAACATGGTCCTATCTGAGTGGCTGGATAGTGTACTGGTTAAGGGTGCTGCCTTTGACGTAGGTGACCAAGGGTCAAATCCTGGCTAGGGTCAGTACCTATTCAGTAAGGACTTCAAGGCAAGACTCCTAAACACTGCTGCGTGGCCTCCTGAGTGCGTCCCAGTGGCTGCAGCTCTTGAGAGCTTTGAGTCCAACAGGAGAAAAGCGCTATACAAATGTTTGGATTATTATTATTAGTCCTGCAGAGCCCAACAGTTTTTGAATCTGGAACTTAGGGAGGATTTCACACCAGAGAGGCAGAGCTGTGTGAAGGAAGAAATTGCTCCTAGTACTTGTGGTGATGTGTGCACTAACATACAGTATTAAAAAAAAATGTTGTTTTAATTGATAGTGTTCCTTCAAGGACTGTGCAGTGTTAACCAATTAACCAACCAGGTTCTTGCCTACCGTATCTATATCTCTGTCTGTCTGTCCTTCTGTCAGAATGTAAACTCTAAATAAATAAAGCACTTAGATCTTTAAGCCAGTGGGCATTATGGATATATGTGAGGACTGTGTAAAAAGAATAGCAGAGCAAACGTGCTGAAGTTCAAAGTGCGTTATTCTTGGAAGTGCTGGGCTGCCTGACATGAAGGAGAATGCTGAATTCTCCCCCGACGCCGTTGCTGCTCGTCGTCGTTGCCTTGGTCAGAAGGCCTCCGAGGTCTGGTAGCCGTCCGGCCTCTCCTCAGATGGGGCCACGCTGCTCCTTTAGCGAGATCTCACATGAATCGATCCTTATGAATCCCCAGCTTCAGGCATTTATTCATTGATTTTTTTACCCGCCTTTCTTTTTTATTGATTTATTTTAATTCCATTTGTCTTCTGCAGCGTGTAGCTAGAAAGAACCACTATGTATCTCTCTAGAGGAGATGCATGTTATCTATACTTCAGGAGTATTATGAATGGAAGCAGAACAGGGAGTACTTTAAAACTCCCACAACCTGAAAAATCCAGGCAATGAATTGAGAATGGCATCGTGTGGTGAAACATGACAGGGCCTCTTCTAAAGACAAAACAAAAGTATCTTCATTCAGACTCCTTTTTCTCTTCTTTAACCAAATGCGGGCCGACACAGTTTAAATCTATGTCGGGCGGGTGGCGCTGCGGTTCTGACTGGACATAAACTCTACGTCCCATTCACCGCGCGCCCCCGCCCGTCCCCGCCGCTCTCGTCGCTCTGTCCCCGCCGCAATGTGCTGCCCTGCAGCCTCTATGACAGCAGAGCACTGTGAGCCGGGCAGGAGCCGCTTTCATTGGCTCCTGGCCCTGTCATTTCTGGTGAAATGCTGCCCTCATTGCGTTTATTTTCTGGTGAAAAGCTGCCCTCATTGCGTTTATTTTCTGGTGAAAAGCTGCCCTCATTGTGTTTATTTTCTGGTGTCTGGGGTAACTGTTGCTGCATTTATTATTTAATGGTCATAGTTGGCTATATTTGCTGCTTTGGGGTTACGGTATACTAATAAATATCATCACACAGTTTCTGCACACCCATGATGCGAATCCTCGTTTCACCACATCATGGCGGAAACATTGCTTTCTTATGCCTCACTGTTACATCATTACGTTAGCTCCGCCCATACAATGTCATGGCCACGCCAATTTTTTCGCCCCGTGTTGAACCCAGAAAAATCTGGTCACTGTAGGGTTTGAGGGCACTTTACGAGAGACAAGAGACTTTTGAGTTGAAGTTTGGGCACTCGGTCTCGAAAAGGTTTGCCACCACTGCTATAGCCCAACTGGGTCTCACGGGAGAAAAACTGTCAGTTGCATAGTAGAATATTAACTCTTTCAGGCAGGAAAAAAAGAAAAGGAGAACAGCATAGGTGTCTGTATACTTGCCACTGTATATAAACATGTCATCACATCACATGTCATCTTGGGTACACTATAAAGGTTAATGCACAAAACATCGTTAAATACTGACATGCACACATAGCGCACGGCAATATTACCTTTACTTCCACCTATAGAACCGCAAGTTCCGCTATTATTGTGACTCACGATACAAGAGTGATGTGACCGTAGTTATGATAACGCACGTTATTAATGGTAACACTCATTAGTGATGCGCATCACCATAGCAACCATTCACTGCCTTATAATCAGGGGCATAGCAATAGACCCTTCAAGGGATGCAGCCGCAGAGGGCACAGAAGCCACAGGGTGCCCCATGGGGGGAGAAGTTTATTTTCCTTGTTCTGAGAGACTGACAACTAAGGGCAGGGAGAGAAAAAACTTTCTGCTCTCTGCCTAGTTGTTCTAATGGCTGCATCTGCTTAGCCACTGTTAAGGAATCATACAAAGTTTTGTAGACAAAGATTTGTAAACAGTCCCTGTTCAGTGTGCAGCAAGCTCTTGTGTACAATGCCCTGCCCCCAAACTCTCTACCCCTCCCCAAGTGCTCTGTACTGTAGTGATGCTGGAGAAGTCTGCAGAGCCAGTTCTGCTCCAGCAGAGATGGACAGTGTGAGTGTAATAAGCTGAGGCTGGGAGCACACTGTCGGTTTTCTGTGTGCATATTCTGCACACCAGGGGCTTGATTCCCAAAAGTGTGATAACTGATAGCACGGCCGTGTATAAGTTATCAAACTTTTGTGAATCAAACACCATGGCCCATATGCAATTAACTTTTTCTCCTGAGTTTTTCACCTAGGTGATATTTTTAAACTTGTCAATAAAATGCCTTTTAAGCCACCAGAAAGCAAGAAAATACTCAAAATAATTTTGATAGTACCCTTTCACCTACTTTTTGTTACTTTTTTAGTTGGAAAGTTCTGGAAAGGTATTTTAAAATGAAGATGAATAATTATCTCCTAGGAGAAGACTCAGGTGAAAAGGTGAATTGCATATGGCCCCATGTGTGTCTGTATGTGTGAAAACATGCATGTATATCACAGAAGCTAATGTAATTGATAGAGAAAATAGCCCATATGCAATTCACCTTTTCACCTGAGTCTTCTCCTAGGAGATAATTTTTCATCTTCTGTTTAAAATAACTTTTCAGCATTTCACAATTTAAAAAGTACCAAAGTAGTGAAAAAGTACTTTCAAAATGATTTTGTGTATTTTCTTGCTTGCTGGAGGTGTAAAAGGTATTTTATTGACAACGAGTAAAAATACATGGAGAAAACTAAGGAGAAAAAGTGAATTGGATATGGACCAATGTGTGCAGTGTTCACTGCTGTCTCTATCTGCATGGGGAAAACACTCTCAAGCAATGATGCTCTTCCAATATTCGGGTATCTGAACTACCCAGATTATCCAAACTTTTTCCACTATCCGAACTTTGAATCGGAATTCGGATATCTTTTTAAATCCGAATAGCACTATCCGAGCAAAATCCAGGCGGATAGTTAGTTAGGATATCCGAGTTGAGGCCTTCAATGGCAAAAATCCTTTCGGAGGCATTCAGTCCTAGAGAGAGAGAGAGAGAGAGAGAGAGAGAGAGAGAGAGAGAGAGAGAGTGTTTTGGAAGCAATTTAAGCCATTTACAGCCCACTTCCGGTTTTCTATCTGGATATCTGAATCAATTCGGATTTTCCGGATACTGGGTTCGGATATCTGATTCTATTCGGATTTCCAAAAGTTCGGATTCGGATATCCGATATCTGGGTATCCGGATCCGAATAAATTCGGATTTTAAAAAGGGGTATCTGAGCAACACTACTTTCAAGTATGCACTAGCCAATTGAATTACATTGGTTCTTAGTTTACCTATCCAAAGTTTTGCAGGGGGGCCCAGTGATTTCTAGTTACACCACAGATCCCAGCTGTTCCTCCTTTGGAGGGACAGTCTCTCTTTGGGAACCCTGTCCCTTTGTCCCTCTTTCTCCCCCATTTGTCCCTCTTTCAGGACTCTAGACAGATCTATACAAATATACTGTATTTTTCTACAAAAAATGTGTTTAATTGACTCTAAACCTTATTCCCATCCATTAAATTGATATATTTCTTATGTTCAAGTGTTAACATGAAGGAAAATGGACCAGGATAGAAAGGACCAGTGTGGTTTGAATTATAAAACAATTTATTTTTCCTATGAAATCTTTATGGTATGCATGACTAGTGGGCGTGTTAGGGCATGGTTAGGGGTGTGGCAGTGGTGTAGCTTAAGTGTCCCTCTTTCTTGTCTCAAAAAGTTGGGAGGTATGGTTAAACCCCTGGTTATACTCAACATAAAAAAGCAAAAATCTATTAACCCTTCGCACACTCACATGCAAATGTTCAAACAAATGCATTCACAGATTCACTCATCCAGGCACAACTGTTATCCCTACAGCTAAATTAAAAGCCAGGGTTTTAGTTCACTGAAGAATGCATTCTTATGCTTAGTCACCTATACTGCGCAGAAGTACCCAGGTAAACATAGGTGTCCTAACTCTGGCCCTATAACATGCATAGTGCAGACATGCAAACACATTCATTGCATCAAACCTATCAATGGATTAGGAGCACACATCCTAACTTCCTCTCCTGGGAAAGACAGTGCATCTTACCAATCGCACAAGGGAGCTAATGTTATGTGTCCATGTGCACCATGCGCATACACCAGCATAAGCTGTCTGCATGCTGACAAACATACAGGGGAAGGGGGGAGTGCACCGAATTGGACCCTAGCCACAGGGGTCAATGATAAGAATAAACATACAAAAGGGGGTCAATGATAAGAATAAACATACAACATAAAAAAGAGTACATTAGACAAGATAATTTATCTACCATACGCTGAAGACCAATTAAAGCCCAGCAACACCTAAAAGCTTTTAAGCAAAAAAAAGCATAAGAACTTGGCTGTATGAAGTCATGCCAGTGCTCCAAAACTTAGAAGAGGGCAGGTCTGCAGAACAAATACAGCAAAATGTATTCCACATATCCGAATCTACATTTTCAGCCCTCAGACGTCAGAGGAAGGGAAGCCTGGCTTCTTCAACGTTAGGCCGAGGAAATAGAGCCTGACGTTGTGCATCAGACAGGCCGAGTGGAAGAGCCTGGCTTGTGTATCACAGGACAGAGAAATGGAGCCTGACTTGGTGAGCTCTACGCAAGACAAAACACAGCCTGGTCTGTGTTATTATAAGCCAGAGTGCAGGCTGCTCCCTTGTATCGGATGTCAGAGTCAGAAAGGTTAACTTCTTGTGCCAGAAGTCATGGAAAAGCAAATCAACCTATCTGTATCCAGCATTGTGCTCTCCCCAGAATCTGCTGCCCCTTCGATTTCATGGACAGCTGCAAAACTGACAATATAGATTACTGGAATGCCAAGGCTGTTCTTCATTTCTTGTCACGAGGACCACCAAGGTGCACATTAATGCCATTGGGGTCCCAGACAAGGGAGTCTGCAGGTGTGAAAAACTATGTACGGTCCTACTTGTGACAACATATGCAGATACACTGCTAAAGGCTTCACTGATACAAAATACATACAGATACAAAGAGACTTGCAACCGGAACTAGAGGTCTTCCTTAGCTAGGTTTGTTTTTGCCACTTAAAATATCATCTTCATATGTTGAACTCTTCAGGAGCCTCAGTCTCATCCTGGAAAATATCTAGGCTCAGCAGAGAAAGACTGTTAAAATAGGTAGAAATATTGCAAGTCTTGGATTTCCCAAGGCCATTTGCTTGATATCTTTGTCCTTATGTTGCTATTACTGCTCCTTCAAAACTGCAACTGTCAGTTTACCTGTCCTGGCATGCATCCTCCTTCCAGCCTCAACATCTAAGTGTTCCTGTGCTGCCATGCCTCCTCCTTTCATCCTGTACCCATTGCTGGGAATACTCTCTGAGTTTTTTCAGCAAATTTACTGCCTGATTGATTCTCCAATCGTTTTTTCGATCGATTTCCATTAATGTCAATGAAAAAAACGATCAGAAAAGCGATCAAAATCAGATCGGACCTGTCAGAAATTATCTATCGTGCCATCAAGTCTCATGGTGTATTTCCAGCATATCAGTGTCCCTGTGCTGCCATGTCTCCTCCTTCCAGCCTGCACCTATCAGTGTCTCTGTGCTGCCATATCTCCTCCTTCCAGGCCAGCATTCACCTATCATTATACCTGTGCTGCCATGTCTCCTCCCTCCAGCCTGCACCTATCAGTGTCCTGTGCTGCCATGTTTCCTCCTTCCAGCCTGCGCCTAGCGGTGTCCTGTGCTGCTACGCCTCCTCCTTCCAGCCTGCACCTATCATTGTCCCTGTCCTGCCATGTCTCCTCCTTCCAGCCTACAACTATCAGAGTCCCTGTACTGCCATATCTCCTCCTTCCAGTCTGCATTTACCAGTGTCCACCATGGGGTGCCAAACTCCTCTTTCCATCTTGCACCTATCAGCTTCCCTATACTGCCATAACTTCTCCTTCTTCCTTCCATACACCAAACCTGGCCAGAGCTGCAGAAAGCCCCTCTCTTCCTCTTTTTCTCTACAGCATTTGTGGCTGCCATTTTGCTTTCTTGAAAATACTGTTTGTTTCATGTTGTGTTTCCTGGATAACCTATCACACTTACATAAATGCACGGAGATCCTCTTCCAGCTTAGTTCCTGCAGAGTATACTGGCAGCAGCTCATCAAATGCTGAAGTATATGCCTTAAAAAGTATGTGGCCTAGAAATAGCCCTGATTGCAGTGTTATGGACGCTACAAGATAAGTGTAGGAACCAATCACATGGAAGCACCTTGGTGATGGTTGATCAGCTCAATACTAGCAATTCAGAAAAGGTGTGAGTGAATGAGTGAGTGTGTGTGTACTAATCTTTCCCATTTTAAGCAATTATAGCTGCACTTTTTGTTTTTGTTTTGTTTCTGTCCATGAAAAAGTATTTGACTATATGAGGGTCAGTCTGTGCTGAGTTAAATGAGAATGTACTGTCCAGAGGGGCTTTACTTACAACATCTGTTACAGAGTCTTAAAGCAGACTAAAATCAAAAATTGATCCTCCCTTGCACAACAATTAACATTACATTTTAATATGAAACCCTGATTTCCTTATTATTTTTTTTTATTTAACCACTTCAGCACGCTGGTTGGGGTTGCTTTCACCTTAGGGATGAGAGGAATCAGAGGTGTAACAATCGCCCCTGCAAGAAATGTTGTGTTGGCTGCCCAGGGCTGTTTTGGGGGCCAAGAGGGGGCCCAGCATATAAGGGGGAGCAATGGCCACACACAGTGGTGGGGAGGGGGGCCCATACCCCCCCCCCCTTACCTCAGGCTCCTCCTTCAGTGCTTCCCCATTAGCAGCAAGTAGGCGGAGGGTCTTCTCTGTAAGCGTCTGACACTACTTCCTGTTTATCAGGAAGTAGCATAAAGCGCTGTTACAGAGAAGACTGGACCTCCGTCACGTGGAACATGGAAGAGGTATGTCCGCGTTCACTGTTCCCTGCCTGCTTGCTGCTGCTGATCAATGCTGGAGGGGAGAGCGCTGAAGGGGGAGTTCGAGGTGCGGGAAAGGGGGAGTGGGCCTCCCTCCCCACCTCTCTATGTGGCCATTGCTTGCTCCTCATGCACTGCACCATTGGGCCTGGGGCACCTAACTGGCTACATATACCTGGCTATACTGGGGGCACCTATACCTGACCATACCGGGGGCACCCATGCCTGGCTATACTGGGGGTACCAATGCTTAGCTATACTGGGGGCACCTATACCTGACCACACCGGGGGCACCCATGCCTGGCTATACTGAGGGCACCTTCACCTGGCAATACTGGGGGCACCTATACCTGGCTATACTGGGGGTGCTTATACCTGGTTATACTGGGGGCACCTATACCTGGCTATATTGAGGGCACCTACACCTGGCAATACTGGGGGCACCTATACCTGACTATACTGGGGGTGCTTATACCTGGTTATACTGGGGGCACCTATACCTGGCTATATTGAGGGCACCTACACCTGGCTACACTGGGGGCACATATCTGGCTATCTATACTGGGGGCACAAATACCTAGCTATATTAAAGAGAGTCTGAAGCGAGAATAGATCTCACTTCAGACCTCATATATAGCAGGGGCATGTGTGCCCCTGCTAAAACGCCGCTATCCCGTGGCTTAACGGGGGTCCATGTCCCCCCAAATCCCCTCCGTAATGCAGGGGGCGTTTCCGCATTGGGGCAGGGCTAACCGCCGCAGCCCTGCCCCACGCGCGTCTGTCAGACGCGTATCTCCGCCTCTCCCCGCCCCTCTCAGTCTTCCTTCACTGAGAGGGGCGGGGGAGAGGTGGCGATGCGCGTCTGATAGACGCGCTGGGAGGCAGGGCTGCAGCCGTTAGCCCTGCCTCCAGGAAGAGAAATGTAGCGACCAAGTCTGCGACCAACTTTTGCGGGGGGTGGGTTGGGGGTGAAGGGACCCCTGTTAAGCCGCGGGATAGCAGCGTTTTAGCAGGGGCACACATGCCCCTGCTATATACGAGAGCTGAAGCGAGATTTAGTCTCGCTTCAGTGTCTCTTTAAGGGCATTTATACCTGGCTATACTGGGGGCACCTATAACTAGCTATACTGAGAACACCTATACCTGGCTATACTGGGGCAGGCACCTATACCTGGAGTTGGGGCCCATCCAAAGTTTCACAGCGAGGGCTACTGATTTCTAGTTATGCCTCTGATATGAATTTTCACACTCTAGTGCTTCTCCTATTCATTCTCCAAATGATCACTACTTATCACATCTAAATAATATGTACCTTGTTTTATCACGATAAATTAGGCTTTTTAGGGGTTAGAAAAGTCCAAAGGTAGGTTCGCACACCAGCTTTTCAGAAAAGCTAAAGATAGTTTTATTCCATCATAATGTGTCAACACTATGCATGACAGTTGTTTCGGGGCCACGCAGGGTCCCCTTCCTCAGATACGTGCAGACAAACATCCTAGTGAGTGGCACATCACATTAAATACAAAAAGTGACAAAAAAGGTCAACCCATGTAAGCCAAAGGTACGCCCCCTCATTAGAAAATGTAAACAAAGAACAAAATAGAACAATCAATGCTAAATACACATGTGAGACACAAATCTGAAGACAGTGTCTATCACTAGTATAATGCCCTCAAAAGGGTCTCATTGCCAACTTTGCTAAAAGCATGACAGTCTCCTAATACTACTAAAATCTATAGCTGTCACTCACCACTGATTTCAAAATGATTGGGTGTCGGTTCCCGCAGTGAGAATCACTCCGTTCCGCCACAAGCCGTTGATAGAAAACAGCGTGGACTTCTGGGAGGTAAGTCTGACGGCAACCAATCCCAGCGCTCGCCGCATGAGAGTGTTGCCGTAAGAGCCGGACACCGCTGGAGCGGAAGGGGCGTGGCCAAGGGTCAAACGTAAGATCCAAGAGCCAGTTCCCCACCACACACGTTGAAAATTGACACGCTGAAGAGGCGTGTCACTGTAAAGCGTAGCGATGGCGCGTTGTCATGGGAACACCTATGCTACACATGACAGCCCCCAAAGTAACTAAGCAGCGCATTCAACCCGGCGCGTCGCCATGGAAACTAACGCACACTACACGAAACAAGCCGAGTGCTCAGCTGAGCATTCGCTTGTCATAACCCAAATAAACGGAATGATCCCACCGAGAACCGACAGGCAATACCGGGTACCACAAGCATGCAATCTGTTAATGGATAGACCACCCCATGGCATAAACATCCGCCATCAGGGGTGATAAGCCACAGCAGTTGCATATGAAACCATGGTTAACAAAATTACAATTCTACATTGCCCATGAGTGGGGTAAGGATAAGACAAGGAAGGGAAAAGGGAGATGGAGAAAGGGAATGGTATCAGGAAAGCTTCTGGGGACCTGTAAAACCAAAACAGACCGTGCAATTGCAAAAGAATTTAGACATATCATAAACGTAATCCACATATTGAGCCATTAAGGTAATCTATCGTGGGAAGGGACTATCTTTCATCCAGATAGCATGTAAAAGAATTGATCTGATTCAAACCCCTGGGTGTCACTGTGTCCATGGTATGAATCCAATAGGTTTCCTTTTGTAATAGAAGTTTATCCCAATCACCCCCTCTCCGAGGTTTCCTGACATGGTCGATGACAAGACCTTTAAGTTCACTGACTCGGTGACCCATTTCCACAAAGTGTACTGCTACTGGTTTAGTAGAATCAAGCAATTTACCCTCCATTTTTGCTTTTATTGCAACACGGATGTCACTCCTGTGACGCTGAAATCTTACTTTGAATGCCCCAGTGGTTTTGCCTATATATCCTAGGCCACAGGGACATTTCAGTAGATAGACACAGTGTTCAGAATTACAGTTGTAATAATTGTTCATATAAAATTTCTTACCAGATCTGGGATGCGTAAAGTAGGTACCTGTGATAAGAGAGTTACATACATTGCAGTTAAAACATCTGTAACACCCCTTCCTTTCAGAAAATGCAAATTGTTGCTTACAGTATTTTTCACATGGATCAGCTTGAACCAAAATGTCTCTAATACTCTTGCTAGATCTATAAGAGAATAGGGGTTTCTCTTTAAGAATTGGGTTCAGATTTCTATCTGATTGCAGGATGGACAGATTTTTTTCAACTGATCTTTTTACAATGGTAGACCTTGGGTTAAAATCCTGTACAAATGGAACACTATTCCTCACCTGTCTTGTTGTGATACCATTAGAGATGGCGTATGCCTTATCAATTGCAACATGTAAGATGTGCTCAGGGTATCCTCTCTCAAGGAATCTGACTCTCATTTTGTCAATTTCACCCACTGCATCCTGTGCACTCGAGCAGATCCTTAGTACCCTAAGGAATTGTGAGATAGGTAATCCCTTCATCAAATGACTTGGGTGGGCACTATTGTACATTAACAGGGTGTTCCGATCAGTCGGCTTTCTGTACAATGTAGTGCTCAACCCAGCTTCGGTTTTAGTGACCATAACATCAAGAAAAGGCACAGAGTTCTCAGAGATTTCCGGATTGAAAACAATGCCAGCAAACAGTGAATTCAGGTATTCAATGAAGACTAGGAGATCTTTCCGATCTCCTCTCCATAGCAGGAACACGTCATCGATGTACCTCATCCACATAACCACGTGGGCCAGGTACATCTGCGACGTGAACACCAATGTCTCCTCAAGAAATCCAACAAACAAATTAGCATAAGCAGGGGCAGCCGAACTGCCCATTGCTGTCCCCCTGCATTGTCTGAACCAGGTGTTCTCAAACCTGAAACAATTACATGTAAGAATAAGTTCAAGACCTGCAAGAATAAATTCAGATGGTAAAAGCATATTCTGCTGCTGTACCACAAAGTGTCTTACCGCATCCAGGCCTTCCACATTAGGTATTGATGTGTATAATGAGCCAATGTCCATGGTGCATAGAATAATGTCCTCAATATTAATTGTAATCCCGTTCAATTTGGAAAGAAAGTGCTGTGTGTCCTTAAGATAAGCTGGTAAAGATTGCACAATAGGTTGGAGGTGAAAATCAATAAACTGAGCAATGGGTTGGGTCACCGAGTCAGATCCTGATATTATTGGACGATATTTTAATGGTGTTAATCCTTTATGAACCTTCGGGAGTCCATAGATGACCGGTTTTTGGGGATGTTGTGGCACAAGAAACGCCTCCTCTTTTTCCGTGATCCAGTTATTAGACCGCGCCAGTGACATCAGGTCATTCAGTTTGCGAAGAATTGAGGGAGTCGGATCTCCATGGATAACACAGTAGCAGCTTGAATCACTCAGCATTTCCTTAATACTTTTACTGTAGTCTTGATAGTTTAGTACCACGATTGCTCCACCCTTATCTGCTGGCTTAATTAGGATTTCTTTATTCTCTTTTAATGATTTCAGGGCCAGTCTTTCATTACGTGAGAAGTTGTAAGAGCATTTTCTATCTTTGTTATCCTTGAGTACATCAAAACGTACAGTTTGAATAAAACTTTCAATGCTGGGAAAAGAACCAGGAGGAATGAATTTACTTTTAAGTTTGAAGACTGGAACTGTAGTGGACTCAGAGTTCGGTTTATTATAAAAAAATTGTTTCACTTTGGCAATGAGACCCTTTTGAGGGCATTATACTAGTGATAGACACTGTCTTCAGATTTGTGTCTCACATGTGTATTTAGCATTGATTGTTCTATTTTGTTCTTTGTTTACATTTTCTAATGAGGGGGCGTACCTTTGGCTTACATGGGTTGACCTTTTTTGTCACTTTTTGTATTTAATGTGATGTGCCACTCACTAGGATGTTTGTCTGCACGTATCTGAGGAAGGGGACCCTGCGTGGCCCCGAAACAATTGTCATGCATAGTGTTGACACATTATGATGGAATAAAACTATCTTTGGCTTTTCTGAAAAGCTGGTGTGCGAACCTACCTTTGGACTTTTGGAACTTTATCTGATGTTGCTTTGCATCAAAGGTTCAGCACCCACATACAGTACGGAAAGGTGTGCCGCTCCTGACTCTACAATTGCATTGACTTTAAAGCATTGGAGACGAGCACCCCCGTGGTAACTATCTGTTGATGTTCTCAACTATAGTTTAATCTACAAATTGACAACTACCGACAACTGCAGCATTTGCTCTGACTCTCCCCCACAGTCCTTGTGGAGGGGGACATTGTTTTTAACTGGCACTTCTAACGGTCAGATGGATGATCATAACGGAGAAGAACCCACATTCAGCTATACACCTGAGGAGGTACAGAACATACTGTTTCCTGGTGACAGACGCATTGGTTTCGGCGCTGATTCTGCAACCGACCTACTCAAGGAATTAAAACGTCTTAAAAAACGTAAGGTTGATCTTGAACTCCATGGACACACGCTTTCTGAATATTACAGAACCAAAAAGATACCCAAAGGATTTCGTCTTGGGATTCAGCCTACAATTAGCCGAAATAAAAAGGAGTTCTGTGAGAGGTGGTGCGCCTTATCAACTCAACATTCGTTGAATTATATGCTGATGATCATTGAGGAAGTGAGAGTCTTGTTATTACAAGTGGAGAAGGAACTTACATCTATTCATACTGGCATTAAAGAATTGATGAATACGGATAAGAAAATTGCTGATCAAATATCGACAATTGAAAAAGAGGTTGAAATATATAGAGGCCAACTACAACAAAAGAAAAGGGAGAAATACAGACAGATCTGTCAAGACCACCAAGAAGGACGGATCTATCCTTGGATTGTCGGTGTTACTCAGAGGAGAGGACCACCAAGAAGGTGGCCAAAACCAAAAGGAGGTGGTAAGCCGCAACCTAAGGGTAAACCAAAGCCAGTACCGAATCCTGACTTGGACATACTTACCGAGAATCCCACATCCGATAGTGACGTTCCGGATGCATCGGGTTTTCGGGGCGGTCGCGGCGGAGAAGATTCAGGAGGGGTCGGACCAAGAGGAGGAACCCCTCATCAATCACAATCTCAACAACAGCGACCAGCGACACGGAGTCAGCATCCCCAGTTGTAAACCTGAGTGAGTACACCCTTAACAAACACGAAATGGCTGTACTATCGAAAGGGTTGTCATTCTGCCCAACACCTAAATTTGATGACTTTCGTTTTGAGGTGGATCTCTTCAAATTTGAAAGATCACTCAAATTGAAACAATTTTTTTATAATAAACCGAACTCTGAGTCCACTACAGTTCCAGTCTTCAAACTTAAAAGTAAATTCATTCCTCCTGGTTCTTTTCCCAGCATTGAAAGTTTTATTCAAACTGTACGTTTTGATGTACTCAAGGATAACAAAGATAGAAAATGCTCTTACAACTTCTCACGTAATGAAAGACTGGCCCTGAAATCATTAAAAGAGAATAAAGAAATCCTAATTAAGCCAGCAGATAAGGGTGGAGCAATCGTGGTACTAAACTATCAAGACTACAGTAAAAGTATTAAGGAAATGCTGAGTGATTCAAGCAGCTACTGTGTTATCCATGGACATCCGACTCCCTCAATTCTTCGCAAACTGAATGACCTGATGTCACTGGCGCGGTCTAATAACTGGATCACGGAAAAAGAGGAGGCGTTTCTTGTGCCACAACATCCCCAAAAACCGGTCATCTATGGACTCCCGAAGGTTCATAAAGGATTAACACCATTAAAATATCGTCCAATAATATCAGGATCTGACTCGGTGACCCAACCCATTGCTCAGTTTATTGATTTTCACCTCCAACCTATTGTGCAATCTTTACCAGCTTATCTTAAGGACACACAGCACTTTCTTTCCAAATTGAACGGGATTACAATTAATATTGAGGACATTATTCTATGCACCATGGACATTGGCTCATTATACACATCAATACCTAATGTGGAAGGCCTGGATGCGGTAAGACACTTTGTGGTACAGCAGCAGAATATGCTTTTACCATCTGAATTTATTCTTGCAGGTCTTGAACTTATTCTTACATGTAATTGTTTCAGGTTTGAGAACACCTGGTTCAGACAATGCAGGGGGACAGCAATGGGCAGTTCGGCTGCCCCTGCTTATGCTAATTTGTTTGTTGGATTTCTTGAGGAGACATTGGTGTTCACGTCGCAGATGTACCTGGCCCACGTGGTTATGTGGATGAGGTACATCGATGACGTGTTCCTGCTATGGAGAGGAGATCGGAAAGATCTCCTAGTCTTCATTGAATACCTGAATTCACTGTTTGCTGGCATTGTTTTCAATCCGGAAATCTCTGAGAACTCTGTGCCTTTTCTTGATGTTATGGTCACTAAAACCGAAGCTGGGTTGAGCACTACATTGTACAGAAAGCCGACTGATCGGAACACCCTGTTAATGTACAATAGTGCCCACCCAAGTCATTTGATGAAGGGATTACCTATCTCACAATTCCTTAGGGTACTAAGGATCTGCTCGAGTGCACAGGACGCAGTGGGTGAAATTGACAAAATGAGAGTCAGATTCCTTGAGAGAGGATACCCTGAGCACATCTTACATGTTGCAATTGATAAGGCATACGCCATCTCTAATGGTATCACAACAAGACAGGTGAGGAATAGTGTTCCATTTGTACAGGATTTTAACCCAAGGTCTACCATTGTAAAAAGATCAGTTGAAAAAAATCTGTCCATCCTGCAATCAGATAGAAATCTGAACCCAATTCTTAAAGAGAAACCCCTATTCTCTTATAGATCTAGCAAAAGTATTAGAGACATTTTGGTTCAAGCTGATCCATGTGAAAAATACTGTAAGCAACAACTTGCATTTTCTGAAAGGAAGGGGTGTTACAGATGTTTTAACTGCAATGTATGTAACTCTCTTATCACAGGTACCTACTTTACGCATCCCAGATCTGGTAAGAAATTTTATATGAACAATTATTACAACTGTAATTCTGAACACTGAGTCTATCTACTGAAATGTTCCTGTGGCCTAGGATATATAGGCAAAACCACTGGGGCATTCAAAGTAAGATTTCAGCGTCACAGGAGTGACATCCGTGTTGCAATAAAAGCAAAAATGGAGGGTAAATTGCTTGATTCTACTAAACCAGTAGCAGTACACTTTGTGGAAATGGGTCACCGAGTCAGTGAACTTAAAGGTCTTGTCATCGACCATGTCAGGAAACCTCGGAGAGGGGGTGATTGGGATAAACTTCTATTACAAAAGGAAACCTATTGGATTCATACCATGGACACAGTGACACCCAGGGGTTTGAATCAGATCAATTCTTTTACATGCTATCTGGATGAAAGATAGTCCCTTCCCACGATAGATTACCTTAATGGCTCAATATGTGGATTACGTTTATGATATGTCTAAATTCTTTTGCAATTGCACGGTCTGTTTTGGTTTTACAGGTCCCCAGAAGCTTTCCTGATACCATTCCCTTTCTCCATCTCCCTTTTCCCTTCCTTGTCTTATCCTTACCCCACTCATGGGCAATGTAGAATTGTAATTTTGTTAACCATGGTTTCATATGCAACTGCTGTGGCTTATCACCCCTGATGGCGGATGTTTATGCCATGGGGTGGTCTATCCATGAACAGATTGCATGCTTGTGGTACCCGGTATTGCCTGTTGGTTCTCGGTGGGATCATTCCGTTTATTTGGGTTATGACAAGCGAATGCTCAGCTGAGCACTCGGCTTGTTTCGTGTAGTGTGCGTTAGTTTCCATGGCGACGCGCCGGGTTTAATGCGCTGCTTAGTTACTTCGGGGGCTGTCATGTGTAGCATAGGTGTTCCCATGACAACGCGCCATCGCTACGCTTTACAGTGACACGCCTCTTCAGCGTGTCAATTTTCAACGTGTGTGGTGGGGAACTGGCTCTTGGATCTTACGTTTGACCCTTGGCCACGCCCCTTCCGCTCCAGCGGTGTCCGGCTCTTACGGCAACACTCTCATGCGGCGAGCGCTGGGATTGGTTGCCGTCAGACTTACCTCCCAGAAGTCCACGCTGTTTTCTATCAACGGCTTGTGGCGGAACGGAGTGATTCTCACGGCGGGAACCGACACCCAATCATTTTGAAATCAGTGGTGAGTGACAGCTATAGATTTTAGTAGTATTAGGAGACTGTCATGCTTTTAGCAAAGTTGGCAATGAGACCCTTTTGAGGGCATTATACTAGTGATAGACACTGTCTTCAGATTTGTGTCTCACATGTGTATTTAGCATTGATTGTTCTATTTTGTTCTTTGTTTACATTTTCTAATGAGGGGGCGTACCTTTGGCTTACATGGGTTGACCTTTTTTGTCACTTTTTGTATTTAATGTGATGTGCCACTCACTAGGATGTTTGTCTGCACGTATCTGAGGAAGGGGACCCTGCGTGGCCCCGAAACAATTGTCATGCATAGTGTTGACACATTATGATGGAATAAAACTATCTTTGGCTTTTCTGAAAAGCTGGTGTGCGAACCTACCTTTGGACTTTTGGAACTTTATCTGATGTTGCTTTGCATCAAAGGTTCAGCACCCACATACAGTACGGAAAGGTGTGCCGCTCCTGACTCTACAATTGCATTGACTTTTTAGGGGTTAGGGTTTTTATTTTCGTAATTACTATCTGATGACCCGGCGTTGCCTGGGTATGTATTTGGCTGCTGTTGGCTCTGCCCACTTTTTCTAACTTTAACACACAAACACTCAATGGCCAATTTTGTGAGCTTTTCAGTTCTTGGCATAAATAATTTGTTTTTTCCGATTGAAATGAAACAAATCTGATTGGCTGTTTGTGGCTCCACCCCCTCTTCTGAATTTGAACCCCATTCACTCAATGACCAACTGTACCAGGTTTGCACATTTGTGCAGCACATTTGTGGTCAGCACATTTCACCAGAAAGTACATTATGGGAGGTGCAATCCCTGCCTGGAGAAATGCTGCCCTGTTCCCATCCCTCCTGCAACCCCCACAAATGCAGCGTAGTTTTTACTACAGGCGGTCCAAAAGAAGTTAAAGAGGAACAGTAGAGGAAATAACGTAATGAGTAAAATTGCTTACTTTTTTTCATTTATAGATTATTTATTCAGGGTTTGCCCATTGTAAAATCTTTTCTCACCATGATTTACATTCTGAAATTTTTACCGATAGTGACATCTTTAGTCCTGTCATGTGCATCTCTGCGGAATGTTTGTCTCTGAGCATTCTGAAGATAGTGAAAATAAGGCCTGGTCTCCCAGAATGCTCTAGGAGAAGAATTCTGCATACAGTAGCTAAACAACCTAGGCTAAACATCACCGGGAGGGCGGGACTACATACCAATTTACAGCAATATATAGATAAAGACAATACACCGAACATTTATATCGCGCTTTTCTCCTGTTGGACTCAAAGCACCAGATCTACAGCCACTAGGACACGCTCTATAGGCAATAGCAGTGTTAGGGAGTCCTCACTGAAAAGGTACAGGAACAGCCAAAATTCAAACCCAGGTCTCCTGTGTCGGAGACAGAGTCCTTAAAGAGAGTCTGAAGCCATAAAAATACCTCTTTTTATTGGCCAGTTCTAGTAAGCATTAATATCATAGCTGATAAGCCTCCTTTCCCACGGCAGAACAAAGTATTTATACCCTCAAAATCCCTGGGGCAAAATTTGGTGATCCTTCCTGGAAGAGGCAGAGCTTTGCACAGTAGCTCTGCCTCTGCTTGAGTCAATCTCCGCCTCCTCCCGCCCCTTTCAATCTTCTTTCATTGAGATGGGCAGGGAGAGGTGAAGATCAGCGGAGATTGACTGCACTGGAGGCAGAGCTACAGTGCAAAGCTCTGCCTCTTCCAGGCAGCAAAATCCACAACCTGGAAAGTCATGGAATTTTCCCCTGAGATTTTGGGGGCATAAATACCTCATTCTGCCACGAGGATAAGGCATATCAGCTATGATCATAATGGTTAATAAAACTGCCCAATAAAAAGAGGTATTTTTTATGGCTTCAGACTCTCTTTAAAGCGGTGTAAAACCCTGAAATATTATTCAATAAAAACATGTTTTCCTACTTTTTATATTCCATACGATTATCATATTTGCTTTTGTGCATAAATATTATTATTCATTTAGAAATTATATGCTCCCAAAGTACACTTTTTTTGCTCTGAGAGCTGACTTTGCATTTTATTTATAACTGCTTTATTCTTCTACCGTAAGCAGAAATGCTTTCTGATTGTCTGAGTGTTTTCAGGAGAGCCTGCAGTGTCAGAGAAATGTTTGTTTACATTCCTCACTTGATACAATTAAATACAAGATAACATTATCTAAAGTTCAGATGCGTCTAGCTTTGCTGGCACGGAGTTGTGTTTAACCATTTGAATGCTGTTTTAAAGAAAAAAAAAAAATCTATTAGAGCAAAGAAGAAATGCTGGGTTTCATTCTGCTTTAACCAGTACACTGTCCACTGTTTCTGATGCTGAAACCAGGAAAGTTACCATAAAAATGGGTATCCTAAATTATTCTCTGCATTCTACGACACTACAGCGCTTCATCAAGGTCCGGCTGAAATAAAGTCCAATAAGTGAAGAGATAATCCTTGACTCTGAATGGACTGAAAAAGATGACATGACCGCAGTGAAGAGAGAAGCTGTGTACAGCAGTAGCATTTGGTCTTTCTTTAAACAGAACTATGCATTTTATGGCCAATAATTAACCCAACACGACACAGATGTCTTATTTTTCCACCAACAAAATTCCTGTTGTTCTATAAAATCACATTATAGCTGAAAAGTAAGAAGGCACCAGAGAAAATGCTTCATTTTATTTCCAAATAGAACTTTGGACAGCGTATTAATCCTCCAGACACACAGAACATATGATGCTGTGTTTTGTTTCTTGCGCATCAATGCACATTACTGCAAAGGAAATAGAGAGCCTCCAGTCACTTGAAAAAAAAGTGTCTTTTTTAGAGAAATCATGTAGTGCTTAGCCTAACATGGATAAAACAATATCTACTTGTTTGTAACGTAGCCCCGAGCTTTCATAATGATGTTAAGTTCATACAGTACTTGATTCACATTCAGAGGTATGCATCCAGCAAATGTTCTGCAAATAATGCCAAGCTGCTTGCAACTAAATATTTGCACCAGGTTTTTTTTATATTGTTTTTATGTGCGTAAAAAATCATGTACATGCAAGATCTACGGGTGTGTGTGGAATGTTCGGTCTTTGCTTTCTATACCACCCATTAACCAGCAGCTTCAACAGAGTAATCTCGCTTGAGATAAGTGCACTGCTTTTTTACCTTAGTCGGCTGAACTCGCTGTGCTGTAAATTCTTGGAATGTTTTGATCTCTCTCTCTAGCAGAAAATATAGAAACTGAAAGCAGAAGTCCTCTGTTATTGTCTCACACTGCCCCCTAGTGACAAGTGGCCATAAATACACATTACAGCAGTAATAATTGGAAGCAAGTAAATGTACCTAATAAAGAAATAAAAAATGTGCTCAAATGAATTGGCCTGGAAAACTTGTAAGACTCTAAATAAATTGACTGCTAAAGGATTCAAAGAATTAGGCTTAGTACAACCTTCAGGGGGAAACATGAAATTTGGGCACCCATGATTGGTGGAAATTTGGGTGCTGCCATAGGTGTGCATATACATAATGGCTAGGGGGGGGAATTTGGGCACCCAATAAATATCTGGCAGTGCCTGCAATGCAAAATACGGTTGCAAATATATATATATGCAATTTATATGGGCACTTTTGGCGGTGCCAGAAAAAGTGCAGATCTTTTTTTTCGCCTGTTTTTTGGCTTTATAAAACTGTGTGGCTTTTTTAATCCAGGTACACATACTAAAAGACACTTGGCCAAGGCTAGCTGCTAAAGATACACTGAAGCAATTGGTTTGTAGTACGGATAATGAATAGAACATTAGTAGCAAAGAAAATATTCTCATATTTTTATTTTCAGTTATATAGTTTTTTCTATAACATTGCATCATTCTCTAATATTTGCTGTTTTCACACTACTCAGCATTCTAAATGATTTTACAGAGCATGGTAATGTACTGTTGACTGTGAAGAAACGCAGAAAAGCCGCCGCTTCTCAGGGTGAGGCGGCTGTTTCCGCGTCCAGCATGGCGTCAAAACGCGGAAAAACCGCCGCATGCCGCATAGGCAGAGTGGCGGAATCCGCATTGGGAGCGGAGGAATCCGCATTGGGAGCGGCGGAATCCGCATTGGAGGCGGCAGACTTGTCGCATGGCAGTGTCCCTGACAAGGGGGCTGAACGTGGGGAAGCCGCCGCTGGTGTAGTGAGCAGTGCGGCGGCTCCCACGCTCGGTCCAATGGATACATTACAAGACAGTACTGGTGTGGCTGGGACTGATAGTCCACCAAGATTCAGAGTGACACGCGCGCAGAGGCAGAGCTTATATAACAGCCAGAAGTGAGTCAGCTGACCAGGCTGGTCAGCTGACATTTTCTACAACTCTCATTGGTCCAGCAATTAGGGAGGGGCCTGGAGAGTGTTCTGGTATATATACTGCTGGCTGTTCAGTTGCTGGTTGTTTGGCGTTGTGATCACTACGTGGTAGCACGCAGACCTGAGTCAGATCCGAAAGTGTGCCGGGACCAGCTGGAGCTGTAATCCTACACTTAGCTAGATTTGCTGATAGTTTAAAGTACTAGTTTGATTGTGATTATCTGTTATGACCTTCTGCCTGCCTGACCATTCTCCTGAACTCTGATCCTGTACCTTGTCATTCTGATACTCTGTTGCCGAACCCCGGCTTGTCTTTAGACTCTGCTTCTGCCTTCTGACTTTGTACCTTGATATTTCTGATACCCTGTTGCCGAACCCTGCCTGTACTTTAGACTTCGCCTCTGCCTTCTGAATCTGTACTTTTTCATACAGAGGAGAGAGTTGAAAGCGTCTGGCACTGTAGCTTTTAATTCAACAATACTTCAATACTTATCGTGCTTCTGCTGAGGGTGGGAAGGCAACTGTGGGCGCCAGAGGGTGCACCCTCTGGCGCCCACAGTTGCCTTCCCACCCTCAGCAGAAGCACGATAAGTACCACCATTACCAGCATCACTTGAACTTTGTATGTTGCATATGTTCATCGCCACCTCATTGTACACTTGCTGTGTTGAATTAAAAGCTACAGTGCCAGACGCTTTCAACTCTCTCCTCTGTATGAAATGGTCACAATGCTTCTACTGCATACGTCTTGAGCACGTAGCTGCTGCTGAGGTTTCCTGCACTGTATTCGGCGGAACGTATCCCATCTGCAATTACACTGAGTGCCTACCAACTCTTTTGAGTCTGCCTATTGAATCTGTACTTTATCTGTCCATGTGGTTACGACCTGGCTTGTCCGACCTCGAGAACCGACCTTACTATTAGAGGCGGTTCCCAGTCCTGATAGTGACACTCCCTTTTGAGTGTCACTCTCGTTCTGTCATTCCTTCTCTCAGCCTGACTCCTCCCTCCAGGAGAGTCCAGAAGGAATTGGGCAGTACTCCTTACTGCTCTGAGGCCCAGTCCTCTCATTTATTACTGTTTGCACCAAACACTCTACTCAGGTGTCCAGAGGTTAGTTTGTATATCGGATTATCGGTGATACTGCAGATCATCTATAATCTGGTATATATATATGTAATCAGACCCTCTCTGTGCTACACCGATCGTTACATTGACCTGTCCTTTGCAGAAGAAAAAACAATACAGTGACTGACAGCTGAGAGTGTAAGCTTCAGAAGACAGAACTCTCTGCGACTTTGAAAGTGGTGGAGCTCAATGGCTTTTTTTCATAGATAACAACTGGAGTTTCTTAACTCTTCCTATACTGGAAACAATATTAGACTTATGTCTCTGCTCCTAATGTTGTATTTCTTAGCTGTACTACACATACAAATCATTATATCGTAATTTTTTTGTTTGCTTCAGTGTCGCTTTAAACACGATCTAGGTTGAGAATCAGGTGTGTACATAAAGGAGTCCCTTGGCATCACCTTAGATCCAGCACGTTGGATCTCAGTGTCAATGACTTCTCAACAAGGCCCAAACACATTAGTCCCCTTTTCACCTCGCCTGCAGGGCGGAATTTCAGGAAAGGCTACGAAGGCCCAGGCCTTGAGTGGCTGCCGCCCAAAGGGATAGTTGGACATGAAAGAGAAAACTGAAAAAAGAGAAAAGGGGAGCAACACATGGAAGAGAGGAGCTGCTGCCCAAGGGAGATGTGCATGAAAAGGGGGTTGCTGTACATGGATTTTAAATATGGAAAAGGGGCTACACATGGAATGGGAAGGTGGGCTGCAGCCCATGAAAGGGGAGACACAGAAGCTAGCCTAGGGACAAAAAAAAGTATACATTTTTCCTCCCTAATGGAGGCCATTCCAACGAACGCCCCACTGTCCCCCAAGAGATTGACTCTCAATCCCTTCATACAAGAGTAATTATTCTTATTCTTATTTATTGGATTTATATAGCGCCAACATATTACGTATCACTGTGCAATACATAGGATTACAAACAATGATAACAGGAGTGACCCACAGCACAATACAGGTAATAGACTAGAGATACAACAATACAGGTAATAAGCAATAAGATACACAACACAATACAGGTAGTAATACAATGCCAGATCATACACTGGATTGCTAGTGGTAATAATACAGGCTCACATATTCTGGGTAGAGTGTACAATCAAGTATGATACACAAGGGGAGAAGGCCCTGCTAAAGGCTTACAGTCTAGAGTGAGGGAGTGGTGACACGAAAGGAGAAGGGGTTGCATCAAGAAGTTCTCGGCAGAGAGAGTCATGCTGGGTTAGGGTACACACGATGCGTTTTTTTGGACGAATTCCCAATCGATTGATTTTTCGATTTGTTTTGCCGCTCGATTGTCTTATCTTTTCTTATCAATTTCCATTCAATTCTATGAGACATCGAGCGGTAAAACGATCCAACTCAGGGGCATAGCAATAGGGGCTGCAGAGGTTGTGACCACATCGGGGCCCTTGGGCCAGAGGGGCCCCAAGAGGCCCTCCTTCAAGCACAATATTAGCTGTCTATTGGTTCGCTGCTGATAATAATCATTTCTATAGATGCTTTAAATAGTAGTAATCATTAACAAACTGTTTCCCATCCCCTTCTTACATCTCTGACACTGTGGTTGTCCTTGGCAGGTTTTGGTGCGCCATATCAATTGATATTTATATAGCCCTTGGGGGCCCCATGTAAAACTTGCACCAGGGCCCATAGCTTCGCCACTGATCGACAGTAATATTGGATACGACAGAAATTATCAATTGACCACAAAAACGCAACGTGTGTACCTAGCATAAGGGCAATCATGCATGCATGCCTAGCTTTAGCTCGTAAATCTGACTTGACCAAACAATTAAAGGTTACCAGTCAAACTCTTTGGGAACAGCAGGTGAAGGGCCAATAAGCTTACTTGATTATACAGAGCTTATATAAGCCCCTAAAGTGTGTTTAAAATGTACTTATTTTTTAAGTTAATATTTCTCACACTCGCTCAGTCAGCTGCAGTTTTTTAGTCTTCACATTTTCCACCCCATGAACAAGTCTCTCAAGAAAAAAAGCTCTTCATTTTAAATGTGTGTTTTTAATCAACATCCTGTTCAGTAATCCTTTAATATTTGATTAAACAATAGCATAGACTGTGCCAAAAACTGACTGTCTCCTAGCAGATGTTTATTTTTGCCATAGGATATTCTCTGTGTTTGCTAAAGTTTTTATGACAAAATAGAGAACAGTTTCATTAATCCAATGTTCTATCCTTTCAGGAAACATTTTATAAGTACTTTCTCGAAATAATCAATAAATGTCGCAGCTCGATTCCGTTTTTAACAGCTTGGCTTTTAGTTTTTTGGGGGTTTTTTAGTCTTTTTTTTAATTTATTGTGTTCCTTTTTTTCCTTTCTTTCTTTTTTTTTCTTTCTTTTTTTTTTCTCTCCTTTTTTTCGTTTATGGTAAATTGCATAACAGATGCTTCAGGCAGGAGCCGAAGGGGGAAGATTAAAATGGCTACATACCTGTTCTGTTTATTGTGGATCCTTTCCAGAGGGCGGGTGAGACGGAATTAGATCAGGTAGAGACGGCTTAGGAAAACAAACAAAAATTATCAGATCAAGATTATATCATTGTTCAAAGTTCCCCATTGTTAAAAAAAAAAAAAAAAAACAGAAGAAATTAAAACGAGTGCATGCCAGGAAGTATAGAAACACCATTCTTCCTTTTACTCGTAATAATAATAATTATTATAATTACAACTACTGCTTCCAGTTGTAAAGTGGTTCTCAAGGCAAAAAGTGTGATATAGCAGTTAATCTTAAAGGAAACATCAGGCAAAAAAAACGTAAAATCAGCTTTACTCACCTGGGGCTTTCTCCAGCCCTTGCAGCAGACTGTCCCACGCTGATTGCTCTGCTCTCCGCCGCCATCCAGGGCTCCCCGCACGCTGTTCAGGCCGACCTCCTCCTAACTGCGCCTGGGTGAAGCACTGCTGTCAATCATCGCCACGTCGTCCGTGGCGTACTGTGCAGGTGCAGTAGTTCTGCATCTGCGCAGTACGCCGCGGGCCGGGCCACGTGGCCATGATTGACTGCGGCGCTCCACGCAGGCGCAGTAAAGACGACCTCGAGGTCAGGACGGTGGCAGAGAGTGGAGCGATCAGCGTGGGACAGTCGGCTGCAAGGGCTGGAGAAAGCCCCAGGTGAGTAAAACTGTTTTTTCTTTTTTTTGCCTGATGTTTCCTTTAAGGCCTGTATATGCTTACATATTAGATTGCCTGAAATGATCATTCAGGATTCTTTCAGGCAACTTTACCCAGTACAGCATGTGTAGATGCACAGGTACATATTACTTCGGCGCAGGGCAAGTCGAATGACAGCCCTCCCTACTGCCGCTAAACTCCCCAGTGGTGTTAAACACTTTACCCCCTCCGAGTTAGCGATCACCAGAGCCCCGATTACTGTTACACGGGGCATGCAGCATAGCATTGTGCTGAGCGCCGAAATGAACTGCTTTGATAAATGCCCCCCCATACCCCACGCCCCTGGAAAAAGTTGCTGTCACTTATAGTAGGTAATAAGAAGCCGACTGGGCTGACAGATCTTGGACTAGCCCATCTCCTCATGGGAATGTCTCAGTATTACCTTCATTCTTTACAAAGGCGCTCCCTAAGAGATCTACATAAAGATGACTTAGCTTCCTGACTCATTTGTGCAGCTGGACTGAGCATGTGCAGTACAGTAAGTGTTTTTGTAAATAAATAGCTAAGAATCCCCCATAGGTACATGGACTGGTCCACAACCTGACAGATCTGACAGATTTTTGGTACATACTATAAATAACAGTGACATGGGATAAAAGTAATTTAAAGTGCATTTTACTCTGGGAGAAGTGTACATTAATATGCATGTATTTTCCTAAATTCCGGAAATTAGTACATTATATCTACACCCCTTAAGACTTCATCTTAGCTCCAGGGGAGTAGATATACATACTACGCCTGATCGCCGCCACACTCATGCTCCCGAATGGGTTCCCGTCATTGCCCATTAGAACACTGATCGGTGAATGGGAACATGTCTTCCCAAAGCAAGTCGAAGTGCCTGTAATGAATGATCATCGGCATCATTGAGATGCCGGTAGTCATTAAAGAGGAGTTGTCAGCCATACTATCTCAGAAAAAAAACACATACATAAGTTAACAAAATACTTGCTCTCTACTTACATAACATATGTATTGCACTGTCTACATTTTGATTCTAGTGATTTTTCTACAGTAAAAAAAGAGAAAATCCTTCTTAGCATTTCCCATTTTAAGCGTGGCTATTTTGAAGCCAATCCGGATGTCATTTTCTCCCTTAATCTCCTCTGCCTGATTGTGTATGCATTGCACGCCCTCCACTATAGAAAGTGCATTGTCTCCGCATGATAAATATTGGCCAATCAGAGAGAAACGGAGGTGTGGGAGGGGAAAACAGGAGGGAAAGAGGCTTCAGCCAATCAGGCTGCATTAGTTAAGTCTGAGGGGAAGTAGAGAAGCAGAAAAGGACAACCCAGAATGCACTGAAACTTCCTTTTTGTGTACCAAATTGTGTGTGTACCAAATACGAGTCAGGTAAACTGGGTAATGATCATTTATCAGCAAGAGAAGTAATAGTGATTTTACCTTTTGGATTGCCTGGTTAGCATCCTCATTACTTGTTTACCAGATAAAAATAAATAATTGATTTTTGATTTTATGCCGGCAGTGGCATAGCTAAGGAGCTGTGGGCCCCGATGCAAGTTTTACATTGGGGCCCCCAAGCACTGTATACATTACAATTGATACGGTGCATCAAAATCTGCCAATGGCAACTACAGGGTCAGAGGTGCAAGAAGGAGATGGGGAACAGTTTGTTAATGATTACCACTATTCAAAGCATCTATACTGTAGAAGTGATTATTATGAGCACAGGACCAATAGAGGGCTAATACTGTAGTTGAGGGAAGGCCCTTTGGGGCCCCTCTGGCTCAAGGGCCCCGATACGGTCGCTACCTCTGCACCCCCTATTGCTATGCCCCTGTATGCCAGACAGTTACCCTTTAACAAATTGAAAGTAAAAAACACGTACACAACACTTCCTGTGTTGTGTTTACTGTACTGTTTATCTTAAAACTAAAAATCTCCTCCTCCATGCTTCACAGTGGGAACCAGGCATGTAGAGACCATCCGTTCACCTTTTCTGCGTCACACAAAGACACGGTGGTTGGAACCAAAAATCTAAAATTTGGACTCATCAGACCAAAGCACAGATTTCCACTGGTCTAATGTCCATTCCTTGTGTTCTTTAGCCCAAACAAGTCTCTTCTGCTTGTTGCCTAACTTTTCTGTCCTTAGCAGTGGTTTCCTAGCAGATGTTCTACCATGAAGGCCTGATTCACACAGTCTCCTCTTAACAGTTGTTCTAGAGATGTGTCTGCTGCTAGAACTCTGTGTGGCATTGACCTGGTCTCTAATCTGAGCTGCTGTTAACCTGCGATTTCTGAGGCTGGTGACTCGGATAAACTTATCCTCCGCAGCAGAGGTGACTCTTGGTCTTCCTTTCTTGGGGCGGTCCGCAGGTGAGCCAATTTCTTTGTAGTGTTTGATGGTTTTTGATACTGCACTTGGGGACTCTTTCAAAGTTTTCCCAATTTTTCTTCAAGTAATGATGGCCACTCGTTCAACGCAACTGAATGTCCCAACCCCATTTATAAGGCAAGAAATCCCACTTATTAAACCTGACAAGGCACACCTGTGAAGTGAAAACCATTTCAGGTGACTACCTCTTGAAGCTCATCAAGAGAATACCAAGAGTGTGCAAAGCAGTAATCAAAGCAACAGGTGGCTACTTTGAAGAACCTAGAATATGACATATTTTCAGTTGTTTCACACTTTTTGGTTATGTACTACACTTCCACATGTGTTAATTCATAGGTTGGATGTCTTCAGTGTGAATCTACAATGTTCATAGTCTTGAAAATAAAGAAAACTCTTTGAATGAGAAGGTGTGTCCAAACTTTTGGCCTGTACTGTATAATGGCTGAAAACTGAGAAAGAATGCATTTTTCATTTTTTTATTATTATTCCCATTAAAATACATATAAAATAAAATTATTCTTAGCAAAAAGTATCACCCAAAGAAAGCCCAATGTGGGGGGGGGGGGGGGGGGGGACCTCAATGTATAGATCATTTAGGAGTGATAAATAGTGATAAAGTTATTGACAAATGAATGAGAGGAGCACTGCAATTTGCTGGTCCATAAGGGGAACACAACCTGTAGTGGTCAAGTGGTTCAAAATTATTTTTTTCCCAATAGTTGTCCTTTGTTTTTTGGGTTGTTTTTTTAACTCTTTCAATACAATAACATAAATAAACAGCTTGTGAATTATCACAAAGTTATATTGCCGTTTGATTTTTTTAGTACAAAAACAAAGTAGAAGACTTTGGCTGGAGTTTCACTTTAGTGAAAGGGCAAAAGTCAAATGGTTGTAGGTACTAGTGTTGGGCGAACATCTGGATGTTCGGGTTCGGGGTGGTTCGGCCGAACATGCCCCTGATATTCGGCATGTTTGAGCTGAACCCCGAACCCAACCCGAACATGTCCCTTTGGGGCCCCTATAGGGTCCCAGCATAAAGGGAGAGCATGCCCCGAGCGCGGGGGGGGGGGTCGGAAATTCCCCCCACCCCTCCCCGCTAAGCTCTCCCTTCTGCCGGTACCCTACAAAATAACATTTAAGTGCCCCGAAAGTACCTGAGGAGGAGGGCATGAAGAGGGCAGCCGGAGATCCTAGGCGCTAGTACCATCTGGTTACATAGTTACATAGTTACATAGTTATTTTGGTTGAAAAAAGACATACGTCCATCGAGTTCAACCAGAATAAAGTACAACACCAGCCTGCTCCCTCACATATCCCTGTGGATCCAGAGGAAGGCGAAAAAACCCTTACAAGGCATGGTCCAATTAGCCCCTAAAGGGAAAAATTCCTTCCCGACTCCAGATGGCAATCAGATAAAATCCCTGGATCAACATCATTAGGCATTACCTAGTAATTGTAGCCATGGATGTCTTTCAACGCAAGGAAAGCATCTAAGCCCCCTTTAAATGCAGGTATAGAGTTTGCCATAACGACTTCCTGTGGCAATGCATTCCACATCTTAATCACTCTTACTGTAAAGAACCCTTTCCTAAATAAATGGTTAAAACGTTTTTCCTCCATGCGCAGATCATGTCCTCTAGTCCTTTGAGAAGGCCTAGGGACAAAAAGCTCATCCGCCAAGGTATTATATTGCCCTCTGATGTATTTATACATGTTAATTAGATCCCCTCTAAGGCGTCTTTTCTCTAGACTAAATAAACCCAGTTTATCTAACCTTTCTCGATAAGTGAGACCTTCCATCCCACGCATCAATTTTGTTGCTCGTCTCTGCACCTGCTCTAAAACTGCAATATCTTTTTTGTAATGTGGTGCCCAGAACTGAACTCCATATTCCAGATGTGGCCTTACTAGAGAGTTAAACAGGGGCAATATTATGCTAGCATCTCGAGTTTTTATTTCCCTTTTAATGCATCCCAAAATTTTGTTAGCTTTAGCTGCAGCTGCTTGGCATTGAGTACGATTATTTAACTTGTTGTCAATGAGTACTCCTAAGTCCTTCTCCAAGTTTGATGTCCCCAACTGTATCCCATTTATTTTGTATGGTGCTAGTCCATTAGTACGTCCAAAATGCATGACCTTACATTTGTCAACATTGAATTTCATCTGCCATGTATGTGCCCATATAGCCATCCTATCCAGATCCTGTTGCAATATGACACTATCTTCCTGAGAGTTGATGATTCTGCACAATTTTGTATCATCTGCAAAAATAGCAACATTGCTCACTACTGCATCTACTAGGTCATTAATAAATAAATTGAAGAGCACTGGACCCAGAACAGACCCCTGTGGGACCCCACTGCTAACAGTCTCCCATTTTGAGTACGATCCATTGACCACAACTCTTTGTTTTCTGTCCATTAGCCAGTTCCCTATCCATGAACACAGACTCTTCCCCAGTCCTTGCATCCTCAACTTTTGCACCAGACTTTTGTGGGGAACAGTGTCGAAGGCCTTTGCAAAGTCCAAGTATATCACATCTACAGCATTCCCAATATCCATATTAGCATTCACTACCTCATAAATGGTACTTCCGCCCTCTCTTGATGCTCTTCCTGTTTACATTTGAAGCCGCGTCAAGAGTGCGCAGAAGTACCGCGATGACGCGAACGAGGGTACGCGTCATCTACATGATGACACGTATCCTCGTACGCGTCATCACAGTACTTCTGTGCACTCTTGACGCGACTTCAAATGTAAACAGGAAGTGCATCAAGAGAGGGCGGAAGTAACAGATGGTACTAGCGCCTAGGATCTCCGGCTGCCCTCTTCCTGCCCTCCTCCTCAGGTACTTTCGGGGCACTTAAATTTTATTTTATAGGGTACCGGCAGAAGGGAGAGCTTAGCGGGGAGGGGTGGGGGGCATTTCCGACCCCCCCCCCCCCGCGCTCGGGGCATGCTCTCCCTTTATGCTGGGACCCTATCGGGGGCAATGTTCGGCCGGACACGGCTGTGTTCGGCCGAACAAAGAAGGCCTGTTCGAGTTCGGGCAGGGTGCCCGAGCACCCTCCCGAACACCACGAGGTGTCCGGCGGAGCCCGAACCGAACTCGAACAGGCCAAAATCCGGGCGAACCCGAACAGTGGCGAACACTGTTCGCCCATCACTAGTAGGTACTCACAGCATGAAAACCACGGGGGTGATGGGGGTGGTCTGGTACTGCTGCTCATTTTGGTGCAGCTATCGCGTATGTATTAGTACGCCACCCATAGGCTGGGCGCAGGATCTGCCAAATGACTTCTCTCCCTACTGCCACTCAAATCCTTGGCTTCATTAAGAACTATTTAGGGATGGTCGGAAATGCCAATTTCCGATTCCGCGGTAAATCCGCATTCCGCCATTGCCAAATACCGATTCCGCTTTCCGCTACCAATTTCCGCATTCCAATGCGGAATTTCCGCCGGAAATCGCGGAAATTCCGTCCGACTTTAACATCGATTTTCTCAAAAACTATAAGGTCTTTTTGAAAACTGTTTTTTGCATCTTGTTCAGAAGATTCTGCTTAATGAACGCTGAAAATTTGGTGTTTCTAGGACTTACGAGGGCTTTGCTATTAACCGCTAAAGTCGGCGGATTTTTACTGTAATGTAAATGCAGAAAATAAGCAGATGCGGATTTTCTGCATTTTACATTACAGTAAAAATCCGCCGACTTTAGCAGTTAATAGCAAATCCCCCTTAAGTCCTAGAAACACCAAATTTTCAGGGTTTATTAAACTGAATCTTCTGAATAAGATGCAAAAAAAAGTTTTCGAAAAGACCTTATAGTTTTTGAGAAAATCGATGTTAAAGTCGGGCAGAATTTCCGCGATTTCCGGCGGAAATTTTCGCGATTTCCGGCGGAAATCCGCCTAACACACTTGCATTACCGATTTCCGCATTCCGATGCGGAAATGCAATTTCCGATCGGAATTTCGGAAATTTCATTTCCGTGGCATCCGAATGAGCATCCCTAGAACTATTCCCCCCCCCCCCTCCGTGGTGTAGCAACAGGCCCAGTCCACCCATGATCCCAAGTGAGGCGACTTCATCAGGTGGCAGTAGTCTGGGAGCAGCAGCAGACAGAAACAGGAAGTGGAGAGAGTGCCTGGCCATCCTATGCTGGGGGAGCTGTACTTGGCTAACCTATACTGGGGGCAACTGCACCTAGATATCAATACTGGAGGCCCCTATACCTGGTTACCTACCTATACTGAGGGTTTTTTTTGAAGGCAGGGTTCACCGCAGATATAACGTATGGTGCAAATTGTCAGGTACTGTGCGATCATTCCAATGCGCATCGTCACAAGTTTGCCTCAGGCAGCAAAAAGTCTAGAACCGCCCTGTGTAGCAACTCTGAGGGAGATGTGCCCGCTGCTCCGCCTTCCTGGCTGCTACACCCTCCAGGATACCTATACTGGGGGCAATTATACTACCTATGGGGGGGCATCCTCACAAGTTTGCCTCAGGTGGCAAAAAGTATAGGTCCGGACCTGGGTCCAGCGATCGCCTGAACCTTGAATTACCCTTATGTGCCCCACACAATATATTACTGCTATAGTGGTGCCTAGTTTCGGCTCTCTGCACCAAGATCACCTGCCTCACAGCTATCTTCTATTCAAAGAGCATGACCTTACGTGCTTTTTGTAAGTTTTGTTTGCCTTTCAATTTTTGGATTGTTTTTAGGTTTCTTTCTTTTTTTTTTTTTTTTACGATTCTAGCTGTTTCATTTCATGGTGCAAGGTGTAGCATTTTATATTAGAGCAGGAAGATAAAGGTATGCTTCATAAATATGTATCTTATATGAATGCATAGATGAAATGCATATTTAATGCTGTTGAAGTGATGGCATGAGTGATGGCCTCTGCATAGTCTCTGATATCTATTCATTTATTTTATTTTTACCTCACAGCTTTCATGCACATTTGTCATTCATTTTAGAATTACATTTCAGGTTTCTGGGTTTTTTTTCTGAGAAATGTCATCATTTTATGAATTGGCTCCCAGAACCATTGTGTTTTCATTGGACAAACATGAAATATTTCCTATCAAGTATGATACCAGAATTTTACTACTGGCTGGTTGCAGCCAGACTGTGCCAGGTTCCCAAGGACATAACTAGCTTTGTATTGGCTGGATAGTGTAATGGTTAAGGGCTCTGCCTCTGACACAGGAGACCAGGGTTCGAATCTCGGCTCTGCCTGTTCAGTAAGCCAGCACCTATTTAGCAGGAGACCTTAGGCAAGTCTCCCTAAAACACTGCTACTTCCTATAGAGCGCGTCCTAGTGGCTGCAGCTCTGGTGCTTTGAGTCTGCAAGGAGAAAAGCGCAATATAAATGTTCTGTTTGTATTGCCTCTAGATTAGGCAAAGCCTAACTTAGGGCGCTTTTCCACTGCTGATTCCGCATGCGCTGTATAGCTATCGTACATGCAGTACACATTGGCTAACTCTATGCGGGTGGCTACCTATACCGGGGGGGACACCTGGGCTACTTAAACTGTGGGTGGATACCTAAATTAGGGGGAGGTGCACCTACCAATACTGGAGGACTACCTATTTGGGGGGCGGGGACTGCACCTTTTGCTTCCTAATATAATAGGAGAAGGGGTCTCTGATGAGGATGGGGGGGGTTACTCACTGTAAAATGTTACCTCTCCCGGATTTACATTCTGAAATGTGTCATAGGTGGTGACATCTTCAGTTCTGCCAGGTGATCTGTACAGAATATTTGTTTGCTGAGAGTTCTATGCACAGAGGGAGATATTGCTTGCTTGGCATTTAGAAAAAAAAAGGATTTCCCACAATGCAACGAGGTTCACAGAGAGCAAACTGTCAGGATCTAGGTGGTGACATCACAATATGGGAGGGGTTTCACCACAATATTAGCCATACAGACCACCCCCCCCCCCCCCCCCCTTCCCCAATGATGTATTCAAGAATAGGTAAAGATTTCTCATGGGCAAGGGGGTATCAACTACTGATTGGCATGAAGTTAAATCACTGGTTACAGCTCCTCTTTAATTGCTTAAATCAAGATACAAAAAGTGATGTTCTATTACCCTGTTAACGTTACTCTCTTTTTGCATTGCTAGGAAGTCCAGCAACAACTATATTTTCTAGTGATCCTGGAAATTGCATAAACAGGTAGGAAACATGGATGATACAAGTTTAGCTCACCACGTAATCACCAACACGAAGAGGCAAGGCAAACAGTGCCGGTTCTACTAACAACGAAGCCCCAGGGCAAAAATAGCCCTGGCCTCCCCCCTTCCCAACAGACACCCCACGACCAAAAAGCAGCATTAGGTGCCCTTTGTTGCAGCCAAGTTTCCCTCCTGGGCCCCTGAGCCAGCTGCTGACCCTCCCTCCCAATCACTTCCCAACTTAAAGAGGAACTTTAGTAAACAGGGAAAAAAATTAAATCAATACATTGCAAAGTGAGAGTTAAAAAATAAAAGTGAGATCGAGAAATGATTGATATTCACCATGTAATTTGTTCATGTTGTTTCATCCATATTCAGCCTGCAGGTCATCTTTACTACTGGCAGACATGAAAAAAACAGACAGCACCAACTGTTATTATCTATAACCACACCCACTAACAATGTGATAGGCTAAAAGGTGTTTTTTATATGTATATATATATGCAACAAGGCTCTTACAGGGTAATGTCAGGACCATAGTCCAACCTGTGGAAGGGATTTCACCACAATATCAGCCATACAGAACCCCCTGATGATCAATTCCAGAGAAGGTAAAGATTTCTCATGGGAAAGGGGGTATCAGCTACTGATTAGGATGAAGTTCAATTCTTAGTTAAAGGAGAACTGTAGTGAGAGGTATATGGAGGCTGCCATGTTTATTTCCTTTTAAGCAATACCAGTTGCCTAGTAGCCCTGCTGGTCTATTTGGCTGCAGCAGTGTCTGAGTCACACCAGAAACAAGCATGCAGCTAATCTTGTCATATCTGTCAAAATTGTCAGAAACACCTGATCCGCTGCATGCTTATTCAGGGCCTATGGCTGAAAGTATTAGAGGCAGAGGATTAGCAGGATAGCCAGGTAACTGGTATTGCTTAAATGGAAATAAATATGGCAGCCTCCATATACTGTACCTCTTACTACAGTTCTCCTATAACTGTGCTCCCTGGAGCCCACGCAGAGTCTTTGGCAGTGTAGTGGTTTACCTGCCCCCAGCACAGGTGAGACACTACTCTGCCAAAGACTCTACAGAGGTCCCGGGAGCGACAGATGGGAGGGAGACACCTTGGGAGCCCCACAGGCTCTGGAGCCCTAAGGCGATTGCCCCTTTTGCCTCTATGGTATCGCCAGCCCTGCAGGCAAGCAAAGCAATATCAAGGGTTCGCATCTCTTCCTCTTTTCAAAATAAATAACTGTTTATACATATTAGCCCGACACGATATATGATCTTTTCAGCAATACGCAGGTTTTTTTTGTTTGTTTTTTGTTTTGGATTTTCTCACCTGCCTGGCAGAAAATCGAATTTCCAGAAATGATTTTCTCTGTGTAGTGCCACTAATGGGTTTATCCTCTTCTATATTTCACCCAGATGACCTGTTTATGCAGCAGAACTTATTATAAAAATACTTTAATTGTTCTGGCCCGATCCGCGCCTTGGCTCTCACCGCAGAGTATTTATTTATTTTTTTTATGTTTTTTTTTTTCATACTGTAGGATATTTAATCTATAAATGCATTCTGTCTGACATCTTGACATTTCACTGAGTCAGGAGGAATTTTGTCTTGGTGTTCATAAAGTCAGATGTGATTTTATTGAGCATAATCGCTTTACAAAGTAGGAGATTTCATAAATACGTTAGTAAGAAAATGTTATGCCGGAGAGATGAGTGTTTGCATATTTAGCGAGAGATGCGGCCCGGGTATGCCGACGCAAGATATCACTGGTTTTAATGTAAGACTGAAATGACTTTAGGTGCTTTTTTTCCAAGCAGTGATTTTTGGTTTCAGCTGCCTTGGTTGTAGTAACGTAACATGATTAGTGAGATGAAGGTTGGAGTCCAAATAGAAAAACACAACGCTAGCTATGTGGATAGCACACTCGGCTTACAGCACTGAAGTCTAAGGTATGAATCTCAGCCAGGAGGATCTCCCACACCCCAAAAACATTCTGGCAAATTAACCGCCCCTGACCCCCCCCCCCCCCCCCCCCATCCAAAATAAACCTCAGATTATGGGAGGGATAGAAGTGTTGCTCTCACCAAACCTCACATTGCTGCAATAAGGGAAAGGGTAGGATGGAAGGATGGGGAATTAAAGTGAACCCTAAGTGAAAATAAACTGTTTAGATAAACAATTATATTTATCCTCCTACTCCTAAAAATGACTTTTTTAAAGGACAACTGTAAGCTATAAAAAAAAAAAAAAGGAGTTTAACTCTTTAACTCTTTTAACTCGAGCAAACGTCGTCTGTGGGGGGCGGTAGAAGCCCCAGGTAAGTTCTACTCTTCCCGACAAGGTACCAACAAGACAGAAGCTGTCACTTTCATGCCTAGAAATTAACTCTGTCAGGCAGCAAAACAAGTCAAGTAAAACAGCTGGTTACGCTTTGTACTATACAAACACATGTTTATCTCATCATGTTACATATCACCTCAGGTACACTTTAAGTGTGTACTAGTCTGGCTCCTACTGAACAATAGACAACCATGCTAAGCAGATCAGTGTGGCATGTGTAACTCTTTAAATCCACATATAAAAGTTCCACAGGTTTAGCAACAGCAGAACAGTCCCATCAACACCTTAGATCAATAGTGGTATATATGGTGACAAATATAGTCTCTTAAGGACCAGGGGATTTTCTTCTGATCGGTGCTGCGTGGACTCTCCAGCCCGCAGCACCGATCAGGAAATAGCCAGGGCGATCAGACTTACCCCCTTTTTTCCCCACTAGGGGGATGTCCTCCCGGGGGGGTCTGATCGCCGCCGGCTTGCTGCGCTTTTACGGGGGGGTTCTTCAAAGCCCCCCTCCGCAGCGTTTTCGGCGCTCTGTCCCTCTCCCTCCTTCTTCCTCCCCCTGTGAGCTGCGCAGGACGGATATGCGTCCTGCGTATTGAAGGATAGGCTTTAGCCTATCATATGCCGGCGATCCCCGGCCAATCAGAGGTGATGTAAACAGCGGGGATTTCTTCCTCGCGTGTTTACATTTTGCCGGCGAGCCGCGATCGGCGGCTTTCCAGCTGTTCACGGAGACACCCTCCATGAACTGACATGGAATGGTAACCCACTTAAGACCTGCTGATGCCTATGGGCGTTAGCTGGTCCTTATTAAATATTCTTCTGGGTTCAATGCTCCCCTCAAACTTTAGTAACAGATTAAGCTCACCAGATATCCAGGCTAATCTAAAAAGATCAGCGGTAATAGCATGCGGCCCAGCCAGCTAATTTTCCATCTTCTACGAATCTTCCAATCTTCATGTGCTGGTGTAGGGAGCATTAGATGTTTCACCATTTATACCACAATTGGTCTAAGGTGTTGATGGGACTGTTCTGCTGGTGAGCGCTAAACCTGCTGAACTTTTATATGTGGATTTAGAGGGACATACACTCCTTTAGATTAATAGCAATCCAGAATTAATTTTAAAGCATTGTGATAACAGTTATAAGGAGCGCACTCCGTACCTCTATTAATTTGATTGAATACATGTGTAACTCACCTAATTCCATTGCGGGAGTCCTCTCTTCTCCACAATCTCCTGCAGTCCTCAGTCCATTCTGCTCTGCCTCCGTCTGTGCCCCGGTTTTGCATTTTATGTGAAGTCACCTGACATGCAGGCAGAGCAGGCCAGAAAAAGCCAGAGCAGATTGGAGGCAGCAGGGGACTGCATAGAAAAGAGAGCTCCCTCGCTGGAATCATATGAGTTACACAGACACACCACGCTGATTTGCAATGTAACTGAAGATGACCGGCAGTGAGGCTTGGGGGGCAGGCCAAAGGGGACAAGGCAGAGCCACCGTTCAGGCCCCAGACCCAGTGCAGGCCCCATACGGCAGTTCTGGCTGTGCACCCCTGATGGCAACCCTGATACCAACTCCTCCTTCAGTCTCTTCCATCACCTCTCTTCCACCACCAGGTGACACTGCAACACTGAGACCATCCTCTGGGCTATGATCACATCATATCATGTGATCGGAACCCAGAACAGGATGTCGCAATGAAGCCCCATGGGTGGAGGAAGAGGAGAGCCGATCCAGACAGGTAAATATGAAACTTCACTCTGTGCCAACTCTGTATCGTGCTGCATTAGGCAGCCCAAGATCAGCCAGCTGAGGATGTCCTGTCCTGAGTTATGTCACATGAGATAACATAAGCAGGTCTGCTAAAAAGTTAATACACAGTGACTAAAGGTAGACATACATGTAGTGATTCTGATTCAATCGACAAAGCAATCAACTTTATTAAGGAATCGACTTCAGTATGGTTGACTGAAAGTCGATCGACTAGTAACCCACACACTACAAGCAATATCCTATGCGATTCACTTTCACATGCGGTTTGACCAATGTTGTGTCTCCATGCTCTGAATGCAAAAATTAATTCAGAGTCGATCGAATGACATGTGAACAGGTGTCAATTCCTGTGCAATCGACCAATATCTTGCATCCTTCTGGATCGACTAAGCTGGTCGAATCGACATGATATCAGCCACTTTTCATTGATTAGGAATTCACAAACACACTTGATTCTCTCTCGATTCCCTCAAATGATCAAATCGAATAGTCGATTGCACAGCCAAATCGTTAGATGTATGGCTACCTTTAGACTAACAACATTTTTATGCAAATTATAGAAATGTTTATACAACCAAATACAACCAATAGTAGAATAGATGCCTGAAGCACGTTTCACGGCTTACCAAAGCCTCTTCATCAGAAGCTTCATGAATATTCATAAGTTGTCTTGTTTGTTATATTAACATAAAAACATAATGCAGTCAGATACAAATGTACAATGTATATCGTGGCTACTACAGTCCCTGCTATACCAGTCAGATTCTTTGTTTTATTTGGAAACTGTGGTAACTGAATGAATATGACACCCCTGCGTCCCAGCTATGTGGAGATGTGTAAGAGGTAAGTCAAACAGGTCTGGTCCCAGTGCGACACACACAAATGCATGTGAAGGAGATCATGGTCGCGTGGTGAGTGTGTCTGCTGTGTGTAGATACTAAGCTTGCAGTGAATAGATGTAGAGTCCAGTGGGAGTTGCCTAATATGGTCTAAATGCAGTCGGATAATCCCAAACAGAAATACAAGCAACTAAATCCCCCCAATGTCCTTTCTAACAATAGCTGCTGCACAGCACTAGTCTAAGGCCTCGTCCACAGTGTGCCAAAATTGGCATTTTCCACAACGCAGGAAAGTGCAAAGTTGGATGTTGAACGCATCCTATGTTAATAACGTAACGCCTTGCTGCAAATCAGACACAATGAAAGCCTATAGGAATAGATGGTGTCCATTCCCACTCGGCAGTTCGTCACATCAAAACGCTCACCTGTCCAATGGATTTTGCAGAGGACATTGGATGTATGGGAATGGAAAGAAGACCAGGAAGGATCCAGAGCCTTTTCTCTCCATAGGTGAGTGTCTAACTTTTTTACAGGCTCACTTCAATATTGCTATAATGGTCACCAATATCCAATATGTTGCCTGTCTCCACAAAGAAATTATGCATGGAGTTCTCATGGGGAGACATGTACCAGGACCCTCCTCAGTGTCTTCCACCTGGTAGCTTCCGTCGTATTACGACGAGGCTTACCAACCGATTATCACCTGAACTGTGCAGATGTTCAGATGCAGATTTCAGGAATCAGATGTATATTTCACACAATTTTAGCATAAACCTGGACACAAAACAGGAAATTTGGTAGAGTTTAGGAGACCATTTCTTTCAGCACCTCAGAAAAAATACTCCTAAACCCATTGCACCATTTTTGTAGGAGTTGTTGGGTGATCACTATAGTCTAATTCACAGGTGTCAATATCAAGGCTAACGGCCGAATGCAGCCTCCTTGCCATTTTGCATGGCCCTCAAGAGCTTCAAATGTCCATCATTGTAAGCAGTAAATTAATTACAGCACACTGCATTCCCACCAAGAAGAGGAAAGGGCAGAGTTCCTGATCGGATCATTGTCTGTTTCTGCGTGGGTTGCAGCAAAAACTAGGGGACATCCTCCCCCTCCCCCTCCCAAACAAATTCAGCCTAGGGCCCTTTTCTGGGATCAAACTTCCCCCACCCAAGCCCCTGGTTGCTAGTAAGACACATAAACCCGCTCTCCCTCCCACACATACACACACCACCTGCTTGCATAGCAGAGTAGCGCAGCGGAGCAGGGTAATATTAGTAATATAGTCGCTCTCACTGCTTTCATATCTCCTTCTCCATTCATGAGATATGCCCCAGGGGGTAGAGGCATGCAGCATCGAGTGTGTGCCTGTCAGGAAGATCAGAGGAGACCTGAAGCAGCACTGGACCAGGTAGATATTACTCTGCCCGCTCCTCCCCATTCTGCACTAGGAGCAGGCCCTTCAAGGTCACTATAGTTACGCCACATAGTTTGAAACTGCTCAATAAATTGTTACATCCTAATATAAAAGCTGGCCCACCACTTTGACTACGTTTTAGGTTTTGGCCCCTTATATGATTGAGTTTGACACCCCTAGTCTACTTCATAGGGGGCTTCAGCCAACAGAAAGAGAGGTCTGGAACTTGTTTACATTACCTGGGGCGTTGCTAGGGACCTAAGAGATCGGGAGCACTTTTGGGCACTCCATCGGAAAAATGGGTGTGGCCACGCACCAGAATGTGGGTGTGGTCATGGGTGGGGCCACATTTACTTAAACTTAAAAGCGGTCTAAGTAGGCCTGCCCATCAAAATGTTGGATAAAGCCCCCTCCATTAATATAAAAAGAAACAAAACACTAAGGGGATAGGCCCAAAAGAGAAGATGTTTGCAGAATCTGGCCAGAGATGAGTAGAGCCTGACTCTCCCTGGAGGACATCCGGGGCACCCCAGAATAGATCCGTGGCACGTGCCACTGATCTTTGGGGCTAGCAACACCCCTGTACATTACCCCTAGAGGGCGCTACCTGAAAGACGATCCTCTGTGTGGCCTGCAGAATGGTGAATGAGAAATATCACATCCATTTTTACAGGGCAAGAGCAAAATAAAATAGCAACTCTATGGAATCTAAGTGGGGAGAGCCTATGCAAGCAAGTGTAAATTATTTACTACTTTGGCTGCTTGTTAATTATATTCATTAATAACAATCTAGCTAAACCATTAAATCATAGGAAAGAAATTAGCGCGGCCATGTAACTGGAGGCACAAAAAAAGCAATTTATCAGTTTTTCTTCATATAGCTCTCCCTCCTTTGACCAAAACTTGCTGTTAGGAGAAATTTATCTTACATAAAGGAGATAAAATCAATTGTATAATTAAAACCTTTATCACCTGCAGCATTTAGTTGGTATATTCAGAGCGAACGACTCCAGAGTTGCCTAATTGCCCTGTCACTCCCTTTCCGTGCGCAGGAACGCGCAGAGCGCGGAGGAATGCCAATGAGCTACCAACGTTAATTATACATTTCTCAAGTAAGACCAAAGCACGCTTTTAAGGCATCTTTCAAGAAACAGAGGAAATTGTCACATCACAGATCACAGTGCCAGGACTGACCTGTGATTGCTTCTGTAGATTGTTGCTGGCTCTGCCCTTTGTCTATGTAAGTATCATCAGTCCTCTGATACTGGAAGTGCAATATAAGTATTAAAGGGATGAAACCAGTGGCGTAGCTAAGGAGTTATGGGTTTAGGAGAGGAGTTAGGGTTAGGCACCAGGGGGATTAGGGTTAGGCACCATCAGAGAGGGGTCTTAGGTGTAGGCACCAAGGCTGCTCAAATATGATCCGGGAGACAGCCGGATAATTCTATCCAGATATCTTCCAGTAAACCGGCGGGCAAGGGGGTCATTCTTACCTGTCTGATGTCTCCTTCGGTCCGTCCCTCACCGCCTCCCACGATGCGGTCCAAGCGGCGGTCATGTGATTACAAACACTTCCTCCTTCCGGGTTGAAGGAGGAAGTGTTTGTAATCACATGACGCGCGTGGAGCGCATCGTGGGAGGCGCCGAGGGACGGACGAAGAAGACATCAGACAGGTAAGATTGACACCCCTGCTCACCCAGGTTTACTGGGAGATATCCAGATAGCAACTATCCGGATATCATCCGGATCGGATTTGAGCAGCCCTAGTAGGCATCACCAGGGGAGTCTTAGGTTTCAGGCACCACCGGGGGGGTCTTAGGATTAGGCACCACCAGGGAAGGTTAGGGTTAGGCACCACTAGGGGGGTTAGGCATCGGTAGAGGGAAGGTTGCGTGCGAGAGTAGGGTTAGGTTTAGCGATAGTAAAATATTGTTAAAACGTACCTATATTTTACTATCGGAATCCAGCAGCAGGGATGGACTTTCTAGTATTCAACTACTAAAATTCTAAAATAAAATGAGGCTTGATTGCCTCATGTGTGACCATGGAGGACTGGGGGCTACTTACCCAGAAGTCCGTTGGCTTCTATGCGTCTCAGTCCACTCGCATGCGACCTATGGGACGCATTCCATGACTCACTACCACACTTTAGCCTTCAAGCTGGAAGGAGGAAGTGCAGTAGTGAGTCATGCAACATGTCCCATAGGTCGTGTGCAAGTATATTGAGACGCATAGAAGCCAACGGACTTCTGGGTAAGTAACCCCCTGTCTCCCGTGGTCACACCTGAGGCAATCAAGCCTCATTTTAATTTTAAATTTGAGTAGTTGAATACTTGAAAAGCCTATCCCTGTCCACCAGTAGAATATTGCAAGTTTTAGAAATATTCTACTAGCGGCATCCCCTGCACACTTTTTTCAAAGTGCCTTTATTTCATGTATGCAAATCAACATCATAGGAGAGTAACTAAACCATCATAGGAGAGTAACTAAACCATCATAAGAGGGTAACTAAACCATCATAAGAGGGTAACTAAATCATCATAGGAGGGTAACTAAACCATAATAAGAGGGTAACTAATCCATCATAAGAGGGCAACTAAATATCATAGGAGAGTAACTAAACCATCATAGAAGGGTAACTAAACCATCATAGGAGGGTAACTAAACCATCATAGGAGGGTATCTAAACCATCATAAGAAGGTAACTAAACCATCAAAGAAAGGTAACTTAACCATCATAAGAGGGTAACTAAACCATCATAAGAGGATAACTAAACCATCATAGGAGGGTAACTAAACCATCATAGGTGGGTAAGTAAACCATCATAAGAGGGTAACTAAACTATCATAGGAGGGTAACTAAACCATCATAAAAGGGTAACTAAACCATCATAGGAGGGTAACTAAACCATCATAGGAGGGTAACTAAACCATTATAAGAGGGTGACTAAACCATCATAGGAGGGTAATTAAACCATCATAAGAGGGTAACTAAACTGTCAAAGGAGGGTAACTAAACCCTCATAGGAGGGTAACTAAACCATCATAGGAGACTAAGTAAACCATCATAGGAGGGTAACTAAACCATCATAAGAGGGTAACTAAACCATTACAGGAGGGTAACTACGCCATCATAAGAGGGTAACTAAACCATCTTAGGAGGGTAACTAAACCATCATAGGAAGGTAACTAAACCATCATAAGAAGGTAACTAAACCATCATAGGAGGGTAACTAAACTGTCACAGGAGGGTAACTGAACCATCATAGAAGGGTAACTAAACCATAATAGGAGGGTAACTAAACCATCATAGGAGGGTAACTAAACCATCATAGGTGGGTAAGTAAACCATCATAAGATGGTAACTAAACTATCATAGGAGGGTAACTAAACCATCATAGGAGGGTAACTAAACCATCATAGGAGGGTAACTAAACCATCGTAGGAGGGTAACTAAACCATCGTAGGAGGGTAACTAAACCATCATAGGAGAGTAACTAAACCATTATAGGTGAGTAACTAAACCATCATAGGAGGGTAACTAAACCATCATAATAGGGTAACTAAACCATCATCGGAGGGTAACTAAACCATCATAGGAGGGTAACTAAACCATCATAGGAGGGTAACTAAACCATTATAAGAGGGTGACTAAACCATCATAGGAGGGTAACTAAACCATCATGGGAGGGTAACTAAACCATCATAGGAGACTAAGTAAACCATCATAGGAGGGTAACTAAACCATCATAAGAGGGTAACTAAACCATTATAGGAGGGTAACTACGCCATCATAAAAGGGTAACTAAACCATCATAGGAGGGTAACTAAACCATTATAAGAGGGTGACTAAACCATCATAGGAGGGTAATTAAACCATCATAAGAGGGTAACTAAACTGTCAAAGGAGGGTAACTAAACCCTCATAGGAGGTTAACTAAACCATCATGGGAGGGTAACTAAACCATCATAGGAGACTAAGTAAACCATCATAGGAGGGTAACTAAACCATCATAAGAGGGTAACTAAACCATTATAGGAGGGTAACTACGCCATCATAAAAGGGTAACTAAACCATCTTAGGAGGGTAACTAAACCATCATAGGAAGGTAACTAAACCATCATAAGAAGGTAACTAAACCATCATAGGAGGGTAACTAAACTGTCACAGGAGGGTAACTGAACCATCATAGAAGGGTAACTAAACCATAATAGGAGGGTAACTAAACCATCATAGGAGGGTAACTAAACCATCATAGGTGGGTAAGTAAACCATCATAAGATGGTAACTAAACTATCATAGGAGGGTAACTAAACCATCATAGGAGGGTAACTAAACCATCATAGGAGGGTAACTAAACCATCGTAGGAGGGTAACTAAACCATCGTAGGAGGGTAACTAAACCATCATAGGAGAGTAACTAAACCATTATAGGTGAGTAACTAAACCATCATAGGAGGGTAACTAAACCATCATAATAGGGTAACTAAACCATCATCGGAGGGTAACTAAACCATCATAGGAGGGTAACTAAACCATTATAGGAGGGTAATTAAACCATCATAGGAGGGTAACTAAACCATCATAAGAGGTTAACTAAACCATCATAAGAGCGTAACTAAACCATCATAAGAGCGTAACTAAACCATCATAGGAGACTAAGTAAACCATCATAAGAGTGTAACTAAACCATCATAAGAGTGTAACTAAACCATCATAAGAGGGTAACTAAACCATCATAAGAGGGTAACTAAACTATCATAGGAGGGTAACTAAACCATAATAAGAGGGTGACTAAACCATCATAGGAGGGTAACTAAACCATCATAAGAGGGTAACTAAACCGTCAAAGGAGGGTAACTAACCCATCATAGGAGGGTAACTAAACCATCATAGGAAACTAAGTAAACCATCATAGGAGGGTAACTAAACCATCATAAGAGGGTAACTAAACCATCATCGGAGGGTAACTGAACCATCATAAGAGGGTAACTAAACCATCATAGGAGGGTAACTAAACCATCATAAGAGTGTAACTAAACCATCATAGGAGGGTAACTAAACCATCATAGTAGGGTATCTTACTTCCAATGTAGGAGAAAGCTCACTGCAAAGAGTAGGAAGACATAAAATAAAGTAAATTAATTCATTATTTACTTTCCTTCTTCTCCTTTTAGTGAGTTTTCTCCTAAATTAGAGGTAAGTTATGCTCCTAAGATGATTTTATGTTTATTAATACATTTAGTGCAGTGACTGAGTGCCTCATATGTGTATGCTGAAAAAGCATGTTGCAGTAATTTGGGGGACAGGTGAAGCCATTAGTAGAATTATGGTAAAATTACAGTCATGCTGCGGGCAGGGGAGTGACGCGAACACAATGGGATTGGCATAGCTGGGGGTGAGTAGACCTGTCAGGTGGTTGGGCGTCGGGAGCTGCTGTACACATGATTATCAGCTGAGGAAGTCGTTATCGCCCGCCTAAGCAGACTCAAAGGACACCTGAGGTGAAAATAAACTAATGAAATAAACAATTGTAACGATCCTCCTTCACCTAAAAATGACTTTTTAAGATATTCCACAGGTTTTTTTTCACATATTTTATTTAAATCTACTTTTTAAGTTACTGTCTTATGGTTTTTGCTCAGTGACACATTCATTGAAGTGTGCCAGAGCTGAAAACTATGAACTATTGACCCATTTTATCTCTTTCCTGCTCTCAGAAGCCATTTTCTGCTAGTGTGCTAGTGTGTTTTATAGTTGTAATTTCTTATCAGTGAGGGACCCTGTCCTGACAGGAACTGCCACTTACATACCTGATGTTTAACTCTTTCAGGCAGAGAAAGGAAAAAACAGGAACACAGCCTAGTTATGTGTGTGCTAGGCACTGTACATACACATGTCTATCTCATCATGTCACATGTCACCTCAGGTATCCTTTAAGTCAAGCCCCTATTGAAAACTAATCTTGCTGGTGATCATGTCTTATTTAACACAAGTCCTGACCTGTTTCCAGGGACAGACTGACCATTCGGTCATGGACCAAGGGCCCGTGGTCAGGGGAGGCCCGTCTGTGCCCTGTGTAGCAGGAGGGGTGGCAGTGCAGTGAAAGGGGAGCGGTGGGCACAACGGCGGGGAAGGGGGGACATTTCCCCCCACTCCCTTACCTTGGGGTTCCCCCTTACTGACCCCTCCAGAATTGCGGCGTGGCAGCGGCTGGTAGCGGCCAGGAACTTACTGCTTCTCTCGCGGGAGGTAGCTCCGCGCGTGCCCCTGGCTACGGTTTCTGGAAACACCTATACACCTGGCTACATATACTGGAGACACCTATACACCTGGCTACATATACTGGAGACACCTATACACCTGGCTACATATACTGGAGACACCTATACACCTTGCTACATATACTGGGGACACCTATAGACTTGGCTACCTATTCTGGGTACACCTATACACCTGGCTACGTTTTCTGGAAACACCTATACACCTGCCTACATATACTGGAGACACCTATACACCTGGCTACATATACTGGAGACACATATACACCTTGCTACATATACTGGGGACACCTATAGACTTGGCTACCTATTCTGGGTACACCTATAGACCTGGCTATCTGCACTGGGGACACTTGTAGACCAGGCTACCTATTCTGGGGAAAACTATAAAGATGGCTATATAAACAGGGGGCACCTATAGACCTGGCTACCTATTCTGGGGACACCAATAGACCTGGGTATCTAAATTGGGGACAACTATAGACGTGGCTACTTATACTGGGGGCACCTATAGACCGGGCAGTGGCTTCCTATTCTGGGGACACTTCTAAACCTGGCTAATTATACTGGGGACACCTATATTCCTGGCTACCTATACTGGGGACACCTATAGACCTGGCTACCTATACTGGGAACACCTATAGACCTGGTTACTTCCACTGGGGGTACCTATAGACCTGGTTACCTACAGTATACTGGGGACACCTATTTTGGGGGAACTGCTGCCAGATTAACTGCATTTTTGGGGAACCGCTGCTGCCAGATTAAGCGTATTGTTGGGGAACCGCTGGCAGATTGTGTATATTAGGGGAATCGCTGCTTCCAGATTATGTGTATTTTGGGGGAACCACTGCTACCAGATTACATCTATTTTGGGGGAACCACAGCTGCCAGATTATGTCTATTTTGGAGGAACCTCTGCCAAATTGATTGGATTTTTGGTGAAATGCTGTCAGATCATATGTATTTTGAGTGGGAGTGTCTGAAGACTCTGGGAGGAGGAACAAATACACAATTAGCAAGAGGAGAAAAAAGAGTGAGGGAGGAAAAGATGTCAGGATTAGCTTCATTCAAAGGTAACCAAGATGGAATCTGTCTAGACTAGGATTCTCTGCTCTTCCTTAATATAATTCACAGGAATCATAACGTGCACAGTGCAATACATCTGTTCTGCAAGTAGAACTAGTATTTATCTACTTATATATGTGTTTTTTATTTCTAGGTCAGCATGGCTATCACTTGTTTTTTTAAGCCATAGACTTTGAACAAGCGTGCAGATCTGATGTCTATGACAAATCTAACAAGAGATTAGCTGTATGCTTGTTTCAGGTGTGTGATTTGGACCTTACTGACCAGAAAGATCAGCAAGGCTGCCAGGCAACTGGTATTGTTTAAAAGTAAATAAATATGGCAGCTTCCATGGGTCTCACACCTCGAGTTCCTTTTAAAGCGCACCTAAGGCCCCGTTCACACTGCGCGCGTTTCCAGCCGCATTTTGGAAACGCGTGCAGGTAGCCGACACGCACGACATCAGACAGTGCATAGAGTGCACTGTCTGATGTGCACACTGCATGCGTTCCAGACCTGTGCGGTCAGGGAACGCATGCTGCATGCATTTTTTGCCAAAACGCGTGGCTGTCCCATTCACTTTTCAGTGATGGGATCAGCCACGCAATGCATACAAACGTGGATGGCGTGCGTTCGTACGCGTTGCGTTCCGCATGAGTGGCCGTCCGCGTTTGTAATGTGAACAGGGCCTTAGGTAAGAGGAATATCAAGGCTGACATACTGTATGTATTTATTTATTATTATGTATTTAAAAAAATGCAGATGTCTTGGCTGTCCTGCTGATCTGCCTGTTATACTTTAAGCCATAGACACTGAACAAGCATGCAGATCAGGTGATCTGACTGGACTCTGACTAGATTAACTTGTTTCAGGTGTGTGATCCAGACATTACTGATAGCACAAAGATCAACCGGACTGTCAGGTAACTGGTATAGTTTAAAAGGAAATAACTATGGAAACTGCCATATGCCTTTCACTTCAGGTTCCCTTTTAATGGTCAACTCATTTACTCCTCACAATAATTGGTGCTTATCCAAAGGTGAAGAGTGACACAGGAAAACTGAAATATCTTGAAAAGCAGTAGAACATACAGGAGAAATACAGTGGCTTGCAAAAGTATTCGGCCCCCTTGAAGATTTCCACATTTTGTCATATTACTGCCACAAACATGAATCAATTTTATTGGAATGCCACGTGAAAGACCAATACAAAGTGGTGTACACGTGAGAAGTGGAACGAAAATCATACATGATTTCAAACATTTTTTACAAATCAATAACTACAAAGTAAAGTGTGCATAATTATTCAGCCCCCTTTGGTCTGAGTGCAGTCAATTGCCCATAGACATTGCCTGATGAGTGCTAATAACTAAATAGAGTGCACCTGTGTTTAATCTAATGTCAGTACAAATACAGCTGCTCTGTGACGACCTCAGATGTTGTCTAAGAGAATATTGGGAGCAACAACACCATGAAGTCCAAAGAACACACCAGACAGGTCAGGGATACAGTTATTGAGAAATTTAAAGCAGGCTTAGGCTACAAAAGGATTTCCAAAGCCTTGAACATGCCACGGAGCACTGTTCAAATGATCATTCAGAAATGGAAGGAGTATAGCACAACTGTAAACCTACCAAGACAAGGCTGTTCACCTAAATTCAAGGGCCGAACAAGGAGAGCGCTGATCAGAAATGCAGTCAAGAGTCACCGTGACTCTGGACGAACTGCAGAGATCTACAGCTCAGGTGGGGGAATCTGTCCAGAGGACAACTATTAATCGTGCACTGCACAAAGTTGGCCTTTATGGAAGAGTTGCAAGAAGAAAGCCATTGTTAACAGAAAAGTATAAGAAGTCCTGTTTGCAGTTTGCCACAAACCATGTGGGGGACACAGCAAACATGTGGAAGAAGGTGCTCTGGTCAGATGAGACCAAAACTGAACTTTTTGGCTAAAATGCAAAACGCTATGTGTGGCGGAAAACTAACACTGCACATCACTCTTAACACACCATCCTCACTGTCAAATATGGTGGTGGCAATATCATGCTCTGGGGGTGCTTCTCTTCAGCAGGGACAGGGAAGCTGGTCAGAGTTGATGGGAAGATGGATGGAGCCAATTACAGGGCAATCTTGGAAGAAAACCTCTTGGAGTCTGCAAAAGTCTTGAGACTGGGGCGGAGGTTCACCTTCCAGCAGGACAATGACCCTAAACATAAAGCCAGGCCAACAATGGAATAGTTTAAAACAAAACATATCCATGTGTTAGAATGGCCCAGCCAAAGTGCAGATCTAAATCCAATCGAAAATCTGTGGCAAGATCTGAAAACTGCTGTTCACAAACGCTGTCCATCTAATCTGACTGAGCTTTAGCTGTTTTGCAAAGAAGAATGGGCAAGGATTTCAGTCTCTAGATGTGCAAAGCTGGTAGAGACATACCCTAAAAGACTGGCAGCTGTAATTGCAGCAAAAGGTGGTTCTACAAAGTATTGACTCAGGGGGCTGAATAATTATGCATACCACACTTTACAGTTATTGATTTGTAAAAAATGTTTGGAATCATGTATGATTTTCGTTCCACTTCTCACGTGTACACTACTTTGTATTGGTCTTTCACATGGAATTGTACTGCCACTGTATGGACACCTTGCCCAGGCAAGCATGAAACTTTGAGGAGACCAGACCCAGTGTCCCATTACGTGGAGAGCCAAAAGGAAGAACAGATGTGAACAATTACAAAGTCTCTGCTTTAAGGTGGTGTTCCTTCCATGGGCTACAGTGTTCTTGCAGGACACATAGTTGGAGAGGGTGTGCTCGGACATGTTTGGGTTGTAGGGCTCTACAAAGGTTCTACTGACTAAACTATGTAACAGAGGTGCCACTGCCAAGTTAGTATAAAAGCGATTAAAAACCATTTAAAAATAGGAGGCAGTGGTGGAATTATCTCTTCCAAGAAGACACCAAAAATCACTGGCTTGTAATAAACAACAATTTATTCACAATACTCCACAATGGCGCGTTTCATAGGTTTAATCCCGCTTCATCAAGCAGTGAAAAGAGCAGTAACAAAACAAGGGTCAATAGTAGAACCAAACGCCTCTGTAGGTTGCAGCCTTATGACTAGGTTGAGGAGATACACCAGAATGTGTAGATAGAAATAGATTTTTCCCACTGAATAAAGCAACAATTTCTTGGACAAAAGCTCCTTTTGTACGTCTGGCAGCTAGAAGCAGTGAAACAAAGTTTTAACAAAAAGATAATCAAAATAATAAAAATCAGTAGTTTGTAAGCTTGTAAAGAAAAAACAAGGTTAAAGGTCGTCAAATTTCGTATTTTTGTGATTGTTCAGCTCTGTCAGAGGTTCACACACCTGTTTTTCTGTATTTTGGTGCATGGCCTCTGCTAGAATATTTCACCGGGACAAAGTCAACTAAAGTATTTAGCAATTTGTGTTCCAGCTTCTGGTTATTACCTTGAAACTTGTCAGATAATAGTGTAAAAACAGCAATTCTGTGTTTTGCTAATGTTCTAAAAAATGCATTCCATTTTGTTACATGCCCGATAAAAGTGTCCAGAATATCTCATCCACAGAATATTAAAAACTGGAAATGAAGGGAAAGCACTTAACGGGTTCTATATTTCGAGAGTTCAAGGAAAGCCACGTCCACCAGCATAGGAACAAACAAAAGGCGCAGGGCAGTGACTTCCAGAAGGAATTTTAATTCAACACAATGCAGGTTTTGTAAAAGGTATAAAAAAAACCTGATACATGAACATATAACCATTTAGTGGTGTGAGTCATGTGCAAACAAAGTGGACAAAACAATGGAAATCCCACATGAGAAAAAGAAAGCTAACTTTGAAGTATGTACCACAATCACAAATTCAGCTGGTAATGGGAGTGTCTCTGCGTCCCATGTCCCTGTGTGTGTCCCATTTGCGCCCTGCGCATGTGGAGGAATGCAGAGACACTGAGGGAGAGTGACCCGTGGCAAGGGATGACTGCTGAAGCGTCGGACAGGTGAGCGCGGGTGGGTGGGCGCGATGGGCACGCATGTGTCAGTCGTGCGCGGCGAGTGCACGCACGGCATAAATGTGCGTCCGTGGCAGGCGCATGCGCAGTGACAGACTAGCCCATTTTTAAACGGGCTGAGGTCACTAGTGTGTTGATAAGTCGGGCCCTTTTTTTCACAGTACCCTTTTTTAAGCCCTAATACTATCTCACCTCGGCTACTGTAATACCTTGTTCTGCGGCCTACTGTCTATATGACTTTTGGTCTCTTCAATTTATGTTTAGAGGACCACTGCCGTGAAAAGTGTATAAAAGGTGATAGAAATTCATTTTCTCCTATGTTGCTGTCACTTACAGTAGGTAGTAGAAATCCGACAGAACCGACAGGTTTTGAAGTAGTCTATCTCCTCATTGCTCATTGCTAAGTCCATCCGCCAGAATAGTGTGCAAACAGGTGTGTGGGGCGGGGGCTGCCTGCATCTTTCTATAGATTCTTTCCAGGGAGTGCATTTGTTGAGAATAAATGCAATACTGAGAATCCCCCATGAAGAAGTGAACTAGTCAAAAATATATCAGGTTTCTACTAACTACTGTAAGTGACAGCAACATAGGAGAAAAGTAATTTATTGCTCATTTTGCTTTGGGAGAAACAAACAATTTTTCGTGAAAATTGTCCTTTAATTCAGCCACTAGATTCATTCACCTCACTTCTCACTCCTCTGCCACCACTCCTCTCTGACAAGCTATTTGCTGACTGCTATTGAATGAGATGATCCACTTCAAACTCTTCAGTCCAACCTAAAAAGCTCACAATATTTCTCTGTCACTTGTTACTAGTTAGCAGATGCAATCTCAACCCCAACCTCCACTCCACACAAGACCCTCTTCTGTCCTCCTCTAGAATCGCAGCCTCACATTGGCGTACAGAAGACTTCTCATGACCCTCTTCACTGCTCTGGACTTACCTTCCAAAACACATCCATCGCTCTCCAACCCTTGAAACCTTTAAGCACACCCTTAAAAATCATCATTTTAGACAAAAACATACAATCTAACCTAAGCCACGTCATTCATCCTCGGATAAAGATGAATATCATTTTATATATCACCACCTATGAATACTCAACTTGTGTACTGACCACAGAAGCTGATGGTACTCTAGAAATCAAAAATAATAATAATTTGGTAAAGACATTAGACGGTACCAATGGAAGAAATTCAATTGTGTTTAATTGAATTTTTGCCAAAGCCATTCTCACATCAACATCTACAGTTTTACCTGACTCTTCTTTTCATTTAAGAAAATGTAATGGATTTTCACAAGATAACACATTTTCACAAAATGAAACATACTTGAAAATATGAGTTCATTATTGTTTATGAGACTTAGTTAGATTCCTATGAGACCGTGTGTAAGAACTGATTTACTCTTCAGATGCTATTGTTTTGTGGATCTTGATTGTTTTATTTGCAATTTTTTACCTGTTATGAATATTACATGTATCTGCTTCAGTTATACGCTTCCCTTATACACGCTAAGTTGACTTGTTGTGATATTATGTAATAAACTTCTTTCAAAGATAAACATAGTTACATAGTTACAAAATAACTATGTAACTATGTAACTATGTTTATCTTTGCTTATGTTTGAACACTGTAATACAATTTTTTGAAAAGAAAAAGAAAAAAAGGAAGAGAAAAATAAAATGTTTTCTTTTGTTCCTTGTGTTTACTCATAATATATATATTTTTGTGAATATTCCTATCTGTACGATAAGATGGTACTTTCTCAGAAATTATGGCAAAAAGAAAAAATGAACTTATTACATTTTCACTAATGGCCCATATGCAATTCAGTTTTTCTCCTGAGTTATCTCCTAGGTGAGATTTTCACAGCTTGTCATAAGATGCCTTTTAACCCCCAGTAAGGAAGACAATACTCAAATTTTGATAGTACTTTTTCACCAACTTGGTACTTTTTCAATTGTAAAATGCTTAAAGGGTATTTTAAAGAAAATATGTAAATTATCTCCTAGGAGAAAAAGTTAAATGCACATGGGTTGGTGTGAGCACTTCTAAAGGTGCCCATACACTGGTCGATTTAAGCCATCGATCGATCATTAATTGATTCTATCAAATTCCCCATTCGATCGATTTGTGGCCAATTTCGATCAATTTAGAGCGATTTCATCTATCTGACAGGATGGATGGACAGGATGCAAGATCTAAGTCGATCTTCTAGTGGCAGCAGATCGATGGCCCATAGAGTTGCATTGGATCTAATGGTCCTATAATACATTTAGATCGATTTTCAATAGATTTCCAATAGATTTCATTTTGAAATCTATTGGAAATCTGTTCCTAGAGTGTGGCACACATCAGATAGATTCCTGTCAGATTCTACTTGACAGGCATCTGCCAGAAATCTATCTAATGGTCGAATCTGCTGTAAATCCATAAGTGTATGGCCACCTTTAGGTATAGTTAGCATAACCTCAGAAAATGCAGTGCTATTTAAAAGCATTACAATGCTAAATATATACTATCGAGTATAATAAGCTTCTTATCCCCTCACCTGCATACTGGTGGATTCTGCTGTCTAACACTGGGATGGATCTTGCAAAAAGAAATGGTCAACTCCTTATCACACAACTAACCAAACAGTGCACCACCACTTCAGGATTCTGCGTATGCTTAAGTACGCCCCTGAATCCTGAAGTGGATTCCATGGATTCCATGTCAGTTCACGGAGGGTGTCTCCGTGAACACCCTGCGAGCCGCCGATCGCGGCTCGCAGGGTAAATGTAAACACGCGGGGAAGATCTTCCCCGGTGTTTACATGTATACGGCACTGCTGCGCAGCAGCGCCGTAGAGGAGATCGGCGATCCCCGGCCTCTGATTGGCCGGGGATCACCGGCATCTGATAGGCTAAAGCCTATCCCATCAGGCGCAGGACGGAAATCCGTCCTGCGCCGCTCACAGAGGGAGGGAGAGGGAGGGAAGGGGAAGGAGGCCAGGAAGCGCTGCGAATGGGGGCTTTGAAGAGCCCCCCCCCTCCCGCAAGCGCAAGCAGCCAGCGGCGATCAGACCCCCCCAGCAGGACATCCCCCTAGTGGAGAAAAAAGGGGAGAAGTCTGATTGCCCTGACTGCTATCTGATCGGTGTTGCGGGCTGGAGAGCCCACGCAGCACCGATCAGAACAATACCCCCCTGGCACAGAAGTAGTTAAAATATAGTAATTTACTGTTAGGTCAGTGTTGTAACAGGGTGAAAAATCCAACTGTCCAAGATTAGCGATGGTCATGTTTAGGAGAACTCATGCAGAAGCATGTGATTTATTTCATCAACTGATAGACTTGCAAAGCTCTGATTTGCTGTGATCATATACTGCTTTAGCACATAATCATGACTAGCAAATCAGAGACTTATATATCTATCACCTGACCAAACTGATCACATGCTTCTCCATGAGTTCTCCTAGACATGACTATCCCTAATCAAGATCCACCCCTCGCAGTGGTGTATCTAGACTAAGTGGCACCTATGGAAAGCAATACAATTGCGCCTCTGTCTAACCATCAAAACTGGATGAGTAAAACCCAGGCCACACTTCTGCTCACTGATCCTTCACCACCGTACTCCTCAAAGTATGCACTGCCATGTGTCATGTGTTAACTGCCAGTAACGTGACGTAACATAAAACAGTGGTATTATGGCTTACACTCTGGATTTCTCTGCTAAATTTCCAACTTTGTGGTGCCTAAACATGCTTTTATGTGGCTGTGCTGATTTCAGCACCATATATCAGTATATGCAGAGACATCAGACAGCCCTGTCTAAAGCAGCCCATACACTCAGCCGATTTTCTGGCCGATCGATCGATCGCGATCGATCGATCGATCGATCGATCGCAAATCGGTTGGCCAATCGACCGATCGACGGCCGATTTCGATCGATTTCGATGGATTTCCATCGAACTAGCAGGGTGGAAAATTTAGGTCGATCTGATGAGATTGCTTATCAGTTTGCATTGGCCTTAATGGAAATCTGATGGCAAAAAAATGCCATCAGATCGAATTTCAACAGATTTCAAACTGAAATCTATTGGAATTCTATCCTGGTAAAAAATGTTCTAAAAACGCATCAGATAGATCATCAGATGCATTTCTTATCTGTCTGCTGCCAATCTGACGAGTGTATGGACACATTTATGTGGCGCTGCATGTATTTTCATCTGCAACACAGGACTGTTTGATTCAGTGTCACTGTGTCACTGAATAAGGACACTTCTACAATGAAGAGCAATACAGGTCCACAATCCAAGCAGAGTGAACTTGAATTGGTGTTGAAAACAAGTTGTAAATGTACAAGGACTCAAGCAGGATCGAGCCGAGGTAGAGGTGAGAGAGGCTCCAGCCTCAGGGCACAGTGTAGGAGGGGCGCACAACTCACTCAGATATCATTACCCTATTGTGTTTGAAGCAAAAAGAAATAAGGAAAGGGGATACATGGCAGTGACTGCAAGCCAGATAATTAGGGATTATGGTGTTGGGGGGTTGGGGGCCCTGTGGTGCCTCTTACTCTTATAGCAATTAGTATGGGGTGGGAGGGATGGGGGGTGCACTTTGGTCTCTTAGCCTTGTGTGCTGGAGGACTTTGTCCCACCTCTGGACTCAAGTCTATGACAGAGGTCAGACATACCATCTTCTATTACAGGAGGGACGTTTAAAGGGAATCCGAGGCAGAAACAAAATTCAAAACAATATATATATTACCTGAACGAGGTCTCTCTGAATACAACGATTTGATCCTTGCCGTCCCATGCCTCTCTGTATGCCTGCCGAGTCGCAGGGTTTTTTTCCCCAAGAAAGCTGCAACCCTGGTGTCACGACACTGCAGTGTCTCAGCTCTCTGCTTCCGAGCAGAGAGCTGAGACACAGAGAGGCTGGAAAGGGGCTGAGAGAGGCGGGGAAGGGGTGTTCCTAATGCAAGAGTGGGCTTTCTGAAAAAGTGCCTTTCCCTCAAAAGACGCCTCTTCCCCTATCAGTATGCCACCAAGCTGCTTGTCCGTAGATTCATGGGGGTTGAAGGGCATCAGAGAGAAGGGGGACAGAGAGCAAGAGCCGAGAGAACATAGAGACATGTCATTGAACAGAGAGCATGCCTCTGTGTCCCATTTGCTACTGGAAATCCACTCAAGGTTCACTTTAACAATCTATTTGTTAGTGTAGCCAGTTGCCAAGTGTATGGGAGGAAAGGCTTGATATTTAGATGGTTTACGAAGCACTGGCTGGCATCCCCAATCGTAGTAAGCCCCATCTCTGGCGAGAGTATGCCACACAGTGAGTGTTCAGCTGGTGTGTGATTACAGATTCACGTTACATACAACCACGTTGGGAAAGTCCACCTATTTCTCAGCAGTGGAGTGAAGTTAGTTGGTACCCCCAAACATTGCCCTTAGCTTAAGGTCAATGGTAGGGATTGGACTGTGAGCTCCTCTGAGGACAGTTAGTGACATTAAAGGGACCCTGAGAAAAGGGGTAAAAAGCAAATCTGGACTTACCTGGGGCTTCCTCCAGCCCCCCATAGCCCGCGAGGTCCCTCTGTGTCCTCTGGGTCACCTCTGTGTTCCCGCTGGTAGCATCGTAAACCTGGCGACTTTGTCTGAAGTCAGTCCAGGCACCCGGGTGCGCGGTTCAGTCTTTCGAGTACTGCGCATGCACAGGACCTTTACATCGATGGGCATGATTATGCACCAGGTGCCTGAATGGGCGGGATAAGCGCAACTTTGGCTGAAGTTGCACACCTACTGGAGCCGCCAGCGGGACCATAGAGAAGACCCAGAGGGCACAGAGGGACCTCACTTGATATGGGGGGCTGGAGGAAGCCCCAAGAAAGTCCAGATGTTCTTTTTTTTCACCTCTGTTCAGGTTCCCTTTAATATTGGATATATACTCTGCGGAAAATGTCAGTGTGATAAAAATACTCCAAAATAATAATGCTGATAATTTTATTACTACTTCTTCAACTACTACTTTTATTATTTGATTGTGTTCCCCAAAGTTGCCTTTGGAAAAAGTTTCAATATAACATTCAAATGTAATAACGTTTTTGTCTCTTGCTCGGCTTTTGAAAAATGTGTTTCTCCAGTAACAAGTCTAAAAAAAATTACATTTTTTAATGCTAAAGAAATTGAATAAAGAAATTCTTTCTCCGGGCTCTGCAACCTCACAGAACAGAGTGATACAGGATGTGTGCATCGGAGCAAAAATTCCCATTGCTGAGTGCTGGAAGAAATCTGACCTTAACTTAGGGTTGATTATTCAGAAAGTAAATTATAGCTGTATTAATGAAAAACTAAGCGACATTACGCGTTGCATAGCCGAGAATAACTCAGACAAACATGAGGCTTTTGACTCATCTTCATGCCATCTGCCACAGCTTGAACAATTGTTTAAAAAAAAATAAAGTTGAATAGTTTGCTTTTCGGATATGCCCGTTCTACGCCAGATACAATAGCATTGTGGACTTTTTATTTTTGACTTTTTTATTACCAGCAGGCGCTTGCTTTGAAAGACTGGTAAACAACTTTAAGCAGGAACAATCTTTTTTTTTTTTTTTCAAATAAGTCTTGAAATGAAAAAATATAAAAATAAATAAAAAACAGAATAAGGTGCTGAAAGAAACTTTGCGGATTGTATAGTTTAATCACATAGACGGTTGTACAATAAGCTCTGGGAGCTCTTACGTGAGGATGCCACTTTGGAAATGCATTTAGCTAGAAAAATTGCCAATTTGTTTTGGCATGCTATAAGGACGAAAAAACTTGTTTCCAATTTGCGGAATGCCAAAGTATAGCAAAATTGTAATTTTAACCCCAAAAGGATTCAAAGCTCAGCTTCAGTAAAAACAGAGGTTTTATTTAGTCCTGATAGCGTGTAAAAAATATAACATTCAAAAAGAGATGATTAGTAAGATGCTACACATTCTGAGTTGGTGCAAATTTTTTTATAATTTTTCTGCAAATGTTTGCAACTCGTCTATAAACAAAACCCTTAGCAACATTCCAAGCTATATACATTTGCATAAAATTTGCATCAACTTAGCATTATTAGCTCCTCCTTCAAATAAGTTATCATGGCCAGTAATCATAAGGATAGGCATTCTGGTGGATGGAATTCACACTGAAGGTAGCCCATACACAACCCTATCACATGGGCAATAAAAGTTCATCGGCTTCTTAACACAGCTCAAATCTGTCAATCAGTGTTGTGCAATCCTCATAATTCCTTGCCAGATCTTCCTACCACCTCCGCCAACACCCTGTGATCAGACACTCACCATATCTAAGGACCACCACTCAGGTCTATTAGCACCTTGGGACACTTCGGGCCATCCCTCACCACACCACACGACTTGTCACCAATACTTATTTTCCCTGCTCACTGCAGGCAGATCACAGTGTATAGAGAACCTTGGAACAAATGCCTCACATTACGTAAAACCGTATAATATTTATTGTATTCTAAAATCATATTGCACTTACAAATTTGCTTCTTGTCATCTTAGCACAGAGTTTGGGTACCGGCTCTCCCCCGTTTAGTTGGGCCCCGGCTGGCACTAGAAGTTCCTATGCTGCACACGGGATGGCGTGCACCTCCACTCCCCCTGCAGATCAGAACGCCGCTCGTCTGCTCTCGTGTTTTCACCGCTCTTACTTCCGCGTTGCAAACCCCGCCTTACATGTTTTGTCGTTATGACTCATCAGAGGCTGGGGCTTGCCGCGGCATAAGAAGAAAATTGAGTATTTATCTTGGCAGTATATAATAACTACATAGGAAAATGTATCAATACATATGGACACAAGTGTCCCTATGGTATCTCCACTGAGCTCTGCAGTGGTTTACTGAATGTAAGGGCCACTATTTCAAATCAGAATTACCCACATTAGGGACCAACTGTTACTGTTGCATTAACTGTGAACTTATGATGCTGTTGTAATGGCTATGTCAAAATATTGCCCTTTTGATATGTATAATTTTAATATGTTGTAATAAATTGTTATTTTAACTGGTTATCGGATGATTTGATTTATAATTTACCTATTCTTATTCTGGATTGTAAAAATATATGAGTTTCCCCTGCAGAGCCCCTATTAGCCCTGAAAAAGATTACCATCTCACTGTTAATTAATTTTATATATATAAAAAGACCATTTTGGTATTAGACATTGGGGTATTTTGTTTCAAATTATTGTCAGATCTGTCAAGAGTAGCTGCATCTTGTCTCTGGTGTTATTTAGACACTACTTCAGCCATAGTGCAGCAAGGCTGCAAGGCAACGGGTATTATTTAAAAGGAAATAAATACCTATACTGGGGAGGGGGAGACATCTGTCCACCAATACTGGGGTGGGGGCTAAATGTGGCTATTTATACTATAGGTACACTTGCCCACCTATACTGGGACACATCTGAGGGGGGCTACATACAGCTATACTAAGGGGACACGTGGCCAGAGGTGGGACAAGGTCCTCCAGCACCCAAGACTGAGACACCAAAGTGCGTCCCTCCATCCCTCCCACCCCATCCCTCACACACTGATTAGTATTAGCTAAAGAGACTCTATAATGAAAAAAAAATCTCGTGGGGGGTACTCACCTTGGTACCCCCTGGATCCGATCGAGGCTTCCCCCGTCCTCCTCCGTCCCATGGCGGTCTTCCTGCAGCCCACGGAACGCACAGTCGACAATTTGTCAGGCTGTGCAATATTTACCTTTTTTGGCTCCAGTGGGGGAAGCCTCTGGATCCTATCAAGGCTTCCCCCGTCCTCCTGTGTCCCACGGCGGCAGCGATAAAGCTCCCCGAACAGTGGAGATGTAAACATTTACCTGTCCGGCTCCAGCGCAGGCGCAGTAGCGGCTTTCCGCTCGGAAATAGGTGGAAACAGCCGATCTCTGTCAGGTCCGCTCTACTTTGCAGGCACAGGAGACTTGCGCCTGCGCAGTAGAGCGGACCGACAGCGATCGGTTATTTCCGTCTATCTCCGAGCGGAAAGCCGCTACTGCGCCTGCGCTGGAGCCGGACAGGTAAATATTTACATCTCCACTGTTCGGGGAGCTTTATCGCTGCCGACGTGGGACACAGGAGGACGGGGGAAGCCTTGATAGGATCCAGAGGCTTCCCCCACCCGAGGTGAGTACCCCCAGGGGAACTTTTTTTTAGTTACAGATTTTCTTAAGAGGTTCCCATGGCCCCCAATACCTTAATCTCTAGTTATCTGGCTTGTAGTCACTGCCAAGTATCCCCTTTTCTTATTTCCCTATGCTTCAAACACAATAGGGGAATGATAGCTGAGTGAGTTGTGCGGCCCCTCCTACACTGCGCCGAGGCTGGAGCCTCTCTCGCCTCTGCCTTGGCCCGGCACTGCACTTGGCTACATATACTTGGGGCACATCTGGGGGTCTACATATGGATGCATATACAAAGGGGACATGAGGCTGCCTATATAATTTGGGGGGCTACATGTAGTTTCTAATACCAAGGGGAAATCTGGCTACCTATCCTGGGGAGAGGATAAAACACACCCTTACTATTAGGCAGGGGCGTTTCTAGGTTCCTAAATCCTGGGAGATCCAGGGCACCAAGAGGAAATGATTGTGCGGCGTGCTAAATGGGCGTGGTGATGCAGCGGGAAAGAGGTCATGGTCATAGGTGAGGCCAAATGTACATGAACATAGCAGTGGCATAACTTAAATATATTCAATAGGCAGTATTTCACATAAATAAGCCCCTCACCTGGCTTCTGTCTTGTCTTCGGCTGGCTGGCCTGTGTGCTGTACTGGGCTGGCGATTATGCTGGGCGGCCTGGATGGTGGTTATGCTATGCTGTGCCAGCCTGGCTGGTGGTGATGCTGTGCTGGCATTACTGGCAGTGATGCTGTGCCGGCCTGGCTGACGGTGATGCTTTGCCGGCCTTGCTGACGGTGATGTTGAGCCGGCCTGGAATTTCTAGGTGACTTGCTGGGGGCTTTGCTGGGCTGGGCAATTTGCTGGGCTTGAGGCTTGAGGAATTTTGGGGGGCTTTGCTGGGCTGACGGCTTTACTAGGCTTTGCTTGGCTGTACACTTTGCTGGGCTGGGACCAGGAGGCTTTGCTAGGGTGGGGGGTTTGCTTTGCTGGGGGCTGTGCTTTGCTGGGCTGGGGCCCTGGGGCTTTGCTTGGCTGTAGATAGGTAGGTTCCCCCAGTATAGGTTAGATAGGTTGGTGCCTCCAGTGTAGGTTAGATAGGTAGGTTCCCCCATCAAAGGGGGCGCTGTAACCAAGGCGACGGACGCCGGGGGAAGAAGTAAGAAGCAGAAGGAGGCTGTGCCTGCGGGGATCCGAAGGTGAGTTTTTAACTACACTATGCCCGCCTCCCTGCTGCTCCTCCCAGTGCTCCTTCCTGCCACTCAGTCTGATCTGGAGCACTATGGCAAAAGCCCCTAGCGACGCCTCTGCTGTTAGGGGTAAGTTGGCAGAATGCGCTAAATAGATTTTATTACAAACATTATGGTTTTGTCACAGAATTAAAAATCCAAAAATTTCAAGACATTTTCACATCATATTATTGTTCATAAAAATGGGTATTTTCACAAAGACTCTTTTCTTTTCTTTGAAATTGCCACTTTTGCAAAAATTGCTACTTAGGGCCTTGGCATAAAAAAATCTTTAAGCCATTGAATTCTTGGAAAAATACTGGTGGATCTTATTTGCTCATTGCTCCATACTATCTTCTATATATATAAAATCGGATGTATGTATATGTGTGTGTGTGTGTGTGTGTGTGTGTGTGTGTGTGTGTGTGTGTGTGTGTGTGTGTGTGTGTGTGTGTGTGTGTGTGTGTGTGTGTGTGTGTGTGTGTGTGTGTGTGTGTGTGTGTGTGTGTGTGTGTGTGTGTGTGTGTGTGTGTGTGTGTGTGTGTGTGTGTGTGTGTGTGTGTGTGTGTGTGTGTGTGTGTGTGTGTGTGTGTGTGTGTGTGTGTGTGTGTGTGTGTGTGTGTGTGCCGCGATCACGCGAAAACGGCTTGACCAATTAAAACGAAACTTGGTACACAGATCCCTTACTACCTGGGATGATATGTTCTGGGGGTCTCGCGGCCCCCCTGCACACCTGGGCGGAGCTTCAAACAGCAAATCAGATTCCACCCGTTCAAGTCAATGAAAAAAATGTAAAAGGCTGCCATTCTCACAGTAATCGAGCCACAGTCCCCACATTTTGCACAGTTGGTCACTTGGTGACCGAGGTTACAAATCCAGGAAAAGTGGGCGGAGCATAAAACAGCCAATCAAATTTCAGCCGTTCATTTTAAATGGGAAAAGGTAAACTGCAGCCATTCTTAGACTGTTAATCGCAGGGTTCTCAAACTTCCAACAGTTGGTCACTGGGTGAATGAGATTAAGATTCAAGAAAGTGGGTGGAGCCTACAACAGCCAATCAAAATTCACCTATTGATTTTCAAGGGGAATATTTAAACTGCTGCTATTCTTACACTTTTAATGGCAGAGGCTTCAAACTTGCTACAGTCAGTCATTGGGTGACTGGGGTCAAAGTTCACTAAAGGGGCGGGGCCACATACAGCCAATCAGATTTCCTTGGTGGATAAACTGCTTCCATTCACACATTTTTGATGCCTAGAACCTGACAGCTCACAAACTTGGTCATTGAGTGATTGTGTGTCAAGGTTACAAAAAAGTGGGCGGAGCCAAAACAACTTTTAGTGGGAAAATATAAACGGCAGCCATTCTTACACCGTTAATGGCAGGGTTCTCAAACTTTGCACAGTTGGTCATTGGGTTTCAGATTAAGATTTTGGAAGGTGGGTGGGTGGAGCCTACAACAGCCAATAAAAACTCCCCTTTTGATTTTCAAAGGGAATATTTCATCTGCTACCATTCTCTTATACTGGTAAAAGCAGATGCCTCAAACCTGGTACAGTTGGTCACTGGGTGACTAGGGTACAAATTCAGGAAGGGGGCGGAGCCACAAACAGCCAGATTTGTTTATTTTTCAATGGGAATATACAAAGTATTGATACCAAGGATCCTAAAGCTGATAAACATGATAATTGAGTGACTGTATGTCAAGGTTAGAAAAAGTGGCCGGTGCCAACAACTTCATTTTTTACATTGCAGGGTTCCCAAACTTTACACAATTGGCCACTGGGTGACTGGGATGAATATTCAGAAATGTGGGTGGAGCCTACAACAGCCAATCAAAATGTACCTATTAATTTTAAGGGGAATATTGACATTGCTACCATTCTTACACTGTTAGTGGCAGAGGCCTCAAACCTGATACAGTCAGTCATTGGGTGACTGGGATCCAAATTCACTAAAGGGGTGGAGCCACAAACAGCCAATCAGATTTGTTACATTGATTTCAGCCATTCTGTTATTGCCAGGGTTCTCAAACATGAAACAGTTGTCCACTGGGTGACTGTGACTAATATTCAGAAAAGTGGGTGGAGCCTACAGCAGCCAATCAAAATTCACCTTTTGATTTTCAAGGGGAATATTTACTTTGCTGCCATTCATGCACTCTTAATGGCAGAGGCCTAACATCTGCTACAGTCAGTCACTGGGAGACTGAAATTTAAATTCTGAAGGGAGCGGGCCAAAAACAGCCAATCAGATTTGCACTGTTAATGGCACAAGCCTCAAACCTGGTACAGTTGGTCATTGGGTCACTGAGGTTCAAATTCAGAAAAGGGGACAGAGCCACAAACAGTGAATCAGATTTGTTTCATTTCATGGGAAAATACAAATTATTGATGCCAAGGACCCCAAAACTCACAAACTTGGGCATTGAGTAGTGACTTTGTGTCCAGGTTACAAAAAGTGGGCGGAGCCAAAAACAAATTTCACTGGAAAAGTGTAAACTGCAGCCCTTCTTACACTGTTTATTTCAGGGTTCCCAATCTTTGCCCAGATGGTCACTGAGTGACTGAGATATTCAGGGAAGTGGGAGGAGCCTATAATAGCCAATCAAAATTCACCTGTTAATTTTCAAGTGGAATATTTAAATTGCTGCCATTTTTACACTGTTAATAGCAGATGCCTCAAACCTGCTACAGTTGGTCATTGGGTGACTGGGGTTCAAATGCTGGAGAGGGGTGGAGCCATGTAAAATTGTTTAATTTCTATGGGAATATACAAATTATTGATTCCAAGGACTCCAAAGCTCACAAACTTGGTCATTGAGTGTTTGTGTGTTAGGGTTAGAAAGTGGGCGGAGCCAACACAATCAATTACATACCCAGGCAAAGCCGGGTCATCAGTGGGTGGAGACAAATACAATTTTCACTGGGAAAATGTACACTGCAGCCATTCTGTTAATGGCAGGGTTTTTAAACTTTGCACAGTTGGTCACTGGGTGACTGGGATTAATATTCAGAAAAGTGGGTGGAGCCTACAAAAGTGAATCAAACTTCACCTGTTGCTTTTCAAGGGGAATATTTAATTGCTACCATTCTTGAACTGTTAATGGCACAGGCCTCAAACCTGGTACAGTTGGTTATTGGGTGACTGGGGTTCAAATTCAGAAAAGGGGTGGAGCCACACACACTCAATCAGATTTGTTTAATTTCAATGCAGATTATTGATACCAAATACCGCAAAGCTCACAAACTTGGTCAGTGAGTAATTGTGTGTTAGGGTTAGAAAAAGTAGGCGGAGCCAACACCAGCCAAATACATACCCGGGCAACGCCGGGCAATCAGCTAGTGAATTATATTTTGGACTTGCGTTACGTTCTGTAACTCATTGCGGAAGCTAAAGGCACTTGGGTAAGGTCTTACAGATGCTCTGTTATCAGGTACTAGCTAGAATAAATTTTGTTTCCTTATCCTGCCAGTTCTCAATTAAAAATCACAATAAAATACACTTACTAGATCCTACATGCCAAACTCAGGCCCGTGGGCCAAATCTGGCCCTCCGAGTCATCAGATTTGGCCCTCAAGTGGTTTCCCCAATTTGCATTATGTTTAGCCCACTCTAGACCATCAGAGAAGCTATATTGAAGGGTAATCCCTAGATCACCAGGGAAGCCATATGGAGAGGGGGACAGCACTAGATACCAGGGAACTGTGTAGGGAAAGACTGGGGCCACTAGACACCAGGGAACTGTATAGGGGAAGAAGGGGGACACTAGACACCAGGAAACTGGATAGGGGAGGGATGACTACTAAACATCAGGGGATTGTATAGATGAGGGAGGGAGGACCACTAAACACCAGGATATTGTATAGGGGATGGAGAGGCTATTAGACACCAGGGAACTGTATAGGGGAAGGAGGGGGGCACTAGACACCAGGAAACTGGATAGGGGAGGGATGACTACTAAACATCAGGGGATTGTATAGATGAGGGAGGGAGGACTACTAAACACCAGGATATTGAATAGGGGATGGAGGGGCTATTAGACACCAGGAAACTTTATAAGGGGAAGAGGTGGCCACAAGACATTGAGGTCAGCCTGTGACTTAGCCCCTGAGATCAATTTCAGCCCACTTTGTATTTGAGTTTGAAGCCCCTAGATGTACTAGATGTAAACGCAAGATAAGCATGTAGTTGGGCTATAGCCATCTCAGTATATTCTCAGGGGGTGCAGCCTGGGAGACCGCCGTGGCCAATGGTAAGTCTGTCCTGGATGTCTGATAACGTCACTATGCATTTCGGCGTGTCTATTCCTTCCTCAGGTCACTCAGGACATGCCGAAACGCGTAGTGACATCATTATCGCATTTTTAAGTCCTCATTCCATCCAGGATAGACTTGCCATTGGCTACAGCGATCTCCCAGGCTGCACTCCCTGAGGATATACTGAGAGGGCTATGGCCTAACTACATGCTTATCTTGTTTTTACATCTAGTTATTCTATGTTATTGTGCTTTTGATTGAATAAAACTTTGTTACACTATGGACTGCTCCTTCTCTCCCATTTCTCCTCCACAAGTTTGCCTCACAGCCAGGTACTGAGGAGCAGCAAGAGTATTAACAACCTCCTTCCTATGCTGACACCTCTGGTTTCATAAGCACAAGATCTCACATCTACTTGTCGTGCAGTTCTCTGTATGTCCCATTCGTGTCTGCAATCATACCAGATACTAAGCACAATCTGTGTCCTATCTACTTCCGTTATTCTGCATGCCTCTGCTGGTTCCTGACAGCCGGTGCGGGTGTAAGCGCCTTGCAAAGGCCATCAGTTCAGTTCATTGTCGAGCATCAACTATACTTCTCATTGCTAGTCCGTAAATCATAATTTTCACTTAGTAGCATCCAAACGTCTGCCAGTATGTTCCTGCATATAGTTAATTCTTAATCATTTCAATTAAATATGCTCTTTGTGTACCAATCATTGCTACCCTTTTAAACAGACGCATTGGCCTTATTAGTTTTTTTTTTTTTTTTTTACTTTCTATTTTAATCGTGTGAAAGGCTTGGACAATTTTCAGTTGAATAAGGAATAATTTTAAGCACATTCAGTAAAATGAAGGACAACCTTTCCAAAGAGTTTTTCTAAGCTATAGAATTTTCTTATCTGCTCAAAACACAATACAAACTCTCAGTGTAACAATAAAAGTACACTGCAAAAATGTGATAATTTTTTTTTTTTAGTTTAGTAATTTTCTGTTTAACTCTTTTATTTATTGGTTGATGATATAAAATTCCCCCATCTGCAGTTTGCCCTCAAATTAAGGACACAAAGAAAGGCACAGAACCAAGAAAAAAATGATTAAGTTTGTGTAGAATATATGTATATATATAATTTTTTTTAGAGTTAAATTGCTGCATTACTTTTACCTCTGGCTTAAACAGTGTGTTCTTTGTGCCTGTTCAAACTCAACTCACCAGCTGTATGTGTTATATAGAAGCCAACTGGCCAAGAGTAGCTGGTTTTATACGGTTGCTGGTTAAAGCCCGCGTACAAGAAATAATGGTTGTCTTTGTGTTTTAAGTCACAATATATTATAATTTCAGGAATTAATATTACCCATGTGTAACCATTTATTTTATCAGCATGACATCAACAGTATGTTAACCATTTTAGTAATGTATTCTTTTGTGGCAATACTGGCAGTTCAGTCCTTAAACACCATTTTTGCAAATTCTTTTCTTAATAACTTAAAAAAAATAGTTTATGGACTTTCCTTTTATTGTGTGTACACCAACACTTTTATAATTAGCTGATAAAATTGACACGCAGGTTGTGGAAATGGAAAAGTCCTGCTGAGAAAAAGATATAACATAGGGTAAATATAAGAAAATGTTATAGTACCAAGTTTTTCAAGACAACAGCAAAAGAATAAAGAAAGTAGGAATGTGTTTTGAAGGGCAATATACAATATGATGCTTTTTTTTTTTTCATTTTTTTGTTCACAATGTTTTAGTACTAAAACATATTTTCATATTTTAACCAAAAAATATAAAAGTACATCTTGCTCAAGAAAAAATTGAAAAAAAAAATGAAAAAAATCAACACATTAACATCAAAGAGGAGCTGTAATAAAAATAACACACACACACACATATATATATATATATATATATATATATATATATATATATATATATATATATATATATATATATATATATATATATAAAATCGGATGTGTGTGTGTGTGTGTGTGTGTGTATGTATGTGCCGCGATAACTTGAAAATGGCTTGACCGATTTCAACGAAACTTGGTATACAGATCCCGTTCTGGGGGTCTCGCGCCCCCCCCCCCCCTGCACACATGGACAGGGGTGCAACTAGGGTTTTGGTGGCCCCAAGCAGGCTAGAACTTGAGGCCCCTTTCCCACTCTCACCCCTTTCCATAAATGGAATGGCGCAAAAAACGCCATGGTGAAAAAGTGGGCGTGGTCAAAACATGATGTGGGTGGAGCTGAATACTAGCAAAATACAGGTAGTCCCCGATTAATGTTTTAGATAGGGTACAGGTGGTGCCCTCAGTATAGGCAGTGAGCTATAGGTGCTGTAGTATAGATAGCCATGTACATGTGGTGCGCCAATATAGGAAGCGAGCTATAGGTGCTGCAGTATAGCTAGCCAGGTACAGGTGGATCCCTCAGTGAGCTATAGGTGCTGCAGTATAGATAGCCAGGTACATGCGGTGCCCCAGTATAGGTAGCCAGGAATAGGTGCAACCAGGAATAGATAGTCAGGAATAGGTGCAGTCAGGAATACGTAGGCAGGGATAGGTGTAGCCATTAATAGGTAGTCAGGATTAGGTGTGGCCAGTAGTAGTGGTAGATAGGATAGTAGGAGGTGCCCAATTCCAAAAGTGTATTTTTTAGAAAAGGTTTGATTGTTTGGATAAAAAAGGTCTAATTGACACAAAATGTATAAAAAGAAAAATTTCAATTGATTACATTTAAGCACAGTGACAAGTGACAATATGTTTCTCGGCATAAGCCACTTCTTCAGGTCAAATTTGTGCCTTTAACATAAGAAACAGAATGGAAAGTGGCCCTCAGACCCGTATCAAGGTAAAATCAATGGTTAAAAAAACAGGTTAAAATTAGAGTTGGGCCGAACGGTTCGCCTGCGAACGGTTCCACGCGAACTTCGGTGGTTCGCGTTCGCGTCCCGCAGGCGAACCTTTGCGGAAGTTCGGTTCGCCCCATAATGCACATGGAGGGTCAACTTTGACCCTCTACATCACAGTCAGCAGGCCCAGTGTAGCCAATTAGGCTACACTAGCCCCTGGAGCCCCACCCCCCCCTTATATAAGGCAGGCAGCGGCGGCCATTACGGTCACTCGTGTGCTGCCTGCGTTAGTGAGAGTAGGGCGAGCTGCTGCAGACTGTCTCTCAGGGAAATATTAGTTAGGCTTAACTTGTTCCTGTCTGGCTGCATACCTGTTCTGTGAACCCACCACTGCATACCTGTGCTGTGAACCCACCACTGCATACCTGTGCTGTGAACCCACCACTGCATACCTGTGCTGTGAACCCACCACTGCATACCTGTGCTGTGAACCCACCACTGCATACCTGTGCTGTGAACCCACCACTGCATACCTGTTCAGTGAACCCACCACTGCAGTGCATACCTGTGCTGTGAACCCACCACTGCATACCTGTTCAGTGAACCTGCCACTGCATACCTGTTCTGTTCAGTGGACCCGCCACTGTATACCTTTTCATTGAACCCACCACTGCATACCTGTGCTGTGAACCCACCACTGCATACCTGTTCTGTGAACCCACCACTGCATACCTGTTCAGTGAAACAGCTGTTTGCGGTGCGTTACACGGTGAGTTTGGTGTGTCAGTGTGAAGCAGTACCTTAATTACACTCCCTGATTGATGTATACACATGCAAGATGTTTGAAAGCACTTTAGGCCTGTCATTTAGCATTCAATGTGATTTCTGCCCTTAAAACGCTGCTTTGCGTCAAATCCAGATTTTTCCCCGGGACTTTTGGCATGTATCCCACTCCGCCATGCCCCCCTCCAGGTGTTAGACCCCTTGAAACATCTTTTCCATCACTTTTGTGGCCAGCATAATTATTTTTTTTTTTCAAAGTTCGCATCCCCATTGAAGTCTGTTGCGGTTCGCGAACTTTAACGCGAACCGAACCTTCCGCGGAAGTTCGCGAACCAGGTTCGCGAACCTAAAATCGGAGGTTCGGCCCAACTCTAGTTAAAATACCACATGGTGCTATACTTAAAGCGGTTTAACACCCAGCATTACAACTTTGCTTTAAAAGATTGCTTACAGCTTAGAAATTATTATGCCAGATTTTTTTTTAAGCAGAAATTCACTGAATGGGTTAAACATGACATTTTAGTGTTGGATTTAACTAGGAATCCGCATCCATTCTTATCTTTAGTTACAAATGTATCTTTGTTTGGAATGCATTTAGACCTCTGAAAAGCCTGCCGGGGAAGCCCTCTTTGTTCTCTCAGAGCAGTGTTTGTTTATTACTTTGTAAATAGATACATTTGTAACTAAACCTAAGCACAGAGGAGGATTTCTAGCTAAATGCAACACTAAAATGTCATGTTTATTCCATTCAGTGAATTTCTGCTAAAAAAAAAATCTGGCATAATCGTTTCTAAGCTGTAAGCAATCTTTTAAAGCAAAGTTGAAATGCTGGGTGTTAGACCACTTTAAGCATATTCACAGCATAAAAACCATATACAATGTCATCCAATTCCCGGTAGATTTTAACATGGTATACGTATCTAGTACAATCTCAATGCATATGTCGATGGTATATAGATCTAAATCATGAAAATACCTCTAGTACTATTATTATACACAGATGTTACACACAAGGTAGGTAGGAATAGGTGTATCCAGTAATAGGTAGTTAGGAATAGGTGTAGCCAGGATTAGGTAGTCAGGATTAGTTGCAGCCAGGAATGGGTAGTCAGGAATAGGTATAGTCAGGAACAGGTAGTCAAGAATAGGTAGTCAGAAAAAGTTGTAGCAAGAAATAGGTGGTCCATCCAACTTCATCCCTCCCTCCCCATTTACCTATCTGCCACCTGGTTCCCTCCTCCTGTACGATTCCCCTCCTGTCCGGTGGCTGTGTTCGGTGATATGCAAACAGCCGACAGCGAGGAAATGCCCAATAATGATGCTCCTATTATACAGGGAATTATGTTTATTTCCTGTATAACAATACAGGAAATTATGTTTATTTCCTGTATAACAGCCGCATCGTTATTGGGCATTGCCTAGCTGCAGGCTGCTTGCGTGTCACCGCTGAAATGCAGTGTAAACAGCTGGGAAGGAGGGTGATCATGGGTTTTAGGTGGGGACCAGGCAACCGCGGCAGATTTCCAAAGTGGCAAGCGGGCTGGCGGATGAGGAAGCAGCCTCCAGCAGCAGAGCGAGGCCCCCCTTTAAAGTAAGGCCCCGAGTGGGGGCGTGGCTCGTTTGTACGCTGGCGGTGCCCCTGCAACGGGGCAGAACCACAAGCAGCCAAGCATTTTTCACCCATTCACGTCAATGGGAAAAATGTAAAAGGCTGCCATTCTCACAGCAATAAAGCCAGAATCCCCAAACTTTGCACAGTTGGTCACTTGGTGACTGAAGTCAATAATTTAGGGAAAGTGGGTGGAGAGTAAAACAGCCAATCAAATTTCAGCAATTTGTGTTCAATGGAAAAATATAAACTGCAGCCATTTTTAGACTGTTAATCACAGGGTTTTCAAACTTAGCATACTTGGTCACTGGGTGACTGGGATTAATTTTCAGGAAAGAGGGTGGAGCCTAGCCTACAACAGCCAATCAAAATTCACCTATGGATTTTCAAGGGGAATATTTAAACTGCTGCCATTCTTACACTGTTAACCCTCTGGGCGATACAATTATATCGCCCAGGAGGTGGCGCAGCACTATTTTTTTAAATTTTTTATTTTTTAAATCATGTAGCGAGCCCAGGGCTCGCTACATGATAGCCGCAGCGCAGCGGCATCCCCCCACCCACTCCGATCGCCTTCGGCGATCAGAGTAAGCAGGAAATCCCGTTCAGAACGGGATTTCCTGCTGGGCTTCCCCGGTCGCCATGGCGACGGGGCGGGATGACGTCACCGACGTCATGTACGTCGTGACGTCAGAGGGAGTCCCGATCCACCCCTCAGCGCTGCCTGGCACTGATTGGCCAGGCTGCGCAAGGGGTCGGGGAGGGGGGGGGGTCTGCGTGGCACGGCGAGCGGCGGCGGATCGGCGGCGAGCGGCGGCGATTGGAAGTTACACCCAGCTAGCAAAGTGCTAGCTGCGTGTAACAAAAAAAAATTATGCAAATCGGCCCACCAGGGCCTGAGAAATCCTCCTGCGCGATATACCCCGAGCTCAGCTCGGGATTATCGCTCAGGAGGTTAATGTAACGATTGGTGTCAGCGAGAACAGACTTCTCTGATTATTGGTGATCTGCAGTATCACCAATAATACAGATGCTATACCTGATTATGTGTGATCTGCAGAATCACCAATAATACTGGTATAGCTAGAAACAGGACAACCAATGTAAGAGTAGGTGTTTGGTGCAACAGTAATGATGGAGATACTCGCTTTCCCAGAGGAGCTGGGAGAGAGGAATATCTCTATATAACACAGGAATACAAACTCCAGCAAGCTGGAGATACAGACAATAGAGAGATAGTTCACCCGGGAAGCGGGTAGAACTATGTTTAAACAAGCGTACTGGTCACCCGTGGAGCGGGTAATTCAGACTGTAGAGTAGCCACTATCCCCTGAGGAGCAGGTAGAGAGGATAGTACTGTAGTGACTATTCACCTGAGGAGCAGGTGATAAAGACTGTACTGCAGCAATTGACCACCTGAGGAGCAGGTGATTCAGACTGTACTGCATCTACTGACCACCTGGGGAGCAGGTGATTCAGACTGTACTGCAGCTACTGACCACCTGAGGAGCAGGTGATTCAGATAGTACTGCAGCTAGTAATCTCCTGAGGAGCAGGTGATTCAGACTGTACTGCAGCTACTGACCACCTGAGGGGCAGGTGATTCAGATAGTACTGCAGCTAGTGTTCACCTGTGAAGCAGGTGATACTAGCAGATGATCCCTCACCAGTGACTAGGCTCACTGGTGAGGACAGGAGAGTCAGACAAGCAGATTAGGCAACGAGCGGGCAGATACGGTACAAAGACAGAAAGCTAGATCAGAGTAGTGTTTCAGGCAGAGTCGGCAACTATATCAGATAGGCAAAGGTACAGGATCAGTAAACAGAAGAGTAGTCAAGCTAGCAGAAGGTCATAACAAATAATATAATTCAATTAGTACTTTAAGCTATCAACAGAATCTGGCTAAGTGTGGATCCCCAGCTCCTGCTGGTTCTAGCACACTTTGGGATCTGACTAGGTCTGAGTGAGGGGCGGAGCCACGGAGTGACGTCACAGCGCACGACGCTCGCTGGACGCGGCGGGATTGTCTGTGTGCAGCAGGCTCGGTATCTTTTAGAGCACTAGCCAGTAAGCTATTGCAGAGAGGGACGCTAAATGACAGAGGCGTGCGCCTTGTCACCAGCTTAGTGCATCTCATCTCTGCATACCCCTGTACCTGGAATCAGGTAGCTTGTAAAACAAGGGGCTGGCTGTGTTTTTTCATTTTTGATGAAGTTTTCTGACCCAATGAGTGGTTATACACCACTGATCTGTTTTTAAATTTTTTAAAAAATAAACTGGTACGCTTTTACGCGATGTGGAATCCGCTTTTTGCTTACACAGACTGGGAATAGCCAAGAGAGGACTGCCAGAGAGGCTGCGGGGTGGCCAATACCCCGAATGCGAGCATTGGCCTTGGAGGCCTAGAAGTCTGGTGAGTCTCTCCCCGAAGGGGGGGCTTTTTCATTATATGACATATTTGCTGTGTCTAAGAAGGAACAGGCAGAGAAGAGCGCTTAACCATTTTTACTGAAGAACTTTATTTTGATGGCTGCACGCATCTAGGAAGAGCGCTCCTACATGATAATTATTATATGAGCAAGGACATTATACATGTGGTTACTGCCTGCTATTGTGTTTTACTTAGAATTTAGCACATGTAATATGAATGTTTGATGAATGTTTGATTCATTATCTTTTATATAAAACATTTTTTAGAGGTGACCTATATAACATCTGACTCAGCATATGAGCGCAGTATCAGGGTGCTGTAATTGTTGTGAACACTTTGGGATCTGACTAGGTCTGAGTGCTAACACGTAGCATATGCAACAGCAGACGTGGAGCAACTGAACGACCTGTCCTATATATACTGCAAGCGCTCCACAGCGCCGTCCCAGTCACTCAGCCAATCCAGAGCATAGCTGGAGTCAGCTGACCGACTGATCAGCTGACTCTCCTTCTAGTTGCATAAAGGTCCTTTTGCCTGGGGCGCGCACGCGTAGCCCTTAGTCTATGAGCAATACAAGGACCAGACAAAGCACCAGCATGTAACTGCACGGCGGAGACCGCCGGCTGCGACGCGGAGATAGCCGCCATGCCGCTTGCTGTTGTGGCAGTATCTCCGCTATCCATTACAGTTAATGCCAGAGGTCAATTCCGGGTCTTCGGCTTGTAGGTAATAAAATTGCTTATTGTTTACAATTTTCATTTATAGATTATGTTTGCCCATTGTAAAATGTTTCTTCTCCCGGATTTACATTCTGAAGCTTATCACTGGTGGTGACCTCATGTGATCTATACGGAATGTTTGTTACTGAGAGTTCCATGCACAAAGGAAGATATTGCTTGGCAGATAGAAAAAAACAGTTATTTCCCATAATACAACAAGGTTCACAGACAGCAAACTTTCAGGACCATGGTCCTGACATCACACTGTGGGAGGGGTTTCACCACAATATCAGCCATACAGACACCCCTGATCTATTCAAGAAAATGTAAAGTTTTTTGTGTGAAATGGGTTATCAGCTACTGATTGGAATGAAGTTCAATCTGTGGTTAAATTTCCTCTTTAAGTCAAGGTCTTGCACAGAAGCGAATATCCTACTTTGTGATCACTTCCTGTTTATATTACATCTGTCCAGAATTGGCTGATGCTCACCTTCTACAAACATAGAAGTGTTAAAGGGGTTCTTTAACCTTTAAAAAAAGAAAAAAGTTTCACTTACCTGGGGCTTCTACTGGCCCCCTGCAGACGTCATTTGCCACGCCGGTCCTCAAGGATCCTCATGTCCCTCGGAGCGGGCCACTTTCCCTTTTTTCATCTAACTACATGTACGGTGCTTTGCCTGTGTGGCCGTGGATCCCACTAGCATCTCTGGGAGCTTCCTGTGCAGGCGCAGTACGAGAAAACTTTGTGCCGTGCCTGCGCAGGAAGCTCCAGAGACGTGAGCGGGAGCCAGGACTCGCACGGCCATGGCCGCGTAGGCACCGTGGCGTTCATCTAGTTAGACGAAGAAAGGGAAAGTGACCCGCGCCTGGGGGACATAAGGATCCTTGAGGACCGGCGCGGGACAGGATGTCTGCAGGGGTCTGGTAGAAGCTCCAGGTAAGTGAAGTGTTATTTTTTTTTAAAGGTATGACTGCTAACTTTTACAGATGATAGACTGAGGTGCCTGTGCGCAGCACTTTAAAAATGTTGGAAGAACAAAGTTCTGTGCACAACGCTGACATGAAAAGCAAGATGGCAGCTCCCATGTATGGAGTGAGAAAATAAAAAGGCAAAAAAGAACTAGAAATCCCCCTTATCAAGATAATAATCAAGCAAAAATGAGCAAACCAAATACAGGATGCATAGAGAGTACAAAAAATCTTTATTCATAAGCCAACCATGATTAAAAACAATTAAGAACAAGGCAGCCAGACCTGAGCCTTAAGCCCCTAATATGCCAATATAAAACCGCAAGCCCTGCGTCTCAGTAAATAGTAATAAGCCTGTGTGCGCCTACCTAGGGATCTCTGCAGAAAATATGCATATATATATATATATATATATATATATATATACATATAAAGATATGTGTAACAGTGCCCAAAAGGGGTTCAATTCAAAAAATGCAAGATAAATAACACAGTATTAGGGCACTATACTGCAGAGAGAAAAACCCCCCAGGGAGGCACACACATCCGTGTAAATATATAATCTCAATATATCGCTGTCACCAATATAATAATAAGGTGCATGTGCAGTGAGATACATACAATATCAATTATTAATAAACAAAAACATATACATATATATATATATATAGTGCAAAACCATGTCAGGAAAAAGGGTAATGAGGGAATGAGGTGGACAAGGAGAAAAGGATTATAATCAGGTAGATAAGAGGGAATATTCCCAAAGTGCAGACAGTGAAAACAAGGTTAGATTGAGTAACAGCAAGAAAGGATAAGATGGCTGCGCAAGGCTCACCTAATGAATGGATGAACGGGTCTCAGGACCAGCTGCAAGGGCGCTACCAACGCCGTCCGACTAGTTCTGCCTAAGCTGCAAGGGGACATGAGTATGGTATGTTGGCGCAGTTTAAATAGATCCAAAGGACGTGGCCGCGTCACTGGCTTGACCCTACGTGCCGTCATATGTCAGCACGCGGGGTCAGCCATGCGTATGATGGAACGCATACGTTGGTTTGGTACGCATAACGAATAAAGAAGTCCGCCATCTAGTGGGCAGAAAGAAGAAGACATATGCGAAAACATTAAGAGTAAGTGAAGACTAAACAATGAAAGTCTGGCCGCCATCTAGTGGACAAAAATAGTAAATACAAGTACAGATAAAACAAAGAGATCAGGTACAATACAAAGCATCCTATAATTAATAGATAAAACAATTCCAACAATATGGGGAGAGATTCTGAATGTCCCTATAGGAACAGGCCGGATGAGGCATCCACATTGGAAAGTCTGTACCAGATGAGCAGAGGGTAACTTGATGGATACATGAGACTCGGTCCCAGACAATAAGGCACGGAGCTCGATCCAAGGCAATAAAATATCATGATCAGGGCATCCTAAGTCAAAATTAGAGAGAAATATAATAAGCACCAATTACTGATCTGATAGTCATCAAAAAACACATGTATAGGCATAAGCATATGATAAAGACGCCACATAGTGCCTAGGTCAAACCCCATAATACATCAACCAAATCAACAGGGTCCAATCTTCTCACCAGAACTATAGAGAGAAAAAGCCCACATCTGCTCACTCCATGTGGGCTAAGTATAAAAGAAGCCCCCTTCAAGATGGGGTATATTAAGAAAGCATGAGACCACCAATGAATAAAATTCAAAAAGTCCAGCTTCCTTACCTTGAAGCTGTAGAGCAAATAGAAGAATCAAGAGATCTTTTTAAAATAAACATCATACATAAGTAGAGGGATAGTCCGGCTTCCTTACCAAAAGCTGTAGAATATAAATAAAACGGAAAAAGTGTGCCAATTGTGGTAAGGAGATCACCAACAAAGTGCACAACTAAAAGGAACTATTGTGGCAAATAGCAACCCAAGCTAAAGTCTTCATTGAGTCCCTGGGGGATCCTCGTACCTAGTTTATAGATCCAGCGTAATTCCAGTTGTAATAGTTTAGTAATATGATTTCCACCTCTGTTGTTAAGCTGCAGTTTCTGAAGTCCAATCACCTTCCAGTTTTCTATTTTGCTGAGTGGGCATATCAAGGAGTGTGATGCAACAGTAGTAAGAATTTTATTATCCACATGGTCTCTAAACGCTAATTTTATATTAGAACGATGCTTTTGTATTCTAAATTTAAGAGGATTTTTTGTTTGACCCACATATCTCTTGCTACAACTAGTGTTGGGCGAACACCTGGATGTTCGGGTTCGGGAAAGTTCGCCGAACATGGCCGCAATGTTCGGCATGTTCAGGCCGAACCCCGAACTCCCCGAACATCCCGCTTTTGGGGGCCCTATGGGGTCGCAGGCATAAGGGGGGAGCATGCCCCGAACGCGGTACTACTGCTGAACCGCCCGCTGCCCGGCCTCCCTCAACGCATCACTCCCCGGACTCCTCCTCCTCAGTCACTCACTTCACAGTGCCGCCCACTGCCAGCCACCCACTACCACCGGACCGGTACTTCCTGAAACTTTTGTATGGGGAAGCGGGCAGAGGGGGGAGCGCTAGCGGAGGGGGTGGGGGGAATTTCCGACCCCCCCCCCCCCCCCGCGATCGGGGCATGCTCCCCCCTTATGCCTGCGACCCCATAGGGGGGCAGTATTCGCCCGAACAGGGCCCTGTTCGGCCGAACAGGGGCCCTGTTCGCCGGCCAATTAGTAGTTCGGGGTGAACCCGAACTTAAAAGGCCGAACACCGAACAGGGTGATGTTCTGCAGAACCCGAACAGTGGCGATCACTGTTCGCCCAACACTAGCTACAACCACATTCAAGTAAGTACACCACCCATGAGGTTTGACAGTTAATGAAATCATGCAGTACTATCTGCGAACTGTCCGAATAGTTGCATATGCTCTTAGTTGGCTGCATCAGTGAACAGATGGAACAATTACCACAAGAATAACTGCCTTTAGTGCTCAAAGATCTTTGTGGGTGTGTATAGTGGCTGTGACACAGTTTGTCCTTTAAACTAGGTGCCCTCTTAGCTGTTATCGAAGGCCTTGGGGTGATGAATTGTTTAATCGTGGGGTCACTTAATAGAATCTTCCAATGGTTATTCAAAATACCATAGATCTCGTTCCAATTTTCATTATATGGTGTGGTCAACCTGACCAAATTCTCACGTTTGATATCATGTTTCTTAGTTTGTAACAATCTTTCTCTTGGTGTAAATCTAGCTCGTCTCCAAGCTTGTCTGATATATTTGTTAGGATAGCCTCTGTCCCTAAACCTATCTGCCAATCTACCGGCTTCTCTTTTAAATTCCTCATCATTAGTGCAGTTGCGTCTAATCCTCAGAAATTGTCCAATCGGTATGCCCCGTTTAGTAGCTGAAGTATGAAAGGAGGAGTAATGTAAAAGACTATTAACAGCCGTAGCTTTACGGTATAATGTTGTATTGAGTTGTCCTTCTGGTCCTTTCATGATCCTGATGTCCAAGAAGCATACTTCTCTCTGAGAAATATCAATAGTGAGGAATATATTAAGATCATTGTCATTAATGACTGTCATAAACTCCTGTAGTAGATCTATATTTTCCTGCCATAAGATGAAGACATCATCTATGAAACGATGCCACCCCGCTATGGCGGGGTGGAATCGTTCCAGAGACAACGTCCACACATGCTCTCTCTCCCACCACCCAAGAAAGAGGTTGGCCACTGAGGGCGCGCACTTGGCCCCCATGGCCACACCCCTAACCTGTAGATAATAGGTATTATTAAATAAAAAGTAATTGTGCGTTAGCACGAATTCCAGTAATTCTAACAACCATAGATTTCTAACCCGATGCTCTGTAGATTCCATATCCAGGAAGTATTTTACAGCTCTGAGTCCATGTTGGTGTGAGATGTTTGAGTACAAGCTCTCTACGTCACACGTTACCAAAAGATCTTTATCATCCATTTGAATATCAACTATTTTAGTGATAATATCAGCAGAGTCCCGAATATAAGATGCGAGGGACAAGACATGGGGTTGTAGGCAGAAATCAATAAACGCACAGCATTTTTCGTTTAGACTTCCCATGCCAGCTATTATGGGCCTTCCTGGTGGATTCTGTTTATTTTTGTGAATCTTGGGTAAGATATAGAAGGTTAGCGTAACCGGCTGTTCAACCCATAAATATTCAAGTTCTCTTTTAGTTATAACGTTTTCCTCTAGGCCAAGCTGTAACAGAACTTTTAGTTCCTTCTGATATATTCCCACTGGATTACTTAAAAGTTTCCTATAAAATCTATCATCATTAAGTTGCCTATACACCTCCTTTTCATAAAGATCTCTTGGCCAAACCACAATATTGCCCCCCTTGTCAGCCTCCTTAATGATTATGTCTGTTCTATTGCCAAGTTCAACCAAAGCTTTCCTTTCATCTCCTGTGAGATTATCTTGTATTTTGCTTTTATTGGTAATTTGCTGCAGCTCCCTTGATACAACGTCAAAAAAGACCTGTACTTGTGGGCAGGAGGTAAAGGCGGGCAAATATTTTGAAGCCGGCCTAAAGTGAGTGGTTTTACTTACCCCTGATCTATCTGTTTGTTCTTCCAATAGGGACATCAAGTCCATAAGAATCAAGTTGTCTTGTTCATCCAGATTTAACTCATTCACTATAGGTGCCAGAGGGTCTTTGCAGTATGTCTTTTTAAGCACTTATTTCCTACAAAAGAAGTAGAGATCTTTTAGCATATCAAATGGGTCATACTTATTAAGGGGAGAAAAAGTCAGACCCCTTTGCAAAAGTTTTCGTTCGTTGACTGTCAGGGGTGTATCAGATAAATTAATTATACTTAATACCTCATTTTCCATCCTGGTTTCATCTATATCTCCATCTGCTTTATGTTTCTTTCCCACCTGACGTGAGTCCATTCGAATTTCATTGAGTCTTCCCAGGTGATGAAGAGCACATTTTTCAACATCGGATTCTGTGTACTCACTGGAGTCTGAAACATAACCCCTAGGGGGAGGATTACCATATCCTCCCTGGGGAATCTGTGGAGTGGGCACAGGTCGCTTAGGTTTACGTGGTTTGCCTGTTTTTTTAGGGAAATTCTTCCCCCTCATATTGTTTTTATGTTTCCATAAATAGGCTTTAGAGCCGGCATAGTCCTGTCTATCCCTTAGAAGTTTCTTCTTCTTATTTTCCATTACTTCAGCTTCTAATTTTCTAATATCATTTTTAAGTTGTTCCATGAAAGGTTCAACCAGAGTCCTTTGATCATACTTAGTCAGCTGTTTCAGGAGATCAGTATTTTTGTTTTTTAAGGTTGCTAAAAGTTCCTTATCCAAATCAATCAGCATTTGAATGATTATGCTGGCACACTTGTTCAAACCTCCTTCCCAGATTTTTTTTATTTTTCTCCTCCAATTGCCAGGAGGGGAATATTTGAACTCTCAAACCTCTGGGATATACTCCTTCTTTATCATAGTTTTGCAAGCTTTTGATGTTCCACCAAACTTTTACATAGTGGATATGCATGTTCTTGGTTGCTTCACATAAGGCTCTAAAATCTTCTGGCAAGGATTTATCAATACTCAGCTGTCCATTGTGGAACACCTCATTCAACTTATCACTCCAGCTTCGCTCAAATGCATCAATAAAGCTGTAAGCCATAATTATAATAATAAAAATGCTGCTCTGAAAAGAGACAAAAGAAAGCCTCAAATTAGACATTTTAACACAGAAACAAGACGAGCAAGCATTACTAAGTAACTAATGTTACTACAGTTTCTATAATGGGCTAGGGGAAATGGGTCTCCGACCCGAACCAATGAATGCAAAAAGTAAAAAAGAACTAGAAATCCCCCTTATCAAGATAATAATCAAGCAAAAATGAGCAAACCAAATACAGGATGCATAGAGAGTACAAAAAATCGTTATTCATAAGCCAACCATGATTAAAAACAATTAAGAACAAGGCAGCCAGACCTGAGCCTTAAGCCCCTAATATGCCAATATAAAACCGCAAGCCCTGCGTCTCAGTAAATAGTAATAAGCCTGTGTGCGCCTACCTAGGGATCTCTGCAGAAAATATGCATATATATATATATATATATATATATATATACATATAAAGATATGTGTAACAGTGCCCAAAAGGGGTTCAATTCAAAAAATGCAAGATAAATAACACAGTATTAGGGCACTATACTGCAGAGAGAAAAAAAACCCAGGGAGGCACACACATCCGTGTAAATATATAATCTCAATATATCGCTGTCACCAATATAATAATAAGGTGCATGTGCAAAAAAGGCAGCATAAATCAGCTATGGGATGCAAATAACACCACATTGGTTAAAAGATAGTAAAATGTAACACATGAAATACCACCCTATCAGTGATGCTTAGCCTAAGCTATTTAGATTAGATATGCAGCCTCCTGCCCCAGGGCATTCTGAGGCGTAGTTTCTGTTAACTTCACACAAGGCTGGATTTATACTTTTTTTGCCCTAGGCCAAGTATGTTGTGGCTCCCCTTTCATGTACAGCAGTCCCCCTCCCATTCCATGTGCAGCCCCCTCTTCCATGTGTATCATCCATGTACAGCAGTCCCCCTCCCATTCCATGTGCACCCCCCTCTTCCATGAGTATCATTCATGTACAGCAGCCCCCCTCCCATTCCATGTGCAGCCCCCTCTTCCATGTGTGTCATTCATGTACAGCAGCCCCTCTCCCCCATTCCATGTGCAGCCCCCTCTTCCATGTGTAACATCCATGTACAGCAGCCCCTCCCATTCCATGTGCAGCCCCCTCTTCCATGTGTATCATCCATGTAAAGCAGCCCCGCTCCCATTCCATGTGCAGCCCCCTCTTCCATGTGTATCATCCATGTACAGCAGCCCCCTCCCGTTCCATGTGCAGCCCCCTCTTCCATGTGTATCATTTATGTACAGCAGTCCCCTCCCATTCCATGTGCAGCCCCCTCTTCCATGTGTATCATCCATGTACTGCAGCCCCTCCCATTGCATGTGCAGCCCCCTCCTCCATGTGTAACATCCATGTACAGCTGCCCCTCCCATTCTATGTGCAGCCCCCTCTCTCATGTGTATCCTCCATGTACAGCAGCCCCCTTCCATTCCATGTGCAGCCTCCTCCTCCATGTGTATCATCCATGTACAGCTGCCCCTCCCATTCTATGTGCAGCCCCCTCTTCCATGTGTATCATGCATCTACTGTAGCCCTTCTCTTCATAAACAGTTCCCTTGGGCATCTGTTTCCTTTTTTTCCACGTGTTGCTCCCCACTTGCAGCCTCCTCTTCAGGGGCGCTTCTAGCCTTTTTGTCACTCCAGGCAAGAAAACCTGTGGCGCCCCCCCCACCCATTGGGTGACAATCTACAATCTACGGCGACCCCCCCATACATACACACACACACACACAATGCAGATAACATGTCCCTCACAGTTCAAATGCAGATAACTACAACAACAACAAAAAAGAGCATTTGTAAAGTGCTTTTCTCTCTTAGGACTCAAAGCGCATAAGCATAGCTCAGACCAGTAATTGGATGATTGCTAAATTGTGGTACAGATGAAGCATTCTATAAGTCTGCAAATGCCAGGGGAAACACATGGCTTTTAAGTCTGGATTTGAATAGCTCCAGGGATGGGGCTGTCTTTACTGAGTGTGGTAGGGAGTTCCAGAGGGTAGGGGCAGCATGACAGAAAGCTCTTGCTCCAAAGGTTTTGAGGTGCACTGTGGGAATTACCAAGTTTATGGAACCTGCTCATCTGAGGAGAGGTGTGGAGCAGTTTCAACAAGTCCTTCATGCATCCAGGCCCAAATTGTGTAGGGATGTAAATGTTTAAATGGAGTATTCTCTATTTTACAGATAGCCAGTGCAGTGAGTAATGAAACTGTGGCGAGGCTGGTTTGTTAGTAATATGGCAGCAACATTCTGTACTAGTTGCAGGCAGTCCCCACAGATCAAATGCATATATTATGCCCCGTCCCATAGATAATATGCAGACAACTTATCCCCCACAGATCCAAAGAGGATATCCTGCACATCATGATAACTGACAGTATATACATTGGCAAAAAAGGAGTTAAGGACACCACTTGAACTTTACCAAAGTGCTCAGTAGCCCTTTCTTTGCCAATGTGTGTCCTGGAGTGCAAATACTAAAAGGTCCCTCGGTTTGGAAGGGCTCACGTCACTGGCACGGTTTTACTCCCCCTCCACCATTCATGGCTGTGACTGAAGGTGAGTGAGTGTAGAATGCCCGGTCTACTCCACTCCACCTGTATGTGAGCTTTCCCACCTGCCTGTGCACAATAGTCGCTGCCGGAAGCGTTTAGTGATGCTATTGAAGTATGCATTGCCAGAACGCTCCCAGTTGCAGCGGCAGTACACAGCCATGCTGGAGTGCTGACTATCAGGGAGCGTGGAGTGGATGGGACATGCCACTCGCCCAGCTTCCATTCAGTTATTTTCAGTCAGAGCCATGAACAGGGGCAGACTGCTGGGAAGTTCCTCAGAGCGGCACACAGCGATTATAAACTGCGCAGGCATGAGTTTCAGACAGCATCTGTGCAGTGAAAGAAAGCACCCATGAACAAGCGCTTGCTTTCGCTGTGTTCGCACAGTGCATAACTGCACCTGCACAGTTCGGTCATGCAGGGACACTGGTGAGGGACAGGTTCCCCTGACAGCAACAAGCCATACCAGCACACTCAGGAGGCGGTTATCTAGCCCACCATGGGCTTCATTCATTTGTCAGGTTTCTCAGTTAAGGGTACTTCAATATTTTAACTTGTGGATCAGGGAGAGAGAGGTAAACTGGGGGGGAAACATGACAACCACTGCTGGGGGAGGGGGTCAGAGGGATTAGGGTTTAGCCCCACCAGTTAACAATTCACATTAACATAAATAAAATACATATCATAAAAAGCCATAGCTTTGCATGCTCTGCCCAATACCTCAGTAGTACAGCAGGGTGCAAAGTGAGATACATACTAATGTGCCCAAACGTCCCATGCAGGCTGGATAGCTAGAGAGATAGGAGGCAGAGCTGTGTCATCAGCAGAGCCAGCACGTAGTTTATGTGCTGCTGTCTGTGAGAGGAAGAGCTGGAATGTGTAGGTGGCGACAGGGGTGGGGGGACATCAGAGATGAGAGGAGCCTCAGACTGGAGCTGGGAAAAAGCATGAGCACTTCAGTAGTGCACGTGTGTCACTCTGCTACATACAGCAGCTTCTGCTGCTTCTGTCTCCCCATTGCCTTTCCTGCAGCCTGTATCTTACCAGATCCTGCACCTGATTCCTCCTCTCCAGGGCAGACTGGACGGCTAATCTGATGCATGGTAACTTCAGGCAGCACTTTTCAGTCTATGAGCGCTGGACCCCCGAACTCACACTTTCCCCACACTCTGACTTGTGACTCAGGCAGGGCGAGTTGGCCAGAGCTGCACTGCTAATTATCTCCCAAGCTCTCTCTTATCCTTGCCATTTCAATAAGCAGGCAGCCAGACTGCCAAAGCAGTTCAGGTCATAGCCTCGCTAGTTCAGTAGAACCTGCTACCCCGATCTTCCGTGTGGTGGGGGGCGGAGCAACATTGCATAGTTTTTTATTGGCCCAGAGGGAAGGGGTAGGAGGGGCAGATCAAATTTGCTCTGTATCTATTGGTGGGAGGGAGAAGGCACAGCTATGACAGCGTTGTAGAAGTAATGGATGCCGACATGATATTAGTGTGTGTCAGGCGGACTACAAGATCCAGCAGCCACCGCGCCCTGACAGTGAACGGCGCTCCAGGCAGAGGTTTGGGCTGCCTTTGCCTTCGGGCGCCCCTGCTCCTCTTTCCTACCCCTCTTTTATGTTCAGGAATCCCCTTGGGCTGCTGCCACCCAAGGCTCGGGCCTCGGTGGCCTTTCCAGAAATCCGGTCCTGACTTCACAACAAACAAAGACTCTACAGTGATGCACCTTTCCAGCAGTAAAGATGCCCCCAATGTGTACTAAATTTAACAATGTAAATCAGAGTGAGGTAAGATTTTACACTGTTTAAATCATTTATAAAGTAATATTGTACACAATAAGCTATTTTATTTATTAAATGGTACCTGAGATGACAGGGTATGAAAGTTTTATACATACCTGGGGCTTCCTCCAGCCCCCTCCACGTCCTCCACCTCCTGGAATCTTTGGTAGATGCCCCATTAGATTTGTCAGACGGGGGCAGGCGCAGTCCACACGCGCACACTCCCCCGTCGCACTCCAGCGGGTGGGAGCATTCTGCGCCTGCGCGGTAGTACACTGCGCAATAGTACTATGCAGGCGCAGAACATCCTGGCGACGGGAGCACGGCAGGGGGCAAGCATAACTGGGCCGTAAACACACAGTACACTGCAACTGGGGCATTTACCAAAGAATCCAGGAGGCGGAGGACATGAAGGGGGCTGGAGGAAGCCCCAGGTAGGTATAAGGGCTGGAACCACTACAGCGCTTTTTTGAGCGTTTAAGGAAGCGCTGTAAATCGCTAGCGCTTTCCCTAAATGCTCTGCCAATGTAAATAAATGTAACAAATTCCACAGTACCGATTGCAATCAGCAAAATCGCAATCGAAGAACATGCAGCATTTTGGGAGCGTTTGCGCTTCAATGTAAAGTACTGAAGCGCTGGGAAATCACTCATGAATCGCTACACATAGCGATTTGTGTGCGATTGTAAATTACTGCAAACTGTAAAAAATTATAATTAATGAAAAGGACCAATCAGAATTAAAATCCCTAATCGCTATCACAATCACTGGCAAAAAGCTTACGCATTTTAAAATCGCTACCAAAATCACCAGAAAATGCTCATGAAATCGCTTACAACACGCTAATTGAAAACGCTAGTGATTGTGCTAGCGATTTGTGATTTGTAGCGGGTTCCAGGCCTAAAACTTTTATACCCTGTCATCTCAGGTTTACTTTATGTTATATTCAGTTCCACTGAATGTCATAAGTAAAGTTTTGCATTTACTATTTCAAATAAATGTTTCTTTTTTTTTTGAGACTCTGCCAGCTGCTGTGACTGGCAAGTATTGGATCTACAAATCATTCTTGTTTTATTGCTGTGTAATAAAGCTAAATTATTTGGTAACGCCGCAAACTATTTGTCAATCACCGAGTAGGAAATGTGGCTTCTGTAATGTTAGAAACGTGCATCCTGCCTCAGTAAAACAAGCTATGATTTCTGCTTACAAAAACATACATTTAAACCAACACATGGAACGTGAAACATGCATTTTCAATTGGCTATTTTGTTATTAAAAATAAATGTGTATGCATGATTGAGGGAAAGAAAATATAACAACTTCCCCTTCCCCGGGACGAGTATCTACATCCCTGCAAAACACCACTTTACCCTGCAGGGACATAGATACTAGTCCCTTGCCACCGCGCACTCCCGCTCGCTCCCGAGCTCACTCTCGCCACCAATCATTAGAGGGGAGATGAATAAATGGAAACACAGTTCCCATTCATTGATTTAAGTCCCTGTCTCAATGATCGCATCAATGAGATGCCGCTATAATTTGTAACTTCTGGAGTAACACAACCACGCATTACTTCCTATTCACATAATTATAGTACGTGACGTGAATAGGAAATAATGCATGAGGATATCTTGTGGCCAAATAGTAAAATTACACCTACATAGATTTATTTTAATAAAAAGACGCACACTTACATTTAAAATTAACTCCTTCCCTCCCACACTCTCCAAATACATATTTTGCATAAAATAAATTACAATGAAAAAAAAAATACATACTTAGTTACCTTAGGGACTGAACTTTTTTAATCTGTATGTCAAGATGGTATATTACTTGTATTTTTAAAATTATGGTAATTATGGTAATTAGTGATGGAGGCAAAACTGAAAAAAATGCACCTTTAATTCCAAATAAAATATTTTTGCCATACATTGTATTAGGGAAATATTTTGAATGTTTCAATAATCAGTACAAATGGGCAAATAAAATGTGTGGGTTTTATGTACAGTAGAATGTTTTATTTTAAAACTATAATGGCCGAAACTGAGAAATAATGATTTTTTTTTCCATTTTTTCTTATTATTCCCATAAAAATGCAGTTAGAATAAAATAATTCTTAGCAATAAGTACCACCTAAAGAAAGCCTAATTGGTGGTGAAAAAAACAAGATATAGATTGTTTTGTTGTGATAAGTAATAATAAAGTTATAGGCAAATTAATCGAAGGAGCCGTGAAAGGTGAAAATTGCTCTGTTTTTTTAAGGGGAAAAACCCTTGGAAGTGAAATGGTTAAACACTAGTTTTATTATTAGTAGTAGTAGGTATATAACACTGACATCTTCCGCAATGCTTTACAGAGTAAATATTTATAGATAGATAGATAGATAGATAGATAGATAGATAGATAGATAGTCTCTAGCTGTTCCTCAGAAGAGCTAACAATCTAATCCCTACCATAGTCCCATGTTCATTGTAATCCAATTTTTAGGAGGTAGCCAATTAACTTATCTATATATTTTTGGGATGTCAGAGGAAACCAGAGTGCCTGGAGGAAGCCCACATGGAGAACATACAAACTCTGTGCAGATAGTGCCCTGGCTCATACTCAAACCAGGGACCTAGGAGTGGCTGCAGGTGAGAGTGCTATGCACTACGCCATTATGCTACCCTAGTAAAATATGCTGTGAAGTACGGATGCTTTCAAGACAATGCAATGAACAGTTTTTTTTTATTAAATACCGTACCTATCTAAAAAAAAATAATCTTAAAAAAAATTACAAAAATATTATTGCTCTAATAGACACCTTCCCGCTGTGAAAGGAAGTCAGCAGCAATTTCCTTTCCAAATTATTGGTGCCAAACATTGTGATAGGGACATAATTTAAACGGTGTAATGACCTAGACAAATGGGCAAATAAGTTACATGGATTTTAATTACAGTAGCACGCATTATTTAAAAACTATAATGGCCTGAAAACTGAAAAATAATGATTTGTTTTCCAAATGTTTTCCTATTTTCCCATTAAAACACATTTAGAATAAAATCATTCTTGGCATAATGTCCCACCTAAAGAAAGCCTAATTGGTGGCGAAAAAAAAACAAGATATAGTTCATTTCATTGTGATAAGTAATGATAAAATTATAGACGAATTAATGTAAGGAGCGCTGAAAGGAGAAAATTGCTCGGATGCTGAAGGGGTAAAACCCCTCAGTTGTTTAAAAAAAACTTCTCAAACTGGTAAGTTTTTTGAGACAGTGTGAACCGACCCTTAGGCTTTAGTATTTTGGTTTGCAAGCATAATTTGTTCCGGAAACATGCTTGTAATCCAAAGCACTCTTATATCAAAGCGAATTTCCCCATAAGAATTAACAGAAACCCAGTTGATTCGATCCACAATCCAAAAACAGTTATAGTAAAATAGTATAAAATAAATATGTAAGCAAGATTTTCACTATAACTAACAGAATTATTGCCATCTGGTGGCTCGCCCCAACCTTTTTTTAGTGTGGCTCAAGGAGCTGATTTAGTGACAGTTACTCTTGAGTATTTCATGGAATTGTGATTTTACGCACACTCTACACTCAGAATAAGTATAATTAATTACAATCCTGCAGTGCCAAAGGGAGAAGAACTATCAGCTCAGTTGTGATGACGTGACGTACGTATACTTTTTTTTACTTGTATATCAAGACTTTGCTTGTATATCAAGTCAAAATTTCACAAACATTTTTGCTTGTATTGCAAAACGCTCTTAAAGGGAACCTTAACTGTAAAAAAAAAAAATGAGTTTTATTTACCTGGGGCATCTACCAGCCCCCTGCAGCCATCCTGTGCCCTCACAGTCGGCCGCCAAGCGTACGTTTTTACGCATCCCTGCTGGTGCAGGAAGCTATTGCAGACATCAACAAGTAAATTTGTACGCGTTACGGGTGTAATGTACTTGTTGATGTCTGCAATAGCTTCCTGCACCAGCAGGGATGCATAAAAACGTACACATGGTGGCCGGCCGACTCACAGTCGGCAAAAACGAAACTAGTTGGTAGCGGGGGACCAGAGGAGCCATGAGTGACTGCGAGGGCACACAGGATGGCTGCAGAGGGCTGGTAGATGCCCCAGGTAAGTAAAAGTCATTTTTTTTTTACAGTTAAGGTTCCCTTTAAACCAAGTTACTCTCGATCCAAAGTTTTACTGTAGTAGAATATCATCACCCAGTGCTCCAGTTAATAAACGTTTTTAAAATAAGTGCGCCTTTACAAAAAATCATTAAAAATATTCTTTAAAAAATAGGTAGTACGTAGTTGAAAACACTGGATTGCACAAATACATTCATGTTGAGACCACTAGTCAGATATCATTTTTAGCTGACATAAGTCTCTACTCCAGATCACTTAGCATGATATAGACTTCATAAATAGTTGACATTTTTCATCCATGACTGTTGGGGGAATTTCTCCATAAGCAAGCCACATAAAGGGGCTACTCTGTAAATTCCCACACAAAATTCTGCCAAGAAGCATCTTGTACATTTTTGTTACCGCTTTATTAATGTAGTTGTTGATGATAGGGAGACAATAGGATAATATGTTTGTTGCATAACAGCAGACGGCACATAATGGGATTAGAACGCAATAACACGTCCGGTGACAAGGACAGTCTGTAGCCAACATATGGCACGCTGTAGTAAGGGGAGATGTTCTAGGAAAGCCAGTCTGCTCCTGCCTCGAAAATGAGATCACAAAACCCATCAAACTACTTTCTAAAGTCATCTCTGCCATCAGGAAGACCAGAGGAAAAACAGTTTCAGAATGGCTAAAAAACCCAACTGATAATATTTTCATTGTCCTTTACATATTACACAGTGTTGTAAAATTAAAATTAGGGTGCACAAATCTATATATATAATAAGTACTGTTACTGTTCATTGCAAAAGTTAAATTTGTTCTGAATATCAATCATTCAGTTCGCGTCAACTAGAAACAAATTGCCGTGACGGTTGAACCACTTAGTGTGGGCATTGTCGGGTCCTGCTGTTATCAGAACAACCACAGCAGACATTCCTCCCGAGCCAGCACACCCACCAGCATTGGCACTGATAATCCTGTGGCCCTTATTGTGTATTTTCATGTACATTTTCACAATTACCACCATACGTAATTACGATTTGACATTCAATGTGATGTCATGTAATCCATTCATAATTTTACATATTTTTTGCATAAATTCATGTCGACATTAGCAGGTAATAGCAAAGCCTACATATATGCTACATGGAATTGGGAACAAGTTAAAAAAATATTTTAAAAAGACCGTGTAGTTTTTGAGAAAATTGATTTTAAAATGCAAAGGAAAAATTCCTTTTAGACTCAGAAAAATGACTGACAAACAACGTTTTTCCTTTGCATTTGCGAAAATAAATAAATTACAGTTCCTGATTACAGTTTCAAACGTGCTAATCACTAATGTTTTTTTGTAAAAAGCAATGCAAAGCTAAAGCTGATAAAAAAACTTTGCAGTAAGTGGTGGTTCCCAAAACAGGGGTTACCATCAGGTACTGCAGACAAAACACAGCATGAGGTTTTTGGCTTATAACAGGTTTTCTCAACAAGGGTTCCTTGGCACACCAGGGTTCCTTGAGGTCATTGCAGGGGTTCCCTGACATTCTCCCTCTGGTAAGATTGGTCTCGGTTGTCAGGGTGAAAAAGTACCTCCTTGGCTCCTCTATAAAAAGAAGGGTTAAACTGAGGATCGGTTTACCGGTTGTAAGGAGTAGAGATGGCCCGAACGGTTCGCCGGCGAACGGTTCCCTGCTAACTTCCGTGGATCGCGATCGCAGAGTACCACAAACTTTTCCGGAAGTTCGGTTCGCCCCCATAGTGCATCATGAGGGTCAACTTTGACCCTCTACATCACAGACAGCAGGCACATTGTAGCCAATTAGGCTACACTCCCTCCTGGAGCCCCTAACACTAACAAAGTTACTGTAATAGGGAGGACTATAGAGGAGGAACATGTAATGAGAGCTAAACAAAGAGGCTAGTAAATAAAGTTTTTACCCACACCTTCTTTTAAAGACTATGCCACCTACAAAATAAATCCCAACTAATACAAGGGTTTCCTGAGATCCAAAAATTATTTGAGGGGTTCCTCCAGGGTGAAAAGGTTAAGAAAGACTGGCCTATAAGTAAAAGGAGCACGGCGGCAAGGTATGAAGTGAGCAGAAAGCATAAGTAGAGAGCAATACTACAGTAAAGTAAAACAGAGTAACCAGGCAGCTCAGGGTGACCCAAACTACTAGGAATGTATAGGGTGATAAAAGGAACCAAAAAGCCCTCCTACTAAAAAAGCAAAGCTTGGTGTAATTGCCTTCTTAAAACAGAAGAAAATTTGCAAGCTATAAGTGAACGTTTGTGGTTACCCACAATGCACTACCACTAAATATGCAAATTATCCCTTTTCACCCTTGTTAAGCAAAGCAAACATCCAGAACCGCTGGTGTATAGCAAGCCTATAGCTTTAAGTTTTAAACAGCCATATCAAACCCACATGCACACTGACTGTGGCTCTTCCAGCTGCAAATTTTCTACAATTGTATTTCTCGATAAACTACGCTACGCTGCCTTGAAACATTGGAATATGGATGATTAGTGGCAAATAAAGTATTTTTCACTTAATTGGAGTGCTGATCTCTACCTACTCTATGGTCAATCCAGTGACCATGATCTGAGCGCCCACATCACCAAATGGCATCCCATAACCAGATAGTGTGCACACTCTTACTACAATAGGAGTTGAGATGAAGACTTTGAAGTGGATGGACCTTTTCCAAAGACTCTTCAAGCAAGATAGAATATTTCAAGCAATGGGGCAGACGCCTTCTACTCACAGGATAGAAGACATAGTGAAGTGACTGCAGACATTTGATGAATCACTTGGTAGTTCAAAGGCTGTTAATTTACTAATTGCACAAATGCAATAATTTGTGTGCATAATTAGACACTTAATTAACATAAAACTTTGTTCACGCTGTTAAATTTTCTTCTTATTCAGAAAAAACACGAAGACAGGAAAAATCTTAAAATAGCAGTTGGAGCAGGCATTAACTGAATTTGTAAAGCTTGCTGAATCAACCAGGGTTGAGCACACAGATTACGTTGAATTTCCAACTTTCGCATCGGAATTTTTGCAATTTCAAGTTGATAGTCGGAATTTGTTATTCATGGAATTGCTACTTGTAAATTTCAAAATAATTTTGTGTAGAATTTTCACATTTTTGTTTAGCATGTTAGCATTCGTGCCACCTCAGCATGATCAGTAGACATTTTTTTTTCGCTATCATTTTTGCATAAATAGCGGGGGAAAAAAGTATACAGCATGCTCTAGGAACATGAACACAAACATTCTATGCAAAAAATCTAAGTGAAGGTGGAACCCATTACAAACATATTTTAATAAATTGAAATTTGGGGTTTTCCCAATGCAAACTCATAATTCATGAGATTTGGAATTTGTTCAGAATTTTGTGAGAAAACTGGTAATTTTGATGTATTCATAATTCCACAATTCTGACCATCCCTCAAATCCACCCCTGCACTGCATGCATACTGTCAAACATGCAGATAAATAACAAGTATGTAAGAACAATTGTGTAAGAAACAAGAAAGTAAAAGTGCCCACTAATAATACAATCCTGACTGAATAATCTTAGCAAATCTATGTAGTAGAATCATAAACTCACTAAATATACTTTGAATGGCTACTTTAGGCAGTGTCTCATATTATATAGATGTAGTAAGATTGTGCAGTAAAGACTGTATCATTAGTGGGCACCCAGTAGTGGTTCAAGCCCCAATGGGGATTTGGGCAAATTTAACCTGGAGGCTCCCTGCTACCCTAGAATATTTATCCCCCAGGGCCCTTGTCTTGAGCCAGCTGCCACCCCACCAGATCTCCCCTTCAACTTTACTGTGCTCCTCAGGCCCTTACATCATTTTTGTCAGCATAAAAACTTTGCAGAGGCCCTGGGGAGCAAGTCAGGGGCAGACATGGGGGCTTATCAGGGCCCTGGGGAAAATGCTCCTTTGCCTCTATGGTAGCTCCGGCCTTTTGGGCACTTTAAAGAGGAGCTGTTAGGTATAGGGTCTCAGAGCAAAAAAACACATATATCAGTAGCTAAATATTGGCTGTACTTACATTATATATGCATTTCACTGTCCATGTTTGTACTTCACATAATTTTTATATAGTATTTGCAGAGAATGATGCTCCTGACAGCTCATGGCAGGTTCCATGTTTGTCTGTCTTGTATGAAGCCAATTGTGATGTAATATCCTCCCTCACCTTGCTTCCTGATGATTCGACTCACAAAAAATGGTTCACAACACTACTGTGCAGTGAATATTAATTAGCCATGTGGCTAGGAACAATAGCGGACTCCTGCAGTATACTCTAATGGAAGGTGCCCTGTGAAAAGCACGTTGATTTTTCAGTGCTGGGAGCTTGGGTGCACGAGGTTACAAGCTGCTGTAACATGAGCCTATAGCTTCCCACTGTAAGCAGCCTTAGGGCGGGATAGGTAAATTAAGGGGAGGACCAAGGGAATTCAGTTGGGAGAAAAAGGAGCCCCAGAATGCTTTGCAGTATCTGTTATGTGGCCTGTCGTTCTTCTTAGGGGCTTGTGAATATACAGCCTTGCTGTTCAGCAAACATCAAAGTAACAGAGATTTTTTACTTCAGTGTTGCCTTTTTGGCTTCCTTCTAAACTGTTTAACACAAGAGAATAGAGGTTTAAATTAGCTTTTGCAGCCTGACAGTTACTCTTTAAAGTGTACCTGAAGGGAAACAGTGTCCCAAATGGGTATTTATCTCAGCAGAAGAAGCCTCTTGATAATCTAGAGGCTTCCCTATCTCCCCGCCAGCACCAATCCAGTGCCGGGACCAGCTGCATCTCTTCAACAAGAGCTTGTCGAAGAATGCATGCGGCAATGCTCCTGTTCGTGAATGAGTGTAACCACATGGCACAAGCACCTTGCACCTGCGCTGTAGCACAAAGCCGACCAGGCTCAGCTTTTGCAACCAACACCCACGCAGTGAGGCTACAATCATTCACAGATGTGAGCATGGGCAGGAACTTCCAGAGGGGCCCAGCCCTGGACCGATGGTCTCAAGGAGGACATGGGAAGCCTTTGGAGGGGATACATTTTAAAACCAAGCGCACTCATTTGGGCGTGGGCGTAATAACAAAAAAAAAACTGTTAAAGCAAACCTGAACTCAGAACTTCCTCTCTGCTCTAAAAGATATGCAACAGCATAATAACCTTTAAATAATAACATTTCTTTGTTACAGCTGATACAAATCCTGCAATAAATCTGCACTGTTTCTACTTCCTGATTTATGAGCTTATCTGCCATCTCTGCCAAGGCAGTCATGTGACCCAGGGGGGGAGATCAAATTACAAATTGTGATTAGACACAAATGAGGGGGAATTAAACAGGCTAAACTATCACATACATACAGGTTGCATATCTCTATGTTTTCCTTCTGCCCTGTGCAAGAGTTCAGGTCCACTTTAAGGGAGCATTTTATAGCGGTAGTAGAATATCGGTCAATTTATCTACAACCTAATTGATATAGTGATATAGTGAAATATCGGAAATATTTGCCTATATTTGACTTTAGCCTAACCTCTCCCATCTAGTGAGCAACTAATAACCCTCCCCCCATGGCAACTAATAACCCTCCCCTGGCAACCTCACACCCCGGGCTACATGGGCTACTTGTGCTACATGACCCATTTTTGGTCACTATAATCAGCTGCTGCACATCTAACTTTTGCTATTTTATAAATGACAGGTTCACTTTAACCACTTAGCGACCGCCTAACGCCGATAGGCGTCGGCAGGTCGAAGTGGTGTTACCATGGAAACGGGCACTCGTTCGAGTGGCTGTTCCATGTCAGTTCACGGAGGGTGTCTTCATGAACAGCCTGCGAGCTGTTTACATCATACGGCGTAATCCCCGCTGTTTACATCATACGGCGCTGCTGCGCAGCAGTGCGGTAAAGGAGATCAGCGATCCCTGGCCTCTGATTGGCCGGGGATCGCCGGCATCTGATAGGCTGAAGCCTGTCAGAGGTGGTGCAGGATGGATCGCCATCCTGTGCCACCCAGAAAGAGGAGGGGAGGGAGGGAAAGAGAGGGAGGCTGGGAATCGCTGCGGAGGGGGCCTTTGAGGAGCCCCCCCCCCCCACTACACGCAGGTAGCTGGTGGCGATCAGACCCCCCCAGCAGGACATCCCCCTAGTGGGGAAAAAAGGGGGGGAAGTCTGGTCGCCCTGCCTGCAAAGTGATCTGTGCTGTGGGCTGGAGAGCCCACGCAGCACAGATCACAGAAAGACCGCCCGGTCCTTAAAGTGGACCCAAATTAAAAATACAAGATTTCAGAAATAAAATCTATTTTCTAAATTATAATAATAAATAGCAGCCTTTTTTTCAGCTGCATGATGACAAATATAAAATATTTTACATTTATTGGAGGAACCCCTCCCTTCCTTTCAAATTGCCGGGATTTTTTCCGGCAAACTGGTGGAGTAGATAGTGTCCGTCAATGGAGGAATTGCTAATGGCTGCCCCCAGTATAACCCTAGCTATGAAAAGAGAAGGGTGAAAAGCATGCACTGAAATGATCATAGGTTTGTAGGAGTGTTTATTTCTTTGTATGTGTCAGAGTGGTGCAACTAAATATTTTTAATACAAAAAAATGTTTGGTTTGGGTCCGCTTTAAGTGGTTTAAGAGTGTTTTGGTGAGGATTTCTTCATGTCACATGGCAAACCCCCTTCTTGGAAACATAGCACTAGTAAGGAGTTGCCCAAATGCAGCTTATTCATAAATCTCGCTTCCCAAATCTTGCTGTGCTACGATAAAAAGTGCCATAAACTTTCCCTTATTTATGGACCTCTCCCTGTCTGAATGAACATTGTCAGTCTGTCACAGATGTTTGTTAAACTGTCGTCGCTGTTTGCAGGCGCATGGCTCACAAAGTTATAGTACGAGCAGCTCGATTTCTTTCTTATCCATGAATCAGGTTGGATTAGCGCTACAGCTGCTGTTCCTGCTCGGAGTAACGTCAGAATACCCCTCAAACATCTCAGATTCAGGTTCAGAAATCTAGAACTGAACACCTGCTATATTTGCTGTGACAAATGTAGGGAGAAAACTCGCAACACAACAGCCAATGTGTGTGCAGTGCCAAGCAGGACCATAGAAACCTCTGTAGTGAAAAATAAATCTCCTCACTTGAACTCTGGCAGCTATTTTTGGAATGACATCCTATTGAACCATGTCATGGATAGAGATGCTAATACGGATTCCGCAATTGAAATTTCCTCATTTCCGTTTGGAAATCCGCATTTCCAATCGGAATTCAGAAAACAGAATTCCATGGAAATCTAATTTACCACAACTCGGTAATAGCCCAAACACAGAACTCTATAGCATTGGACCCAGTGGCGTAACAATAGGCCCTGCAGCCCCTGCTCCCGCAGGGGGGACCCGCTCGGGGCCATTTTGTGGGGGCTGGAGGGGTGGTGTAACGATTTTGGAATTCTCTCCGTGATCAGCGCACAAGACGTGCGCTGACACTACGGAAATCCTCCACAAGCGTATAATTTGCGGGAACCCAGCAAAAGGTGCAATGCACCTGTAGAGGGAAATTCCTGTCGACAGGGGGAGCTGTGGAGTGCAGAGGAACAGCTCCTCTGCCTTACCACACACGCCAGACAGGAATTGTACGAAGGGAAGAAACGCAGGGCAAGATAGCCCTGAAAGAGAGAGATCAAAGCGATAGAGGGTATGCGTGTTCATCAAACTAGTCGCCACCCTGCGATGATGAACACACAACCATGAAGACAAAGTGAGAAGGCAATCGCCAGAGATGTGATTGCTAACAGAGACACAAGACCGAATAAGCACAGATGAGGAATGTATGTATGTCCACCAATCTAACCGCCACCTGCGACGGCAGACACACAACAAGGAAACCGAGTGAGAACGCAATCGCCTGAGAAGCGATTGCGAATGAGATTGAGCAAAGGGACAGATTGTATGTGTGTGCACCAAACTAGTTGCCAACCCGCGACGGTGCATACACAACAGCAGATATGAGTAGGAACGCAATCGCGGGAGAGGCGATTGCCAGAGGTGACACAAGGCTACAGCAAGGCAGAGCACGAGAGTAGCAAAGGCACAGCAAAGCATACACTGAGGAGATAAGGAAAATAACAAATGCTAACTAAACGCAAACACCGCACTCATTCGCAACAGTGCACGCGTTTATGCGCGGACCCCACGTGATAAGCACAACAGGGACAAGCACGTCTAACTAACCCCCGACAGACAAACATAAAACAGAGGACGCGAGCGCTTGCTTAATGGTTACCTCACCGAGCCTCCAGCAAGCGTTCGTAGCAGACAAGACAGATACACGGAAACAGGAAAATGTAAGAGATACGATCCACTGCTCTTTCCGTCAGAGCGAGTGCGATCCAAGTAAGGCAACAACAGAACAGAAGGGCCTACCAGCAACAACAGCTGCTCTGGTTAGCACCCCACAAACAGACAGAACAGGCAATACAAATAATGCAATCCTAACTGCACTAGGGAAACCTGCCTAGTGCAGTCCCAGGAATTACTCTAGGCTAATCTTCAAACAAAGAGCAAGGGTGACACTCCAGGCGAGTGTTACACAGGAACTAACTATTATGACCAGCAACTTACTGTGGGACACATAGCTCTTTATAGAGCAAGCCCACAAAGGATGTGGCTAGGCAATCTGCATGACAAACGTATGCAAATTCCTCAGCAGCAAGCTGCACAACTGACAAAAGGTCTCTCTTCCAGACACCTGCAGAATGCAGACCTGAACAGTGGCCAAAAGGCTGCCAGCCTGCGCAGGCAGCCCAGCGGATCCTCACAGGTGGCAGCATGAGGGGAAAGCCTTGTCCACAGTCGACGGGGAGAGGGGAAGTTCCCCCCCTCTCCCTCACCTCGGGGCTCTCCCCTCTGCGCTCCCCTCCAGCTAGTTACAGTGTGTGGGCAGCAGGCAGCAGCGGGCAGATACATACCTTCTTCCGTGCATTCCATCGCAGACATCTCACTCTAGCGGTTGACGTCACTTCCGGAAGTGATGTCAGCCACTAGAGTGAGAAGTCTGCGCTGGAACGCACGGAAGAAGGTATGTATCTGCCCGCCGCTGCCCGCTGCCCACACACTGTAACTAGCTGGAGGGGAGCGCAGAGGGGAGAGCCCCGAGGTGAGGGAGAGGGGGGGAACTTCCCCTCTCCCCGTCGACTGTGGCCAAGGCTTTCCCCTCATGCTGCCACCCCTCCAGCCCCCACAAAACGGCCACAAGCGGGCCCCAGGGGAGGGGGCCCGCTCTGAAATTCTGCAGGGGGGCCCGGTGGGGCCTAGTTACGCCCCTGATTGGACCAATCAGAGAATGCAGAATTTTTCCTAAAGAAATCGGATAACCAAGGTAATTTTAAGGTGGCCACTAATGATATAATTTGCTGAATGATCATTTACGAACAATTCTTTGTATGCACAATCAGAAATGATTGTTTGTGACCACTAATGGAAAAAAATCTCCTAACCAATGCGATCAGATTAATGAAATTGATACGACTTTCGGTTCAATCCTATCAATCTGATCGGATTGGTTTGGTTAGGAGAGTTTTGTCCATTAGGGGTCCTAAACGATAATTTCCAATCACTCATGAAAAGTATCGCTTGCAAACAAGCGTTCAGCAAATTGTATCATTAGTAGCCACCTTTTCCAAATTCAGGCTGCCCCGGAGTTGACCAGATGCATAGATGTGTAGAGCAAATTACACAACTTGCATTCAAAACAGATGCCGCGAATGGAGGACGTTAGCTTCCAAAAACAGTTTGTGTGCAGGTTGTTCAGTACTAGACTCTTCTACAGCGATGACATAGTCAATTTGTGGGATGGGGGAAATATGATTTAGCAGTTTAAAATGCTATAAAAACATTTCATAAAACTTTGTAAACTCTTCAATATTTAGGTGTGATGCAACCAAACATTAACTTGAACATCAACATTACTCACAATATCAATAATAGTCAGCCTAGACAGTAAATTCTGCATCCTGCGAAAATCCTAATTTATCCAGGAGGAGCATTGAAGGATCACTGCATCATCCACTAACCCCTTGTCTCCTCCCCTTGTGTCTCCATCCCAATAATAAATAAAAAGTGAATCCAATCTAGGACAATTTATTTGGATTTCACCTACAGTACAGAATTGATTGTACACAAAACTGTAGCTCATTACTCATACAGGCTCAAATTGGAGTTTCTTAAAAACTGTGTTGTAAAAAGTAAACTTAAAGTGTACCTGAGGCAAACCGCAGATCAAAAAACACATGCTTACCGAAGAAGAAGAGGGAAGCCTCTGGAACTTGTAGAGGGTTTATATGCGGTCCTCCCACCCTCTGTTGCTGCTTTCTGCTGCTAAAGCTTGTTGGATTGAACATTGGCACCCTGCTCCTCTTTAGACAAAAGTGTGGCCCTACTGCACCTGCGTGAGTACCGCTGCACCTGCACAGTAAGCCAAAGCTGCATTGTGCCTGAAGAGGATTGTGGCCCGGATCTTCCAGAGGACCAGAGGGTTCCAGTAAGGTGCAGCGAGGAGGACATGAGAAGCCTCTACAGCGTTCATAGGTATCCCTCTTCTTCGGTAATTACTGTATGTAGTTTTTTTTACCCGAGCATCAGCTACACTTTAAAATACAAGTGTAACAAAACAAAAAAACAGCCCCTATGGGGTACTCAGAATCTTAATGAGCCTTCCCACGTCCTCTGTAGTCTCCAGCGCTGGTTCCCCCGAAAAATTGTAAGACAACCACGGCACAGACACCACAATATTTACCTTAAGGGATCCAGTGCAGGCGCAGAAGTGGCTTTCCGATGGGCTCCAGTGGAAATAGCCGAGCCGATCAGGCCCGCTCTACTGTGCAGGCGACTTTCGACCCAATCGGGCTCTGCTATTTCCACCCGAGCCCAAACGGAAAGCACTGGATCGTGGTAGGTAAATATTTCCCTCAGGGCTTCAATCGCTGCAACAGAGGGATGGAGGAGGATGGGAGAATCCTCGTTAGGGTCCAGAGACTTCCCACTCCTGAGGTAAGTACCCCCAAGGGCTATTTTTGTCATTACATGTTTACTTTAAGCAGAATATGCTGCTATGTCCCTGAGCACCCCAGCTTGCCACAAAACCTTCCAATCTCAGTGATGTAACTGATGAATATAATAATATAATTTTGAATCTGTTTCACTTGGCACGGCGAAAGGCCCGCCATTAAATTATCCGTTCTAGACCTTAGTTTCCAGCAATGGCTGCCTTCCTAAACCCAGGTGGATTTTACGTTTTTTTATTACTATACTTTAGTAAACTCGTGTGAAAGCCTTCCTTTGTCTCCCTGCCACCTAGCATGGTCACACATGAGCGCGGTAAGTGGAGCTGTTAATTCCTTTGTGACAACGTGATTTTCCAGCCTCTAACACGTCGTTAGACGGGCCGGGGGCAGCCAGTGACTGGAAATATTCACACTGAGTTTAACTTATGAATGGAAAATAACTAATCTTGTAATTCCAGCTACTTGTCATAGACATTTGGGCTAAGTGCATTAAAATATGTTATTCGTGTTAAGCAATCGTGATCTATGTTGGTGAGGGGCTGTTGGAAGCGTTTATAAAATAAAGAATAATACACCGGAAAATTTTGCCTCCAGATTCTCCTAAGAAACGCTTGTAACATGACATGATGTGAAAGGCGAACTCCATGTAACCAGATTCGATTGGAAAGTAAATAAAAATATAATTTGTTATTTATTTTATACCTCGTAGAGAGGAACGTTACTGAAAGATAGTAGTAGTAGGAAAATTAATATATAACATGCAAAGTGAAAAGTTAAAAAATAGATATAAACGAATAATTTGTTCATGTTGTTTGATCCACCAGGAGCCTGCTGGTCAGAAGCGCCCCCCACCTGTTTGGTAGATGGCTACTGCTTACTTCCTTATCATCAGAGATGTGCGGCTACAGGCACAGGAGTGCGGACATGGGCACGTAAGACATGGGGACAAGGAGGTCACTGCACACAGGGGACACCGGGCACAGGACAAAGTGGCTGCAGTGTGAGTATGGACACAGCAGTCCAGACATGGGGACAATGGAGGACACTGCACACAAGACACCGGTACGGTACAAAGTATAGACATAGGAGTCCAGACGCGGGCATAGAAAGGGAGCAGACACCGCGCTGAGGACACATGTGGCAGAGAATGGAGAACACAGGCGGAGGACACAAGATGTAGGACAAACAGGCGCTGGTTCGAATTTACTATTCGGACTATAAGACACACTGACAACCCCCCCCCCCCCTCCCACACACACACACACACACACACACACAGAGACACATTTTTGGGGAAGAAAAAGTGTGTCTTATAGTCCGAATAATATAGTAATAAAAAAATGACAATAAAAAAATACATAAATAGTTACCTTAGGGACTCAACTTTTTTTATATGTATGTCAAGAGGGTATATTACTGTTATTTTTTTAAAGTGTGGGCTTGTAAATAGTGATAAATGCAAAACTGAAAAAATGCACCTTTATTTCCAAATAAAATATTGGCACCAGACATTGTGATAGGGACATAATTTAAATAGTGTAACAACCAGTACAAATGGGCAAATAAATTACATGGATTTTAATTACGGTAGCATGCATTATTCAAAAAACTATCATGGCCGTAAAATGAAAAATAATGATTTTTTCCCATTTTTTTCCATTAAAAACATTTAGAATAAAATAATTCTTGGCATAATGTACCACCGAAAGAAAGCCAAATTGGTGGTGAAAAAAAAACAAGACATAGTTCATTTCATTGTGATAAGTAGTGATAAAATTATTGGCGAATAAATGAAAGGAGCACTGAAAGGTGAAAATTGCTCTGGTGAACATATTAATATTCTTCAAACTCTCTTTTTTCTAGCAAGTTTTCTGATTCATACAGCAAGAAAGCTCCAAATCAAAATGCAAAGTCATCTATTCATCAATAATCTGGTCACATTGCAGCACTTTCGAAAAATGTGATTTTCTTTAAACTTACCTTTTTATACATTTTCTTGCAAAAAAAAAGAAAAATGAATAATTTAAAAGGCAACTGAAGCAAACACAGCACACAGTTTTTGAATGTCCATTTGATATACTAAAGTACCCACACATGTCATTTCACCCATGCAAAAAGTAATTGCCCACCTTAGCCAGTCAATCAACCAACGATCCATATTATATTAATGATAATTAAAATAAATCTAGAAAAAAAAATCAAACTTGATTGATACAAGCCCTAGCGCTTAATATTACTTAACCTCCTTGGCGGTAACCCCGAGTCAGGTTTGGGGTGGAAAGAAGAAGCAAGGAGCGGTAATCCCGAGCCTAACTCGGGGAAGCCGACGGGAGGTTTATGCAGCACAGTGGGCCTTCAAACTTACCCCTCCCAGGATCCAGACGCTGGCAGCCATTCTTCTTCCAGTACTCAGAGGCTCTGGATCCCTCAGTTGAGATAATGTTTGTCATCATAACGACAGACAGCTATCTCTCTATTGGGGTACAGAGCCACCCGGAGGACGGAGGGAGAATTGAAGCGCTGGTTCCCAGGGAGGTGAGTAAAGTGCAGGGGCTGCTGCAGATCTCTCTGCAGGATGAATTTTTCTTGCATTTAGGGTCTAAATCCATGTGGAAAAATGGAACCTGTTTTAGACCCTAAAATCCGGAAATAATCGTACCGCCACGGAGGTTCAACAGAAACTTTTGCAGCCGTGTGGAATTGCATAGTGACCACGCAGTGAAAGGAATATGGGGCTGCCATATTTATTTCCTTTTAAACAATCTTTCAGTCTTTCCTGCTTCAGGTTTTAGAATGATCTAGACAATTTCCTGACTTGCTACGGTGCAGTTAGACCTTAAATGAGCAATTCATAATTTGAGGTGTCTTTCTGCTAACCAGAGGCGCTTAGTACAGACCCGCACAGCAATCGCTATATACTCCTTTCAGAACTGCCTGAGGAAGTGGGGTGACACCCGTGAAACGCGTTGCAATATTTTGGAGTGTACGAATAAAATGTTTGTGTTATACGTCAACACGAGCCTAATTGTTGTATCCTTTGGAGTGGTTCACAGTCCACCACTGCCACGTCCATGTTTTAAACTTTTTATAAAATTATTTTATCCTTTTGGCGCCTCTGTTCTCCTGCATTTTTCTGCTAACCATTCAGCCACATTGGGGGGCAATGTGGCTGAATTAGCAGAAAGACACCTTAGATGCTTACATAACACATAAAGAGCATGGAAGAAAAGGATTTTGTGGCCAGTAATGAATATAAAGTTATTATTTTGGGGGGCATCTTCTTCCCAGTGATATTGCCCGCCCACCCTCACAGGGGTTGATTTTTGGTTTGGGCAATTGGCTCCTACATTTCCCCATCTATGTCCCTTTACTGGAGAGTGACCTAACCCTCATGGAAGGAGGTCTTTGCTTGGTGGTTTCAAGCACATTACATAGTTGCCATTCTGCAATCCGGTTTTGTAAATATCAAACTTGTATTCTCTCATTGTTCAGATATGCTACTGTATAAGCCAGTGATGGCTAACCTTGGCACTCCAGCTATGACCAAACTACAAATCCCATCATGCCTCTGCCTCCCCGAGTTATGCTTAGAGCTGTCAGAGTGTTGCAATACCTCATGGGACTTGTAGTTCCACCACAGCTGGAGTGCCAAGGTTAGCCATCACTGGTATAAGCGGTTCCCGGTCTCTTCTGTTTGTTTTTTCCTTCAGGCTGGGTGCACGCTTAGCAGAAACGCTAGCGTTGCGTAAAACTCTGCATTTTATGCACCAATGTTACTCAATGGGCCACATAAATGGATGGGTATGCGTTTGTACTTTGGCGTTTTTAAAATTGCTAGTTTTGTTGCATATTATGCATGAATGCATCAAAAACGCACATAATGAAAGTCAATGGAAATGCAATGTATTGCGTTTTGTATGCGTTTTGATTGTTTTTTTATGCGTTTTTTTTTTATATAAACATTTCTGATGTATTTCTGCTTCCTGTTGTCTTCCTAGTGATTTGCATAAAACACAATACAAAAATGCATTGCAAACACATATGCGTTTTATATATGCAAATCGCAAATGCGTAGAAACGCATGAAAAAACGCATATGCGGCAAAACAAAAAGCAAACAAAAAACGCCACGCACATGACAGAAAACGCTACCTTTCATGTTATGTTATGTGTGCCCCCAGCCTTATGGAAGATCTGCAGGTATTCCAGGCCTGTACTTAAACATACTAATTTCTATGTGTGATGTGATAAAAGGATAAAGGATACCGGGCACCAGCTGCTTTGCAAGGCTAATTTATTTCATCCCACCAAGACAGACACCAAAATTCAGGCAGTAGGTCTAACAGCCGTTTCGCAAGCTGACAATGCTTGCTTCCTCTGAGGAAGCAAGCATTGTCAGCTTGCGAAACGGCTGTTAGACCTACTGCCTGAATTTTGGTGTCTGTCTTGGTGGGATGAAATAAATTAGCCTTGCAAAGCAGCTGGTGCCCGGTATCCTTTATCCTTTTATCACATCACAATTGGTGTCTTTCAACCGGAGGCACAGGGAGCAAGTGTTGAGGACCCCCCAGAAGGCTGCCTGTTGTTACATTTGGTGCCGATCTTCCTTTCATTCCTCTATCATTTAATTTCTATGTGTATTATGTAAATGCAGGGAGGGGTCAAGCGCTAGTATGGAGCCCGTGGGCAAGAGTAACCTCGGACCCCCTTACCCCCCAAGACAGCTGCTGAAAACTCCCCACCCCCCAACTTTATTATGCTCCCTGGGGACCCTGAACCAGTAATGGTAGCATAGCAACTCACCTACCCCTGATGGCATGCTGCTCCATTAGTCCACTGAATCTGTTGCATAGTCCACTCCCGACCTACATGATTTTTCCATACAAACGGACTCCAGAGCACCACAATGGACCACCGGAGTGGATTCTGCATTGTCCGCTCCAGATGGGCATTAGAGATCTGGCTCAAGTGTGCACTCAGCAATACCTTAACGTCACACTGAAGCGAAAGAAAAATAAAACTTAGGCTATAATGAATTGTATGTGTAGTATGGATAATTTATAGAACATTAGCAGCAAAGAAAATATTCTCATATTTTTATTTTCAGTTATATAGCTTTTTTTTTTAATAACATTGCATCATTCTCTAAAATTAGCAATTACAAACCACACTCTGGGGTTGATGCACTATAACAAATAACGTTCATTATCAAAGTTAACACATGCCTTATAAGAGTTAACATGCCTTATCAGAGTTAACATGCCTTATTAGAGTCAGTGTGCCTTATCAGAATAGCATAGCGAGATCTACCAACTTACGCCTGCTAATTGGCAATGACAAGAGCTCCACTCGTCCTGCCCTCAGCACCTGCGGGTCCAATCACTTTAAAGGACATTATCCCGCACTTTGATTGGCCCAATAGGCTGCCTGTCACGTGGCAGGAAACTTGTGCAGGGAAAGTGCGGGGATAATGTTCTTTAAAGTGATTGGACCCGCAGGGGCTCAGGGCAGGACGAGTGGAGCGCTCATCATTGCCAGTTAGCAGGCATAAGTTCGTAGCGCTCGCTATGCTATCTGATTAGGCAAACTAACTCTGATAAGGCACATTAACTCTGATGAGGCACGTTAACTGTGATAAGGCTCACTATTTGTTATAGTGAGTCAACCCCTCTGTATTTTAACCTCCTTGGCGGTAACCCCGTGTGTGAAACAGGGTTAGCCGCCGGAGGGTGCCGCTCAGGCCCTGCTGGGCCGATTTACATAATTTTTTTTTTGCTGGACGCGCCAGCACCCCGAGTGCGCCCCCCCAGACCCCGTGCGCTGCCTGGCCAATCAGTGCCGAGGGGTGGATCGGGACTCCCAATGACGTCCCGACGTCGCTGACGTCGGTGACGTCATTCCGCCCCGTCGCCATGGCGACGGGGGAAGCCCTTCAGAACGGGATTTCCTGATCGGAGATCGCCGAAGGCGATCGAAGCGGGTGGGGGGATGGGCCCTGGGCTCGCTACATGATTTTAAAAAAATAAAATAAAAAAAAACTTCTGCGCTTCCCCCTGGCGGAATTTTTCATACCGCCAAGGGGGTTAAACTATGAAGCAGAGCAGAGCTAATGACCCTTTTACCTTCCCTGCAGTAAAACCTTATCTGAAGTTGCCTGTCACTGTTTCTTTGATGCATAAGTGCTTCAGAAAATAGGACCGTCTCTGACCCAAGTTGGGTTGGAGAGCTCAGAGAAGCCCTTTTGCATAGATAACAACGGAAGTTTCTTAACTCTTCCTGTACTGGAAACAATATGAGACTTGTTTCTTTGCTACTACCGCTCTATTTCTTAAGGTGGCCATACATCAGGCAATCGACCATCCAATTCGATTACTGTAATCAAATTGAAAATTGGTGCTGCCAGTGCATGCCCAACTGACAAAGAGAACAATTTCGGGTTGGTCTGGTCGCATTGTTGATCGTGGATGCTGCAAAATGTAGGGCCAAAGTTGGTTGGTTAGGTGTGCGGCGGTACGGTGGTCGATTCCGGAACGAGCAACAAAACCCCCGCCGCAATGTATAAATGTTCTCCCCTGTGTGTGCATTTATACATTACCTGTCCGTATCAGCCTCCATGCGGTATCCATCCATCTCGCTGGGTTCTGCATACACTCATACACTCTAGCAGCGCATAGCGTCTAGCGTTAAACGATATGCACCACTAGCGTGTATGCGGTTGGTAGATGGACGGACACCGCGTGGAGGCTGCTACTGAACAGGTAATGTATAAAGGAAAAATAACTCTTGCGCCTTTGCAAATTGATGCTTTAGTAATTAGTTAAAATATGTATACAAAACCATTAGTAAAATATCAAATGGTTTTATATACATGTTTTAAATAAATATTAAAGCATCAATTTGCGAAGGCGCAAGAGTTCTTTTTCCTTTATCTGTGTTACTATTAATGGGCTAAGGAGCACTACCCCATCTCTCTTTGCAGCCTACTTTAAGGCCTCTTTCACAGTGGGACGTTAAAGTTGCACGTTATAAAAGATTATAACACAGACTAACGCACAGCAATACAAAGTCTGTGTAACATTCACAGTGCACACGTTGCGTTGCGTGTAACAGCTGCATGCTGTGGGTTTAGCAACAGACGCGGAGCTAGGGGGGGTCGGGGTAGGACAAGTGCCCCCGGGCGCTAGGTCCCGAAGGGCGCCCCCAGCTCAGCTGCAGTGTTGTTGTTTTTTTTTATATACATTTATTTTATGAATATCGATACGCTGCTACGCAGCGCTCACCGCCGGGCCGGATCTCCCCATCCCCAGTCAGCAAGTGACGTCACTGACGTCACACGTCATGATCGCCGCACCGCCGCGCAGCGTCCATATAGAAGTGGAACGCTGCGCAGAGCAGCCGGTAAGTCAGGAGAGCGGCGCCGCCAGCCAGCCCAGCCCGCCGGCACCTGAGCCCCATCCCAGCCCCATTCCTCTAGAGGCAGGCTAAACACAGGCAGACAGCGCCGTGGAGCCCCAGGTCAGGTGAAGCTGAGTCCAGGACCAAAGTGCGCGGGGGGGGAGGGGGGGGGCAAAACAGTTATGGTGGTCAGGTCAGGTGGTGGAATATGTTACTGAGGGAGGGTGGGTGAGACTAAGGGGGGGGGGTACACAGTTATGGTGGTCTGGGCATATATACCCCTGGCTACCTATACTGGGCATATATACCCCTGGCTACATATACTGGGCATATATACCCCTGGCTACATATACTGGGCATATATACCCCTGGCTACATATACTGGGCATATATACCCCTGCCTACATATACTGGGCATATATACCCATGGCTACATATACTGGGCATATATACCCCTGCCTACATATACTGGGCATATATACCCCTGCCTACATATACTGGGCACATATTATACCCCTGGCTACATATACTGGGCACATATACCCCTGGCTACATATACTGGGCATATATACCCCTGGCTACATATACTGGGCACACATACCCCTGCCTACATATACTGGGCACATATACCCCTGGCTACCTGTTCTGGGGACATCTATACCGCTGGCCACCTATTCTGGGGACACCTATAGACCTGGGGCTACCTATTTTTTGGGGAACCCCTGCTGTCAGATTGAGTGTATTTTGGAGAACTGCTGCCAGGTGAGAGGTGTCTACCATATTAAGGGGGCATTCTGCCTATTTATGTGAAATGCTGTCTATTTATGTGCCTCATGACTGCTGAATTTGTCTTGTTGGGGGCCTCATGGTTACTGAATTTGTCTTGTTGGGGGCCTCATGATTTGTTGGGGGCCTCAAGATCACTGAATTTGTCTTGTTGGGGGCTTCATGATTGCTGAATTTGTCTTGTTGGGGGCCTCATGATTGCTGAATTTGTCTTGTTGGGGGCCTCATGATTGCTAAATTTGTTTTGTTGGGGGCCTCATGATTGCTGAGTTGGTCATGTTGGGGGCCTCATGTTTGCTCATGATTGCTGAATTTGTCTTGATGGGGGGGGGGGCTCATGATTGCTGAATTTGTCTTGGAACATGCTGGAAGGTACATACTGAGGGAGGGTGGGTGAGCGTGAGCCTGCTAACCTCCATATACATTTGGCTCCACCCATAACCACGCCCATATTTTTTATGTGGCCATGCCCCTTTTTGTCGCTGCGCAACCTTACCTTTTGGGGGCGCATTAATAGTCTTTGTCCCCGGGCGCTGAAAACCCTAGCTACGCCTCTGTTTAGCAATACATTTGCTGCGTTATGTGTGTTGCACATGCTCAGTAATGTGTTTTGTTTTTTTAAATGTAACGCATGCACCGTTTTTGTTCGTTCAGTATGCGACGAAAACGGCGCACCAAGAGACACATAACACAGTGCAAAATAACGTCCAATTTCATAACCTACATGCGCTGCATTAGGGGCACGTTGTGCGACTTTAACGTCACATCAAACGCAGCGTCCCACTGTGAAAGAGGCCTTATGCACAACTCCATTGGTTAGCGCTGCAATCATTTGTATTTACAGGTAATCTATAAATGCACACACAGGGGGGCACATTTATACATTAGGGGGGCAGCGGTGAGGCAGATGCGGCGGGCTCAGCCAATTCCCTGAAGATGTCATGCTGAAATCAGACGGGAATCGGCCTGTAGTATTGGTGAAATGCTGCCCACTTTACGATTATTTTATGGCGAAATGCTGCCCACTTTACCCACTTAACGATTTATTTCTGGTGAAATGCTGCCCACTTTACAATTATTTTATGATGAAATCCTGTCCACTTTACGATTAATTTCTGGTGAAATGCTGCCCACTTTACGATTATTTTACGGTGAAATGCTGCCCACTTTACGATTTATTTCTGGTAAAATGCTGCCCACTTTACGATTATTTTACGGTGAAATCCTGCCCACTTTACGATTAATTTCTGGTGAAATGCTGCCCACTTTACGATTATTTTACGGTGAAATGCTGCCCACTTTACGGTTAATTTCTGGTGAAATGCTGCCCACTTTACGATTATTTTACGATGAAATGCTGCCCACTTTACGATTATTTTACGGTGAAATGCTGCCCACTTTACGATTATTTTACGGTGAAATGCTGCCCACTTTACGATTAATTTCTGGTGAAATGTTGCCCACTTTACGATTATTTTACGGTGAAATGCTGCCCACTTTACGATTAATTTCTGGTGAAATGCTGCCAACTTTACGATTATTTTACGGTGAAATGCTGCCCACTTTACGATTCATTTCTGGTGAAATGCTGCCCACTTTACGATGAATTTCTGGTGCATTACGATTATTTTATGGTGAAACGCTGCCCCATTACAATTATTTTATAGTGAACGCTGCCCCATTACAATTATTTTATAGTGAGACGCTGCCCCATTACAATTATTTGGTACCTGTGGGGGAGGGGGGCCCCATCCAAGTTTTCGCAGGGGGACCAGTGATTTCTAGTTACGCCCCTGTTTTAATACCTGTGTTATGATCATATTTTTTTTGAAATATGAATCTGAAAGAGTGTTTACAGAGGTTGGGATAGAAATAACTAATTAGTGTAAAAAACAGCTTTACTTTTAGATATGGTAGGCATGATTTACTAAGGCGTGTGTAAAGCAAACTTGAGGAAAACTAGCTTGGTTCCCTGAACAACCAAACACCATCTGTGGTTCATTTACCAGATGCATCCTCAATGATAGTACTTGACAGCTTCACAAATTTTGCCTTAGTTTCTTTGCACCTTTCTTGATAAATCAGCTAAGTGTATACATACATTTTCTTTATTAGTTTATTAGTATGGAATTTGATCTGTTAGTTGAGACTTATGCATATTCCATACACAGTAATATGGTGTAGCTTATCAGACGAGGTCACACCTACAGTTTAGATGCTTAAAGTGAATGGGAACCACATTTTTTAAAAAATGAAGCAAATACTTACCTAAGGAGAGGGAAGGCTCTTGGTCATTTAGAACCTTCTGTCTCCTTTCACAGTGCTCCCTATCCTATGCTGGCTCCCCCCCCCGTTTCAATCCCCCGCCAAAAGGGTATTTGGAAGTCTTCGGGAGCCGCGTCCCCCCGAAGACGTGCGGCTCCATACTGCACAGGCGTGAGCGCGCAAGAGAGCGTGCTTGCGCATGCGCAGTACAGGGCCGCCCTTTTTCAGGAGCACTCGGGCTCCCTGAAGACTTCTGAAGCCTCCTTCGGCCGAGTAAAGCAGTATTTGACTAATTTAGTCAAATACTGCTACCGGGCGAGCCAGCACTGGAACGAGGGGACCAGGAGAGAAGCCGGAAGGCTCTATAGGACCCAGAGCCTTCCCTCTCCTTGGGTAAGTATCTGTCTCATTTTTTTAAATGCGGTTCCCATTCACTTTAATCAAATGTAAAGTGCCTCCAACCAGCTGAATTTAAAGAAACCTGAGCTGAAAATAAACCTTTGTGATAATTAGTAGTATGTGTAGCAACAATAGTATATAGAGTTTCCCCGCAGTCTCATATTCATATTTTTAATTTAGCTGTAATATTCGATCTGTGAAATTCTACAGCTGCCATTTCAGTGTGACATACAATCTGGTTCATTCAGAACCATATAATGAACATTTAAACTTGTTAGCACTCTTTTGTTATCAGTAGTGTTTGTTCACTCAAATAAAGTCATTTGTTTTCTTGTTTACAGTTCAGGAGAGCGCTGCTAAATTTGACTTGCTGCTCAATTGATTTATTTGCACACATATAACACTGCTCTCTTAAAGCGAAACTGAACTCAGGACTCCCCCTCTTTGCACTTCAAGATAAGCAATAGTGTAATAATGTAATAAGCATTTCTATGTTACAGCTTACAGAACTCCTGCAATAAATCTGCAGTGTGTCTACTTCCTGCTTTGTTGGAAAAAGACAACGGGTTAACATTCTGTGTGTACATTTTAGCTGTGTCTTCCGAGGACTTACAAATGTCTGTGCTGACACAGCAGTGAGATCAAATTACTCTTGAAATTATTTGAAAATGAGGGGAAATTAGACAGGCTTTTAGGATATTTTTCTCTCTGTATTCCTTGTTTCTTGTGAAAGAGTTTAAGTTCACATTAAGTCTTTGAATGGATACAGGCAGGTTCTAAGTTGGGCTAGTACTATCTATACCCATGTGTATCTCGTCATGTCACATGTCAGTTTGGGTACACTTTAAAAAAAATACACTATATGTGTAGCAGCAGCCAAACAATGAAGACACTGAAAGATGAAGTAAAAAATAATTAAAATAACACATAAAAAACATTTAACATTACAACTGGAATGACACATTTAAGCAATACAGTGCACACTGCATAAAACAGTTATATCTAAAGTTCAATTTAATATAATGCACATTTCTAATATTCATAATAACCACCATCTTTCACAAAAATCATGCTAACTGGTTTTGTTTCAGTGGCTGCATAATCTCGACTTTAAAGTGGATCCAAGATGAACTTTTACTCATTGCATAATTGTGTTCCTTTCCTATTGTTTATAGCCAAATATCTTTGTTTTTGTTTTAATATCCTAATTCCCTATAAACTAAACAAGCCACGCCCACAGTTTTCTGAGAGCCTTGGCAGTAGCAAGGGCTCATGAGAGCTCAGTCTGGGCAGGAGGAGGGGGAGGTATTACTAGCCAGACATTTCAGAGGCAAAGGGGAGGAGGAAGCAGGAGGGGGGATTAGGTTTTTTTCACAGAAGATGCAGATAAGCTTGCCTGTTTGTAATGTTTACAAACAACATGGCTGCTGTCGTATCACAGGAAGAAATAATCATATCCTATTGAAGCTGTTTGCAGCTAGATTTGCTGTGTAAACTATCTTTAGATAAGATTAACTTTAGATAAGATATATAGACAAGTTACTTGTGATAGTTCGTTTTTCATCTCGGATCCGCTTTAAAGAAGACCTAATCTCTTCCACAGGAGAGAAGGAAAACACAGAGAAACACCCACCCTGTGTGTATTTAGAGATAACAGCCTAATTATCCCTTATCTGCAAGTAATGAGCCACTGTAATTTGAGCTGTCATCTCTCTTTGATATGTGTCGCAGGTGTACCTTTGAGACAGGCTTTATGTAAACAGGACTTAAACCCTTTCTGTGCTCCGAGGAAACCAGGAAGTAACTATGCTGCAACATCTCTGAAGGAGCTCTATAAGCTGTAACAAGGAAATGTTTATCTGTAAAGGTTATTATGCTGTTGCTTATCTTATAGAGCAGAGAATAAGTCCCGGCTTTAGGTCTGCTTTAAAACCACAGGGTAATCCATACTAAGCCAGGAAAAACTCATATGAGGGCTGGTGCACACCGAGCGGCTTTTTCAGCGTTTCTGCAGCCGCTTGCGGCTGCTGATACGCTTGGTCAATGTATCTCAATGGGGTGGTTCACACCAGAGCGGGAGGCGTTTTGCAGAAACGCATACTCCCGGGGTGAGGCATTTTTTGGATTGCGGATGCGTTTCTGCCTCAATATTAAGTATAGGAAAAACGCAAACCGCTCTGAAAAATGCCTGTTCAGAGCGGTTTTGCCGGCGTTTTTGTTACAGAAGCTGTTCAGTAACAGCTTTACTGTAACAATATATGAAATCTACTACACCAAAACCGCTACACAAAACCGCAAAACGCTAGCTGAAACGCTGCAGAAAAATAAGAAAAAGCGTTTCAAAATCTGCTAGCATTTTGCGGATCTGCTAGCGGTTTTTGATGTGCACCAGGCCTATAAGTAGATAAATACTTGTTCTACTTACATAACATACAGTATGTATTGTGCAGTCCACGTTTTGATTTCAGTGAATAATATATAGTAAATAAAGAGAATTATGTTCCTGGAATTTGCCATTTTGGTTCCCTCTGACTAAAGCCAATTCTGTTGTCATTTTCTCCCTTACTTTTTTTTTCTCCCACAAAATGCATAGCTTGTAAACATGTGAGCATAAATCAGGTTTCAGCTAAGCAGCTCACTGAACTGCATTCAGCCAATCAGTGAGGAACAGGAATGTGGGAGGGAAGATGACAAGCTTCCCCGCTCTCCTCAGCAATGGCAAGAATAGGCCCAGGCAGACTGAGATGAGATTTAATACAGCAGAAACATTTCTGATTAGATTGGAATGCTTGCAATGCAGGGTAAGGCCGCAGTCTGCATAATGAACACAGAGCAGTGCGTAAATGATTTTGTGGCTGACGATCCCTCTATAAGCTCAATGTGGCTTTGCTAAGTAGAGAGCTGATTTGACCCCCTGAAAAGCAGCCCAATAAGATCAGGTGGGCTGGCCCTGGACTTGATCCAGCCTCACATGTTCCAACTGCCTGAAAAGTCTTCATACAAGTCCATTGAACGTCCGAAGCGTAGGTGCCGGGTGCACTATCACTGAGAAAAGATGCTCACCAAGCTTAAACCGTCTCAGTTCAGTAATGAGGAAATTGCAAGGTAGCATCCATTATTGACTGTTGCTTCTTCAAAAAAGAAGGTACTGATAATGCATGACTTCCTAAGGACATTGATTTTTGGAGAGGTCCTTTCATGTTGCCAGACTGATAATAAATTATAATTAGTTAGCAAGGTTCTAGGAGCACTCGTGCATAAACCTTCAGAAATAAAGCTTCTATGGACCATTTACTGTGTATTTTCTTCATGTGCACCAAGAGTTATTAATGTTTAATGCTGTACAGGAACCTCATATACATGGATACACACATAAGTGAAACAGCCCCCCCCCCCCATCTAATTAATACAGTTGTGTTCAAAATTATTCAACCCCCACTGAAATTTAGTGTTTTGGCCAGTTTGACATTGATTTTGATCATTTCAGTCATCTTGTTTACAATTAAATCAAAGAGGCACTTGTAAGTCAGACAAATATAACATAACATTTATAATGAAATAACCACAAATGTCTTTTCTGTGCTCACACCATTATCAGTTTTATTCAACCCCCAAGTGACATTCATTCTTAGTACTTAGTACAACATCCTTTTCCAGTTATAACAGCTTTTAAACGTGAAGCAAAGCTTGACACAAGTGTTTTTCAGCGATCTACGGGTATCTTAGCCCATTCTTCATGGGCAAAAGCCTCCAGTTCAGTCACATTCTTAGGCTTGCACGCTGCAACTGCTTCCTTTAAGTCCCACCAGAGGTTCTCAATCGGATTTAAGTCTGGTGACTACCACAAAAGTTTTGAGATAGTGTAATGCCTTTAATAGCATGGGCAGGATGAAAACTATCTGCCCTCAATAAAGAGTTAGTAGCCGGTTCTTTCCTGTATAAGCGAGTTGAGATAAGGCCATCGCCCCGAGACCGAGGGATCCAAAAAAGGGACATCTGAAAAGCTTGCCTGCATAGTGAATTTGAGGTTGCGAGTATTGCTGTTAATTCTTTTAACAAAATTTGACAAAAGGTCCTGCCCATCCATCCAAAACATGAGGATGTCATCGATGCACCTATGCCACGCCAAAATGTGGCACAGTTACATCAAGAGACCCTCATCAGTAACATCTCTCTTTCCCATGCCCCCAGGTACAGGTTTAAGAAAAAATACATTTATTCTTTTCCGGGTCAAAGAGTTCACTTTCTGACTTGCGTCAGGGAGTGATTGAAAAAAATCGCTCTTTGCTTTTAAAAAAATGTAGCGTGCAGGCAAGCGTCAGGAGGCGCTAAAAAAAATTGCGCACAAAATCGCAAAATGCTTGCATTTGCGATTTTAATGTTAGATGTGCACAAGGCCTAAGAGTGTGGCTGGGGAAGGGGGGGAAGGAGGGAGAGGGTATGAAGGAGGCTGATGGGGCATTTTTGGATGACAAATGAAATGTCACTTTATTTTTTTTTCTTTACAAAAAAGTGCAATGACTATAGATTTGTATGTGCTGCACAACTCTTTTTTGCAATTTAAAGAGAACCTGTACTGAGTAAAAATATTTAAATTAAACACATGAGGTAACCTAAAATGAACATTACATAGTTACCTTGCCATCAGTTCCTTTCAGAAGTTAACCATTTTCTTCTGACAATAATCCCTTCCAGTTCTGACAATATTTTGTCAGATCTGAAATATATCAATAGCTGTCAATAAAATATCAGTTGCTGTCAGTTATAGCTGAGAGGAAAACTGATGTACCAGGTAATGTCCATGTTTCCCTATGGCTCAAGTTGGCAATGTTACAGTTTAACTGTGTGCTGACCAGAAAGCTGTTATGGGTAATGGCCATTTTCAAAATGGAGGTCGGAAAATTCCCTTGATCACAGTGAACACACAGGACGTGGGTCAGGAGAAAGACACTGAGGAGTAGACTACAAGGAAGGTAAGTATGACTTGTGTATGCTTAATTTGACTTTTCATTTTCAGTTTAGGTTTTCTTTAAGGTGATTAAAATGTAGATTTCCATTTCAATTTCGAGCTAGCTAAGATTTTACAAACAGAACAGAAATTTCCTGACAGAACAGGTGAAAATGGCTGACTCAACTATAGGCTGAGGGGGTCTTTGCCACTGACTTGTCTACACGTGTAAAGTTGAAAGTGGGGATGAGGGGAGAAGTGGTTGTTACCACCACATACACCCCCCAACTCCCCCCATACGCCCCACTCCTCAGCAGTATAGAGTGTGGCAGGAGGTGTGGTTGTGACAACGTAATGTGGCAAGTGGATGGTTGGCAGAGCACCAGCCAGAGCTAAAGTAGTTTTCAGTTGCTTTAGCTGCATGGACTGCTGACCAGATGGAGGTGTTAGATTTCCCCTGACTCCCCTCAGTGATGTGTGTGGGTCAGTTGGGGATGCAGTTAGGTTAGGTGGAGGAGAAGGAGAGGTTAGGTAAAAATAAATCTTGAATGAGGTTTTCAGTGCAAATTGAACAGAACTTGTGACTGGACTGCCTATAATACTGTCTTTATGTTTTTACTGCCCTTAGCAACGAGACAATAAGCAAGAACGAAAGCACACACACAAAAAATGAAAGAAATAAATTAAAGCAAAATATACTGACATATAAAGTCACGCAGAATAATAAAGCATAAAAATGAATTAGGACCATAACTTCAGCATGCTTCGGTTTAGCTATCTCCGGCTTCATTGGCGAAACACGACGGCTGGGAAGATTCCTACGTCGGGAGGAGGAATCTTGTTGCATTATTGATCACGTTAACGACCTTGCGGCGTTCCGGGACTTGCATATCTGGTGGACGTTTTATCAATTGTGAAATGATGTGTGCCACGTTACATCTCTCTCTCTCTTTTTCCCCTTTTCTAAAGAGGTTGCGAGGATGTACAGGCTTAAAAAGAGACGGCAGATCATAAAGATAATGCAGTGTCTGGAGGCGCCACAATATAATTTATACGGTCATAAAATGGTCGCTCCACTCTCACATTATCTGTCGGAGTTGAGGTGTTGTAACGCGCTCGCCTTGAGTTCCAAAAACAATGGCCTATCGGCAACAATAGCAGAGATAAATATTGCAGTAGCAGCTCTGCATCTATAAAAACAGCCCAGCCCAGCGGCGAATTTATTAATAATCTCATAAAATTGGTAAATGTCGACAATTGACATTGCTTTGTTCAGCAGAATCCCAGGAACAGGACGCTGCTTTGGAGTTAGAACAAAATACAGTGAGAATGTTTATTGTACTGTGGCACACGTGATTAGAGGCGGGAGGCACTTCCAAAACATGGGGAAGTTAAAGCGGACCTGAACTCAAAACTTCTTCTCTGCTCTAAAAAAAGATAAGCAACAGCATGATAACCTTTAAAGAAAAAACATTTCTTTGTCACAGCTGATACAAATCCTGCAGTAAAACTGCAGTGTGTCTACTTCCTGCTTTCATGGAAGCAGATATAGTATTGTTAAATCGAATCCGAGTCGGGCTCAAAATGAATAATTACCCTGTAGAGAGGGAAGTCTCTCGGTCCTTTTGAGGCTTCCCTCGGTGGTCCGCAGTGCCCCTGTTGCTGAATGTGGACCCCCTCCTCATTGTGGCCATGCGGCTCCTCTTCCACATTCACTTGACGCTTGACAGGAAGCCTATTAAGCCAATCAGAAGGCGGGGATCTCGTCCTTTGAAACCACTGGACACGGAGGGGCTCAGAGCAGAGCGCCCGTTATTGGGGTGTAGCTGACGTAAGTTACTAGCACTTGCTATGCACAGCATAGCGAGCTCTCCTTTAACCAAACTTGATTAAAGAACAAGCGACACCCATGCTAACCTAGAAATAAAAAACACAGATATAAGTAGATAAATACTACTTCTACTTACATAACAGATGTATTGTGCTATCCACATAATGATTCCTGTGAAAGTTATAAAGGAAAAGCAGAAAATCCTATTCTAGGCAGTGGCCATCTTGCCAAGCTAATGCTGACCTCATATCCTCCCTGACTCTTGTTTTCCCCCCTCCCTTCTCTTGCTCATTGTGTATTCATTAGCTGCCCTCCTCCCAGAGTCTTCAGACACTCCCACTGAGGTGTATACTAACAACTGCACTGTCTTTTTTTTTCTTTTCTTCTCCAATCGCTGAGTCACCTCAGCCTTGCTTGTAAACACAAGTGAGCAGACGGTGTTTCAGAGAGGAAGCTAGGCAGGGAAATAATATGGAAGAAGAGGAATATATTATGGATAAAAAGACCCCCCAGCATTCAACTGTTTGGCACTAAAGTGCCAGTGCTCCTAAAGTGTGTGATAAATACAAACCATAACAGCAGAAAAAGTTTTGCATGTTTTTAATGTAGGATTAGCATCTTTATCACTTAATACACTCAGACCAGTTGCTGTTGAAATTTGATTTTTATGGTGACAATACCGCTTTAAGCACACTAAGCTGCCATTAGCACGCGTAGCGTGCAGAGAGGCAGAATTAGGCATGCAGAATTAAATAGCATAAGTAACAGGAGGTAACTCGCGCTATTGTTCTTAGTGAATCAACCCCCATTAGTTGGATTGAAAAAATGAGCGCTAGGACTATGGTTTATTAATAGTACACACAGGGCTTGATTCACAAAGCGGTGCTAACTGTTAGCACGCCTGTGAAAACCCCCTTAGCACGTCTAAATAAGCTTTTCGTGCATAAAACTTTACGCGCGCAAAACTTTATGCGCATAAAACTTTACGCGCGTACTGCACAGAGCGCAGGGCGCTCCGCGCGAAGTGCCCATTAAAGCCTATGGGACTTAGCGCGCATTAAACTTTGCGCGCGTAAAACTTTGTGCGCGCAAAGTTAGCGCGCGATCTGATTGAGAAATCTGGTGCTAACCTACTTAGCACCCTGGTTAGCGCGTCTAAAGACTTTAGACGTGCTAAGTAGGTTAGCACCGCTTTGTGAATCAAGCCCACAGAGTTTTACAACCTTAATTAGTTATCAGAACTCCACTAAAGTCAGCCTACAATCCAAATGAAGAAAAACTATCAATGAAGGTGGCCACTAATGATACAATTTTCAGAACGATCCTTTACTAACGATTGTTTGTATGAGCGATCGGAAATTAAATTTTGGGACCACTAATGGAAAAAAATCTCCAAAACAATCCAATCAGATGAATGGAATTGATCCGATTCAGCAATTGTATCGTTAGCAGCCACCTTTAGAGAGACCTGGATTCTTATCCCTCAACCAACCGAGCCTGCTGTTACTGCAACAGATATCGGATAAATTTAAAAATGATTATATAGCTGCTGATGCCTCATTTCATACTGAAAAGTAAAGATCAGCAAGAGAAATTTACGACTTCGGTCACGCAGTAAATTGGACCCAGTCTCTCTGATTAGGCTACTGCCAGTGGCCGAGCAATAGGGGATGCAGATGCTGCGACCGGACTGGGGCACCTGGCCCAGAGGCGCCGTTAGGGGGCCTTCCTTCATTCATCTTATTAGCTTTGCATTGGTGCTATGCTGCTAATGAACACCTCTATATGGGCATTGTATAGTGGCAATCTTACCAAACCGTTTCCTTTCTCTGATTACACCTCTGACACTGCAGCTGTCTGTGGAATGTTTTGAGGCTCCATATCAATAAAGCTCTTGGGGACCCATGTAAAACTCACACTGGGGCCCCAAGCTCCTCAGCTACACCACTGGCCACGGCTGCTGAGCTGGGGGCATGCTGTGGCAACAGGGCTGGATGTGGCCACAGAGCTGGGGGCTAGCCTATAAAGGCTTTGGGAAAAATCGGCACAGTGATAAGTGGTTTCAAGGAACCTGGTTTTTGGGTGAGCAAATGAGTAAAATACATTTTTGGCGGTTGAATTATTATTATCACTACTAATGTTAATGACTCAACTCTTATTGTTGAGCACAATTTGTGTGCCAATCAGTTAGCACCCCTCCTGGACCCTCCCTTTCCCATTAAAAAGCAGTTGCGGTAGCCATATTGGATTCATTCTCTGCTGGCTGCTGACTGTTAGTGAGAACAGGGTCAGACTTGCTGCAGATAGGTAGGGAAAGCATTAGCTAGGCCTGTGTTCTTGTTCCTCACTTGCTGTGAAAGCACTCCAAACAGTCCTTTTGAGGGGCTAGCACATCATTCTCCTGTGTTTTTTTTGTGTGTGTGACACTCTACAGCCCACTGACACCCATAACTGTGCACACTACTATTTGTAGCCACATTAAAGGACTACTGTAGGGGGGTTGGGGGAAAATGAGTTGAACTTACCCGGGGCTTCTAATGGTCCCCCGCAGACATCTTGTGCCCGCGCAGCCACTCACCGATGCTCCAGCCCCGCCTCTGGTTCACTTCTGGAATTTCAGACTTTAAACTCTGAAAACCATTGCGCCTGCGTTGCCATGTCCTTGTCCCCGCTGATGTCACCAGGAGCGTACTGCGCAGGCACAGACCATACTGGGCCTGTGCAATACACTCCTGGTGACATCAGCGGGACCAAGGACACGGCAACTTACAGTATTCCTTTAAGTTGCAGGCACAGAGTACCACTCCATTGCATTATTTGTAGGAATATAATGTGATTTCTGCCCTTTAGGGACTAAAACCTGACTTTGCGTCAACTCTGTCATTTTTGGGACTTTTGGAATGGATCCCCCTCTGGCATACCCCTCTCCAGGTGTTAGACCCCTTGGAACAACATTTCCATCACTTTTGTGGCCAGAAATAGTCTTTGTAGATTTTAAAATTCACCTGCCCATTGAAGTCTATGGAGATTCACCAGATTCGCCTGTTCGCGAACAGTTGCGTAAGTTCGCTGTTCGCGAATCCAAAATTTGATGTTCACAACATCTCTAGTTATGGCATGGAAATGATTAAAAATGATCCTCAGTGTAAATGACACGTTCAATCAATCTTCTAAAATAAGTTATAGCAACCTGCCGGATCTTTATCTGAATCCCTCCTGGATCCCCGTGTCAGCCACCTTCCAGCACGTAGTCCTGCCCCCTCGCAGAAAAGGGCCTCTCACCACCAGTGGTGGGGGTAAATTCCCTGGTGGTGAGAGGTCCAGGGCCCACCCACACTTTCCTCTAGGTATCTCATTGTGGTTTGGGGGCCCCGGCCAGTGAGAGAGACCTGGGGCCCCCGACTGTCGTGCAAGCCAGTGTTTGTGATTTTAAATTTATTTTTTTGCAGCTTTCAGGATGCGGCTGACAGATGAGTGGTGCGGGAGGAGACTGTGTGGGAGATTCCTGCACGGGGCGTCCCTGCAAACGATGTAATCTATGATTACGTCCAACCGAAGCCTCCCACCTAAATGCTAATTTATGCAATTCCTGCTAGATTTGGTATGGCAGGCAAAGGGTGTATGACGGTACACCTGATTGGCTGACTGGCGGTGCTGACCAAATAAAGGTAGGAAAGTGCTTTAGCTGGAAGTTAGCAATTGTGTTTGTTGCAGTTAGCATTCAGTTCAGAGGCAGTGGGGGGTGAATTCCCTGGGGGTGAGAGGTCCATGGCCCACCCGCACTTCCCACTGGGTATCACATGGTGGTTTGAGGGCCCCGGCCAGTGAGAGAGCCCGGGGCACCCGGCTGTCATGCGAACCAGTGATTGTAATATAAAATAGTAATCAGTAGATAGGGATGGATAATTTAGAGCTTTATATTAAAGTGGCCACACACCATAGTATTTTTCAAATATCTGTTCAATTCCAAAATAGCAATCAATTTTTCTGACTGATTGTAACAATTCAAAAATCTGACCAATACACTACACACCTATGTTCAATTTTTCCCCAATCATGAGTAAAATAATTGAAAGCTCAGAAAAAATTTAATTGGATCTGTATATCAAGTAAGTGACAATCCATTACACACCATACAATTTTTGATAAAGTTGGTCTGAATTTTCCAACATGTCCAATCACCAAAATTCGAAAAAGAAAAATGGAAAATTCGATCGGATTTATCGACTAACAAAGAAAACCTCTCGATTTTTCGGGACAACCAATCAAAATCATCGAATTGGTCGAAAAATTGGATCTTTTAATTGAATGGTGTGTAACCACCTTTAGGCTAGGTTTCCACTTGTGCGTTTTGTGTCAGATTTTTCTGTCAGAAAATTCGCATTGATTTTGCAACTAATGGCGGTGAATGGGGCTGTTTCCACTCAATGCGAATTTTCGTTAACGTTCGTACGTGTGAAAAAATCTGAGCTCCTGTATCATTTTTTTGGACATCGCGTACGATTCGCGTACAATGCTTTGTATAGGCATTGTAAATTTTCACGTTACCTGCCCGAAAATTCGCATTAGATCCATGCTTAGAGGAAGTTGTCAGCAGTCATGACTAAGCTGTTACTAGGCAGATTATGCATATTTAACTAATGCGAATTTTCGCGTACGAAAATTCGCATAAAAACGCGTACAAATTTACATGTGAATTTTCCCCAATCAGAAAAATCTTATACGATTTTTTGCAGGCGAAAATGTCATGCTACAGTGGAAACGTAGCCTTAGTGAAAAATCATTAATATGGCCTACAGTATATTTATTAATATTATCATTTTTTTTTTTACCTGTAATGTCGAGTAGTGTCATAACTACAATTCATGGGGCCCCCAGTGAAACTTTGATAGGGCCCTCCAATGGTCACACCCCTTTCCTTGCCTCCCTTGTTGCCCTTCATGGCCTTGGGGCCCATCTCACAACAGTCATAAAACAAGTGTGGCCATCATGATCTTCACACCCATAACAAGTGTAGCCACAAAAACACCTGATCTGAAGTATGGACCCCTTTATTGGAAGAAGGAAAGGTTAGTAGTTGGGGCCGCCCACAGCTCAGGGCACCCGCAGGCGCTGCTCTCCCTTAATTACGCCCCTGATGTAGAGTTACCATTTTAAGGTACTAATAAAAGATTAAAAGACGAAGGAAGTGATGAACGTTTTTATTAAGCAGGGAATTTCACGACTCATCTATCTTCTGTTTTATGGGACTTTGCATCTACATCTATCCCACGGATAGGTCTGGACTGTTTTTATGACTTCTGATAAATGTAAACGAACTGCGTTTGGAAATAAAATAATGAAGAACATAATGTTCGCTACCTAGGCCTCTCAGCTGCCGTTGGCCGCGATCCAAGACAATTATGTTGATAAAGTACATTCCGTGAGCAAACAACATTTATTTAAACCTTTAACTTTGCTCGGCGGACAAAACATTTTGTCAGATCTCGTATATCAAATTGTCAACTCAAGTTTTTAATCAGCTTATATGGGGAGCTAATTGCTACATGGAGGACTATTACAGAGTTTCCTGATAGGATGATATTGATATGTCTGCAAGACGCGATCATCATACGCCAAGTTACCGGGTAGCTTTCTGAAGTGGAGCTTGTAATGAGTTTATATTGTTGTTAATGTGAAATTCCAGTCAAATAGAGGGAGGGTTTATTCCTCTGTCTTTATCACTGTTTGTGTTTCTGTTGGAAATATTGCTCCTGACTTCCTGTTTAACAGGAAGTGGAGATTTTATAAGGAAAATCAATACCTCTCCTCTGGCAAATAAAGACGGGCATGGCCACAAAAACATATCCAACAAGCTTTTGTCAGATATGATATTGGGGTCTCTGTGGCAACGGTGGGGGCCATAAGGGCATGGGAAGCTTCTTTAGGATCCAGAGGCTTCTCTCTTCTTAGGTAAGTATCTCTTTTTTTTTTAATTTGGTCCACTTCAGGTACACTTTAAAGCACAGAAAAAAGAAAAAAGAAATGGGGAGCGCTAGAAGTAATGACCGGACTGTAACCCAAAATTGGGGAGCCGTTTCCCTTACAAAGCGTACTGTGGAAAAAGAATTGAAGGTGCCGTCTACTTACAGTATCAAAAAGTTTATTGAGAAAAAGACCAAAAATTGATAGCACATTGTATTCCCTTATCCCCCCCCCCCCCCCCCCCCCAAGTATTCCACATTTTAAGCACACTTAAAGGGAGAGGAATATGATACCTGACATATCTATTTCCTTTTAACAAATGCAGATTGCTTGGCTGTCCTGCTGATCCTCTGCCTCTTATACTTTTAGGTGCAGACCATGAACAAGCATGCAGCAGATCAGATGTTTCTGGCTGAAGTCTGACTGGATTAACTGCAGCCAAAGAGATCAGCAGGCCTGCCAGGCAACTGGTATTGTTTAAAAGGGAATAACTATGGAAGCCTCCATATGCCTCTCACTTTAGGTGTGCTTTTAATAGGGGCATATAGGACATAAAGTGGTATAGAGGGATTTGGTCCCGTCCATAATAGACACAGTTGTAAGCTATGAGGTTAGGAATGACATTTCAGCAAGTCGGACCGAGACATTACTAAAAACATTATCAGTCCGTAGTGTGTGAAAAGAACAGATTGTTAGGTTTCAATGCTACAAAAACAGGAAACAAACAAACAAAAAAAAACCAGTAAACAAAAAACAGGAAACAAAAAAACACTCGGACACCGGGAGCCCGATCTGGTGTGATATCGTCTTGGTTGGTAGAAATAAAGTGAATCTTGTATGGCAATACTCACAAAGGTGGGTTGCTCCCAAGAGGCAACCGCTCGTGTACGCGGGTGGGGAAGAATCTTCCCCACTCGGCCTTTTCTTAGATAGTCTCGGTCACAGCTCCAAATGAAAAAATATTTGGCTCGCTGATTAAGCGAGGGCGAATGCCCTACTAAATTGGGTATAAGAGGTGAATTTGGAAGGTAGGAGGTGCCCAATTCGACTAAATGATTATTAGTAATATCGTGAGTAGTGAAACTCAAAATAAATAGGAAATGTTTAGTAAAGGGTATAATATTATTTCATTTATTAGTTGTGAACAGCACAGTGACAACGTGTTTCTCGGCGTAAGCCGCTTCCTCAGGTCAAGTGTGTGCCGGCTATGCCGTGCAGGGTATCCAGAGGCGCCTGTCTTAGTGTGCCTCTGGATACCCTGCACGGCATAGCCGGCACACACCTGACTTGAGGAAGCGGCTTACGCCGAGAAACGCGTTGTCACTGTACTGTTCACAACTAATGAAATAATATTTTACCCTTTACTAAACATTTCCTATTTATTTTGAGTTTCACTGCTCACGATATTACTAATAATCATTTAGTCGAATTGGGCGCCTCCTACCTTCCAAATTCATCAGATTGTTAGGTTTGTATTGTTGTCCATTCGGGAAAAAGTCATATTACAGTATGTCAGAAGATGTTGTGTATAGAAAAATATATAGTCCCTTTTATCTATTCCCCCAGTGTCTTCACCCAACTACCTTCTAGATTTTAAGCTCACAAGGGCAGGGACCTCCTCCCTTTGTTTCCCATTTCTGTGCATTATAAACATCTTGTAATAGGTTTTATTACTTAAACTGCAGTGTCGTAAAGCAACCACAAGATGTCATTGTGTATGCAAAGTGCCGCAATGATCTCTATGGTATTTTGATTTTCTGTATTCATTCTGTGTGTTCTTCTCTGTTCTAAGTAAGCTGCATTTCCTGATGGTTGTGTATGAAATATCTCTGCATGTATTTCTTCAGTAAATATTTCTAACTTGTTTTACTGGTTGCCCATCTGTGTGTACCTTATAAATTATAAATGATCAGAAGAAGAAGATGAGTCTTCAACAAAGAATAAGAGCAGGCAAATTTCCACCACAATAAATATTGGGGTCACGGCACAGCTCTGCATTCGTGGATACCCAGAAAAAGGAAAGATGCTTACCAGCTGGACACAACCTATTTCTTCAGTAAAGATTTCTAATTTGTTTTACTGGTTGCCCATCTGTGTGTACCTTATAAATTATAAATGATCAGCGCAGAGTCCAAAAGCAGAAGATGAGTCTTCAACAAAGAATAAGAGCAGGCAAATCTCCACCACAATAAATATTGGGGTCACGGCACAGCTCTGCATTCATGGATACCCAGAAAAAGGAAAGATGCTTACCAGCTGGTGACAACCCACATTATAAGGTTGTATCAACAATTTGGTAGGACATCAGGAAACAACAGTCTGTCCAGGATCCACCAATTCAGCAATGATTCATCTCACAAATGAATATCAGTAGTAAACATCATAAAAAACAAATGGCAACTCTAAGTATAAACCGTTTAATATAGAGTTTTCATACTAGACACAGCATAAAAAATAGCATGAAAACAATACTTACATACGGGGCCCATGCCCTGGCACCTTTATACTGTCCTTTACTGTTGACCCATACACCCGTGCAACTTTCTCGGGGTTCCCATTGCATAGGCCCCGTATGTAAGTTTTGTTTTTATGCTATTCTTTATGCTGTTTTTACTATGAAAACTCTATATTAAACGGTTTACACTTAGTTGCCGTTTGTTTTTTATGATGTTTACTATTGATATCCATTCGTGAGATGAATCATTGCTGAATTGGTGAATCGTGGACAGACTGTTGCTTCCTGATCGTTGATACAGCCTTATAATGTGGGTTGTGTCCAGCTGGTAAGCCTCTTTCTTTTTTTTGGGTATCCATGAATGCAGAGCTGTGCCGTGACCCCAATATTTATTGTGGTGGAGATTTGCCTGCTCTTATTCTTTGTTGAAGACTCATCTTCTGTTTTTGGACTCTGCGCTGATTATTTATAATTCACCTGTTCGTGAACTCTGGACATTGTTCTTCTCTCAGCAGTGGCCACTTTGTTTCCTTGGCGCTGATACACATATGCAAACTTGTTTATCTGTGTGTACCAACCACTCTGGTCCATCACATCTATCAGTATAGGTGATGTTTCTCAAACTACACAACAACTGTACCGTGTGTTGAACTGCTCATGTAGCTGTACTTCCCCCTTTGTTGTATGTTTTGTATGTTGTACATCGCTACAGAATAGGTTGGCACTATATAAAAAAAGAACAATAGTAGTAAATAATAATCCCCTCTCACGCTGTAAGGCCTTCTCCTGGATTCCAAGGCATTGCCAGGTTTGAGCTCTAATCCAGCAGTGGGAGTTGGCTGCTCCAGTTCAGTATTTCAATCCCAAGGTAATTGGAAAGGAACTCACAGGTTACACAGGCTAATTAACTAGTTAACTTATACTGAACATTTCTCTGTGTCCAGTTTGAGCCTCGCAAACACAAACAGGATGTACCAGTATGTCCTGTCAATCAGCAGTGGGTGCCATGCATTTAAACAACTCGTTCACGGTGGGACTTACACATGAGTGATTGGTGAATGGAATCATGTGTTCCCCGAGCTAATCATAGCGCCTGCATATGAATGAACATGACTCCAATCAGTAGCCATGTTCATTCATAAAAATGAAAGAAAAAAAGTGTAAAATATGATCAGACGCTTCCTGGTAACCCATGATAGTGTATAATGCCATCCTGTGCCTAACCGTAAACCTTCCCGGACACTACCTGCCAGATGCCTAACCCTAACAATCCCCCCGCCCCCCACCCCCAAATTACCTGCCTGATGCCTAACCCCAAGGCCCTATTCTCTTCACCCCTGCCGCCACAGCAAACCCCACACGAGAAAAAGTAGAAAAAAGTACGCTCTTAGGCACTGCCAAAAGCATCTATAGAAATATTGGCATTGAGCCGTAATTTTGGTGGCTGATAAATAGTGGGCACTGTACTTATGGCCTGCTATTTATCGGGCACCCAAATCATGGCCCAATGCTGATATGGCCCAATGCTTCGCCATGTGATCTCCGGGGGCTTTGCCTCCTCCAGGCCTTTTTAATACTAGACAGTTTACAGCCACCTGGCATTAGCAGCCTGTTGGTCTGGGCAGATAGATTGATGCTGTGCAGTGGTGGATATACTCATAGAGCAGGTTTAGTGGAGAAAACATTTATTTGCATTCATTTTACTGCCCAGGGGCTTATCTGGCTGCATGTAAACTATGTTACACGAGGCAGGGGGGCACTCCTGTACTATTTTATACAGAAACTATCATAGTGATATTGCTGTGTGGGGCTTATTCAGTTATATTTACAGGCAAATTAGAGCAGGCAGGGCCAAGGAGGGCCTGCTGTAGAAATTTATGGAGTTTTTATTGAATCGTTTATGTGTCATCAGGGGCTTATTTCACAGCATTTATTCCATTTCAGACAACACGTGAAGAAGCAACACATATTTCCCTAAGTTTGTCCTCGTTGTGTCATTGCTGTTTATAACTGCTGTCTTCCCATTTGATTTAACACATCTGCATCCAGTTATAAAGAGACACTAGTTGCAAATAACACTGTGGCATTGCTATACTGGCCTTTGCCATTCTTTTGTGTTATCTCTTTTAAAGGGCAACTATCAAAGTTAGCTAAAATTCTAAATGCCACATATATTTCCAGTGATTACTAGCAAATAGCGATACAAAGGCTTTTTTCATCTTTTTATTTTTTGTGTGAAGAAAAAATGACATTTACAGACAACAGATTCACTGTGGGTATTACTACGGAGGACTGTGTCCAACACATCCAGCATACAGAAACAGTCCTCACTGGCTGTAATCCTGTGACTGAAATGTCTTCAGAATGATAGAAAGCAGAAATATAGCATCAATATAGCGTGTAAATAACTCATCAGCTGTTCCTGTGTCTCTCTCTGCCTCACGCAGTGTAAAGTAAACAGAAATTACAACCAGAAAGAGCTCATTCTGAATGGGGGGGGGGGGGGAGTATAAATATACAATACAGGAATAAAGTAAGCCTCCTTCTCTTCAGATCCTTTCTCTGTAGCTGAAAAACCTCTCACCTATTGTCATATGATCTGTGAAAAAGTAGTGTGTGGGCAGTGCAGAAACAAACATTAAATCATTCCTCAGTAAATAGTGACAGAGAAGTGGAACCTACCTACATGGTACAGCCCCTGCCTTCCTGATGCCCACTTTGTTACAAAAGTTGATAAACAAATAATTTCTTTTTCACACAGGATGTAATCAGAAACGCCTGAAAAGCTTTCTATTGTTGATGGCTAAAAGCTCTATAGGTATGTGGGGTTTAGAGAATCACAGTTTCTTTGCTAGTTCCTCTTTAAGGTGTGTACGCACTGCTGATTTATGTGGCCCGCCGTGGATCAGGACCCGATCTCCTTGGGCAACATCTCTGGGCCAGCTTGTACAGACGCATGTCAGCTGTGTTGGTGATGAAATGTTCTGTTGATATGCGGGGGTGGAGGGAAGACGGAGCGGCGCCTGCGTGAGGTCACAGAGTGGACGGGGGAATGACATCATCAAAGCGGCTGACCATCCTTTGGGTGAGTTGATCCACCGGGCGGATCGCTTGTGCGTTAGGCAGTCAGGGGCTTTGTACACACACCTGATTATCGTCTGAGGCGGCCATTATTGACTGCCTCAGACAACTTTAATCAAGTGTGTGACGTACAGGCCTTTATAAAACACATTAATTTAGCTTCACACATTTTTGTAATATGCCTCTGCACAAAATACCACCGCTTAAAGGCCACCCAAAGTGAAAAAAAAAAACAAATGAAATAAACAATCGTATCTATCCTCCTACTAAAAATGACTTTTTAAGATATTCCACAGTTTTATTTTGTATTTAAATCTACTTTTTATGTTTTAACTGTTTTATTGTTTTTGCTCAATGACACTTTCCATGAAGTATGCCAGAGCTAAACTCTCTGAAATATTTATTCTTTTTATCTCTTTCCTGCTCTTAGAAGTCATTTTTCTGCTAGGAAAATGTTTTATAGTTGTAATTTCTTATCAGTGAAGGTCACACTGTGGACTGACCCAGTCCTGACTCAGACAGGAACTGCCACTTGCATGCCAGATGTTTAACTCTTTCAGGCAGAGAAAGAAAAACAGCAACACAGCATAGTTATTTGTATGCTCGGCACTGTACATACACGTCTATCTCATCATGTCACATGTCACCCTGGGTCTCCTTTAAAGAGGAACTGCAGTGAAAATAACAGTGAAGTGCTAAATTTTTACAATAATTATTTATAAATTATTTTGTCAATGTTTGCCCATTGTAAAATCTTTCCAAAGACATAACAACTATGGTTGTTTAGGAGATACCTTTAACGACTAACTGTACAAGATTTCCTTGCAAGCTTTCAAAACTTTAAGTTTCTTCTTCAAGCATGTTTAAGAACTGGATCAGAACCATACAAAGTACTGTCACATACCCCGCCTTTATATATAGAATTTTGTAGAGTATACTGCAATCTGACCTCATGTTAGTCTTCCTCTTTTTTTAAATGTAAATGATGTCATCAAGGCTTAGATCTATTAACTCTAATGCTGGATACACACGGTGCGTTCCCATACTCGATGCGCCGCTCGATTCCCGTCGATTTGCGGCCGCTCAATTATTTCCGACATGTCCGATTCGCGGTTCGATGGATCGTTAGGTCGATTTGGCATACTTTACATGAGAATCAACCTAACAATCATCGAAATGCGCTCGGAAATGCTCGGAAATGATCGAGCGGCCGGAAATCGAGCGGCGCATCGAGTGCGGGAATGCACCACGTGTATCCAGCATAAAGGCTCTATACAATGGGTAGAGACATACACACATTAATCAAATTAGCTAATTGTCAGCACCAAAACACAAACTCTAAATACATTAGAAGTTTTAAATCAGGATGATACCATTTATTAGCTGTCAGAGAACAATAGGTGATAACAGTTGATACAACAGGTAATAAAAGGTCAGAAAGTCTGCCAGCAGGACCCTGTGATGTAAAGATTAGGTGCCTGTTTCTAGTGGACGCATCAAACAATGAAAAACGTCATCAATTACCATATGTATTGGCAGGTCTGAGGGCTGCAGGAGATAGGTATTTGTGAAAGTTTGAATGCCTTTTCCTGTCAGGCAGTATAAGCCTTTCTAATGTTCATAATGCACCATGAACCCCGGTTTCTAAGCTTTGATGACATCATTTACATTTAAAAAAAGAGGAAGACTAACATGAGGTCAGATTGCGGTATACTCTACAAAATCATATATAAAGCCGGTGTATGTGACACATGCCTGAAGTTTCGAAAGCTTGCAAATAAATCTTGTACAGTTAGTCATTAAAAGGTATCACCTAAACAACCTTTGTTGTTATGTCTTCGGATTCTCTCAATGACTAATACCGGACCACACGCAACTAAAATCTTTCCTCTCCCTGATTTACATTCTGACATTTATCACATGGCAACATCTTTACTGCTGGCAGGTGATCTCTGTGGAAGGAGATGCTGTTTGTTTGGCAATTGGAAACAGCTGTTATTTCCCACAATGCAACAAGGCTCCCACAGTGTGATGTCAGCACCCTGGTGCTGACATCACACTGTGGGCGGGGTTTCACCACAACATCAGTCATACAGAGCTCCCTGATGATCCGTTTGAGAAAAAGAAAATATTTATCATGGGAAAGAGAGTAGTATCAGCTACTGACTGCTGTGAAGTTCAATCCTTGGTTACGGGTTCTCTTTAATTTATGCTCAGTTTAACAAACTGGTGTAAGGTTTATATCACACGTCAGCTAGTACATTATAACTGAGCACTGCTCATTACGTACTGCAGCCAATGCAGCTAATTTTGCTCAGTGACCATTATTTAATCACTTGAATCTACCCGTATATCCTCAAAAGCAAGCCAACCCGCATATAAGCCCACCCCCCTACTTTTACCTGAAAAAAAAACAGGAAAGAAATGATTGACCCTCATATAAGCCGGGGGTAGGAAATGCTGGCCGCGTGATCCCCCCAGTGTGTCCCAGTATAGCTAGTATAGTGCCCAGTATAGCTAGTATAGTGCCCAGTATGGGTAGGTAGTGCCCTAGTATAGCTAGTAAAGTGCCCAATATAGCTAGTATAGTGCCCAGTATGGGTAAGTAGTTCCCCAGTATAGCTAGTATAGTGCCCAGTATAGCGCCCAGTATAGCTAGTATAGTGCTCAGTATAGCTAGTATAGTGCCCAGTATGGCTAGAAAAGTGCCCAGTATAGCTAGTATAGTGCCCAGTATAGTGGCCAGTATAGCTAGTATAGTGCCCCAGTATAGCTAGTATAGTGCCCAGTATTGGTAGGTAGTGCCCCAGTATAGCTAGTATAGTGCCCAGTATGGGTAGGTAGTGCCCCAGTTTAGCTAGTATAGTGCCCAGTATAGGTAGGTAGTGCCCAGTGCAGTGCCCAGTATAGGTAGGTAGTGCCCAGTATAGCGCCCAGTATAGGTAGGTAGTGCCCAGTATAGTGCCCCAGTATAGCTAGTACAGTGCCCAGTATAGGTAGTGCCCCCTCCTCTCCCCCGCCCCGCGGTCGCCGCTATTACCTGAGCTGGCGCCGCATCTTCTATTACTCCCCTCTCCGCTCGTAAAGTAATTCACTCACAGCAGCGCGCCCCATGGGGCTGCTGTGTGATGACGAGGCAGGAAGCCATAGAGAGAGAGAGCGGTTCCCATAGCTTTTGAGGATATACGGGTAGATTCAAGTGATTAAATAATGGTCACTGAGCAAAATTAGCTGCATTGGCTGCAGTACGTAATGAGCAGTGCTCAGTTATAATGTACTAGCTGACGTGTGATATAAACCTTACACCAGTTTGTTAAACTGAGCATAAATTAAAGAGAACCACAAGTGACTCGCAAGCAAGCCGACCCCCCAACTTTTGACCCCCTTTTTGGGGGTCAAAAATTCGGCTTGCTTGCGAGTATATACGGTATTTGGACAACTTTAGTCGTCCAGATAGAAGCTTCTAAAGTCTAACTGGACCCATATTCGGATACAGTGTTACTGTGGCAGGGTGCACAGAATACCACACTACCAACATTTTAGGCCAACCACAAGGCTTGGAAGTATTGGGCCAAACAGAGAATCGGTATTGTACTACGGAATCTCACAAGAAGCATGCCGAGCATAGTGGAAACAAAGCCTTAATCACAACATCAAAACTGTAGCAATAATGCAACAGCCAGATGAGTTGTAGATGCAAAAAAGGGTGCATAATGTAATGCGGGTGAGAGGGAGAAGGTGAACTGTGGGCACAGACACCAGAAAGCCTGACAGCCGTTTTGTGCCGATCAGCACTTCCTCTGAGGCTGATAAGTGTGCATGGATCTATAAATAACATAGGATCTGTGAACATGGCTGTTTTCTGATGCAGAAACTATACTTTTTTTCCTGGGGTGAACGGGACCTAAAGCATTTAAAGCAAGTTAAAAACACAAGTCATAAATGTAATATTGATTCATCTACCAAACATCAGTCTTCCTTTCTTCAGAGGAAACCTCGTTCCCCTTTCCATGTTTGGACTCCAAATAACTCCAGGCTTTGCTGTACATTCCCAAGACAAATGTGTAAAATATGAAATTCTGCCTACAATGCACAATGAAGAGATTGCAACCTACAACGGCAATGTCTGGCTCTTATTTCCCCACATTTTACCAGCTGCCGACGTTTTGTCGATGGGCTGTTTTTACGTGATATTTAGCGATCAATGTGTAAATTAGAAAGCTGAGGATTTATTGCGAAATAATATATTCATGCATGATTCATCAGCTCTAATGCATAAATGAACATTTTCCTCCATTCTCGGTCTCAGATATTGCTCTCGGCACATTTCACGTGATTGATGCGACTTAGATTCCTAATTTTTAATTTTCCCGACTGTGTTCACAACTCACGTCAATGGAAACATAACATTTCCCATGAAGCTTTGTTACTATGTAGCCTGACATGACTTCAACTGCTGTGAACGTGCAAAATAGGCACAGCGGAAATGTGGGCACCAGAAATATAGGCTAGTAGTAGAATATTGGTAAAAATACAAATATTTTACTATTGGACAGTGGTAATTCTGATAGTAAAATATCAGTAAATTTTACCAAAATTGTACTATCGCTAAATCTAACCCTATTCTCACACAAGCCCTCCATCTACCGATGCTTAACCATGACCGACCTCCCCCCCATGATCCCTAACCCTAACCGAACTCCCTCACTAATCCCTAACTCCCTCCACCAATGCCAAACCCTAACTGACTTCCCACCCATACCTAACCCTAACTAACTCCCCCATCAATGCCTAGCCCTAACCATCCACCATTGATGTGAACCCTAAGGGCCCGTTTCCACTACAGCGGAAATCGAGCCGAATCCGTAGAGTTTCCCCATAGGCAAATCACGTGGGGAATCTCTGCCATGGCGGATAATGATGCCACTTTTAGAATCGCTTGCCATAACGATTCGGCTGACATTGCAGTCGTTTTTACGAGAGTAGCAGCGAATCCCATAGCCGTGCATGGCACGGCTTCCAGGATTCTGTGTCCTCTCGTGAAAACTACTGCAATGTCAGCCGAATCATTATGTGTCCCTTTCTGTCCCCCATATGTCCCCTTATGCCCCCCCCCCATGTTTCCCCCCCCCCCCCCGTGCATAATTAGCAGTGTCGGGAGCACGACTCACCTAATCCATGGCTCGCTCCGCAAATGCAGACCTCTCTTCTCCTGCACTGCTTCCCTAGTGTCGGCTTTTGCTGATGATGCAATCAGCAGAAGCCAACACTAGGGGAACCATGCCGGAAATGAGAGGTCTGCAATCGCCGAGGGAGCCATGTATTAGGTGAGACATGCTGCAGACAATGCTAACTATACATGGGGGAGCAGGAGACATGGGTCGGAGCAGAGACACCTGAGGGCACGAAGACACACAGGGTGGGAAGCTGAGACACTGGGTGAACAGGAGTCATGGGGAGACAGAGACACACATAGGGAGACAATACAGGGAGTCCCCGACGTTGTGGCGGGTGGGCAGTTTGAATCAGCAGAAGTTCATAAATTGGGTAATCCCTGCATTAGCCATATAAGACTTTTTTTTCACCATTTTTTGGGGGGAGAAAAAGTGTGTCTTATACGGCTGAAAATTCGGTAAATGTGCCTAAAATGATCATAAAGTCTCCTTCAGCTTGGAATTGTTAACATGTCACTGCCCATCCTAGGTTTGTATTAGAAGATGCTTGGATGATAAATTGATGGGTTGCCGCTGGCAATGGATCCATTTTTCATCTCTTCACTTTGTGGCAGCCCTGGGATGCTCAGGACAAGTAATCTCCGACAATTCAGCGAGGTCCTCTGACAGCAGCAGAGGCCTCTGTAGTAAAAGGCTTCCCCTGGCCATATTCATTTTCAAAGAGACTCTGTCTATGTACAAATTTCTCAGGGACTGCTACAAATGCGCAGAGAAGTTGTGTCACTTTTGATGTTACAGCAATTCAGTTGCTGTACAGAGGTGCTCTGCTTGCTATAACTGAATTGCTGTTGTGTATCCCCTGCTTATTGCCTGAAGAAGTGGGCTGTGCCCGCGAAACGCGTTGCACCTTTGGGGTATTTTCAATAAATGTGTATATCTATACATTTACAGTCCTTGGTGTCTGCTTTAACGGAGGCGAGTCCACCACTTCCTCCCAGCAATTTTTTTTTAAAATTTTATGTACTTTTATCCTTCTGGCGCCTCTGTTCACCTACCAATATATTTGAGTCCACCCCAGGTGGAGGGGTGATCTACCCCCTTTCTTCCTATCTACAGAGAGCGACTTCTTAATCCTGAGTGAGGACAGGTCTAATCTCCTCACCTGCCTAATGAGTGGTTACCTAGGTGGTAACCCGTGTTTGTGAGTATTACCATCTCACTGTTTCATTTATCCAATCAATTTTGACATACTACACCATATTGGGCTCTCGATTTCTCTTCAACTTTAGCCTCCATTGCAAATGCCAACCTTGCCAGGTCGGCATCTACTGCACCCACGCAGAACACTCCAGGCCACGTAAGCGCGATCGTGAGCGGCGCAGCCACGCACATGCGCAGTAGATAGATGCTGACCTGGCAAGGAGGGGATCCTGGGACACCTGCGCAGGACGCTATTGCGGACAGCAACTTGGACAAGCATACGGATGGCCAAGGCTGCGCAGGCGCAGTGGCCTGGTGGTGAAAGCGAAATTCAGACCCGGCGGGGGAACGGAGGATCGTCGAGGACACGGGCACAGGATGGCTGCAGGGGGCTGGTAGAAGCCCCAGGTAAGTGAAACTCGTTTAGTTACATTTGGTTTAGATTCCCTTAAAGTACATAAAAATGTATTAAAATAAAGTGCACAAAAAATACTGGTATGAATTCCCTTTCATGCAATGCCATTGAAGACCTCATCAAAATATGAGGAGTGCATAGTCTGCGTTCAGGGCAGAGCATCATTGCCCACTACCGAAAGCTAATAAGATAACAGGTTTGACAAAGCGTTTTTCTCCCTCTCGGTTCACAGCGTTGGTCGCGGACCACACATTATTTGGAAACTCCATAGCTGTGTAGGCGCAGAACGTTTGATGAAACTGCTGAGGATGGGAAGAAATGAAACTGCACAAACATTAATCATGTTTTTTCATCTTGAAACTGAATATCTGATTTCCAGCAGTGTCAACCTGTTCGCTTTATTACATAATCCAACAAAACAACGTTCAAGGTGAAGGCCTCTCGAGTACTCAGGATGGAAGTTCAATTGACCTCACTGGAAAATACTCTACCGACCACAAGATTTGTTATTTTACGCTTTACATTAAAAACAGTCAGACAAAACAAAAGAGAAATTTGAGATACGGTGGAACAAGGCTAAAGCCCCGTCTACACGAGGCGATCTGGCAGCTCGATTAGCCGCCGAATCGCCTCTTCCACATCCCCGGGCGTACCAATCGCGTCCTCATTCGCCCGCGCTTGCATCGGATTCGATCCGTCCTCGACCCCGGACGCCGCTTATTTTCCGCTCGATTCCCTGCCATTGTCCCCTCGTGGGGAACGAGCAGGGAATCGGCGGCGGCAAAATCGGACCTGACGGATCTTATCAATCGAGCCGTATCAGCGGCTCGATTGATAAGGAACATCGCTCCGTGTAGACGGAGCTAAAGACTACGGCCTGCGGGCCAGATACACCCACTGCATCTTTTTTTACTGACCGCCAAAATGCTTTTTAAAGGGAACCTAAACTGAGAGGGATATGGATGCTTCCTTTTAAACAATACTGGTTTCCTGGCATCCTAGTGATCTCTATGGCTGCAGTAGTGGCTGAATCACACACCTGAAACAAACATGCAGCTAATCCAGTCTTACTGCAATCAGAGCACCTGATCTGCATGCTTGTTCAGGGGCTGTGGCTAAAAGTATTAGAGACACAGGATCAGCAGGAGAGTCAGGCAACTGGTATTATTTTAAAAGGAAAAATCCATAGCCATCTCAGTTTAGGTTCCCTTTAAATTGTTACTACAGGCCATGATTGTACCATCGCGTGGAGCTCCATAGCCGGAATGAAATAGCCTGACAGATTACCACATGTCACCTCTTTACTTGTCACTTGTCACCTATTAACTGAAACAACATCCCCACTTGTCATCTCTTCACTGAAACCCCCCATTTTTCTCTTTACCGAGCTCCCCCGCACTAATTAGGGCTTGATTCACTAAACTTTGATAACTCATATCACAACCGTTTTCGTGCGCGGTTTCGCATTTGCGTGCGATCGCAAATTTGCTTGCAAAAACGCATCCCTTTTTGGTAAAAAAATTCACTATTGCACGCGTTTTGTAAAAAATAATACCTTTTAATGGCTAACTGTTATTAAAGGATGCAAGCTTTCTAGGATGTAGTCCCCTTCTACATTGCGCATGCAAATTCGCAATCGCGTGCAAACGCGAAAACGCAAGCGAAAACAGCCATGATATGAGTTATCACGGTTTAGTGAACCAAGCTCTACGGGCCCATTTACACCTAATCAGTTGGTGTGCGTAATTATGCGGTGGTACGCGTCAGTACACGGTTTTTCCATAGCAGTGAATTGTGAAAAAGATTTCAGTTAAAACGCGTTAAGTGTGAAAGGTGCCATAGGAAAACATGGGACTTACTCTGAAAATCAGTTTTCCTTCAGTTATAACTGAGAGCAACTGATCAAGTGTAAACGGGGCCCTAGTCTCTAGTCATGACCTTATTACCCCCTCCCCCCCCCCCCCCCCACACACACACATAGTGATCAGTCATCTCTTTACCAACCCTAAGCACCCCCTCCAAGCATGTACTGGCCAGTCATCTCCTTACTGATGACTCTTCCCCTCCCCCCCACAGTAGCCTGCCACCTCTCTACTGGCTCTCCAGCCCTCTCCCCCCGCCCACATATAGTGGCCAGTCATCTCCTTACTGATGACAGCCCCCCCTCCCCCCACACAGTAGGCAGCCACCTCTCTACTGGCTCTCTAGTCCCCTCCCCCATGTACTGGCCAGTCATCTCCTTACTGATGACTCTTCCCCCCCCCCCCCACAGTAGCCTGCCACCTCTCTACTGGCTCTCCAGCCCTCTCCCCCCGCCCACATATAGTGGCCAGTCATCTCCTTACTGATGACAGCCCCCCTCCCCCCACACAGTAGGCAGCCACCTCTCTACTGGCTCTCCAGCCCTCTCCCCCCGCCCACATATAGTGGCCAGTCATCTCCTTACTGATGACAGCCCCCCTCCCCCCACACAGTAGGCAGCCACCTCTCTACTGGCTCTCTAGTCCCCTCCCCCATGTACTGGCCAGTCATCTCCTTACTGATGACAGCCCCCCCTCCCCCCCACAGCAGCCTGCCACCTCTCTACTGGCTCTCCAGCCCTCTCCCCCCACCCACATATAGTGGCCAGTCATCTCCTTACTGACAACCCCTCTTCCCCCCACTGTGATGAGTCAGCCGCTTACACGGGATAACTAGCGCGGCGACCAAAAGGACCACATTGAATATGGCAATATTGGGTTTACCAAGAAAAAAAAGTCTGTTTGGCATGGCTATTATCTTAATTTTTTTGCTTTCTACTTTCTAAAGCACATATTGGACAGCCATATGACATTTGTATGGAGACCAAGGCAAGATTTATACTTAAACTGCCTCTAGGCCAAAAATGTTAGGGCTCTCCTTCCATGGGCAGCAAAATCCCCCCGATTCCATGTGCAGCCCGCTCTTTTTTGTACAGCTCCCTTGGGCATCAGTTGCCCTTTTTCATGTGTTGCCTCCCATTTGCAGCCTCGCCTCCTCTTTCATATGTAGCAACCCCATGTAGCATGTTCAGGTTCTCTCTTGGGCTGCAGCCGCCTGGTCCTTTGTGGCCTTTCCAGAAGTCCGGCCCTGATGGAGATCCTTGCCAGGGAGAGATTATAAAATAATACCCGGTACAGAAACTTTTTTGTTACTAAAAGAATAAAGGAAATCTTTGGGTCCCCCCATGAGAAGGACTGATTCACGGGCGTAACTAGACTTCATAGGGCCCCCTGCAAAAATGATAGCATGGGGCCCCCTTGGTCCCCGAGCCCCATGAGGGTCATGTGATCGGGAGTTGGCGACTGGCAGCAGGGAATCAGCATCTAAAAGCAGAGAAAAATCCCAGCTACTCGCTATTCTGCATGGCGGGAGGAGGTGGTGGGGTCGGGATTTGGAAGCAAACAGGAGGTTTTTTTTGCTAATTGGCTACACTTGCAGTTGGGGAGAAGGAGGAGGGCCCCCAAAGGCCCCCCTGCGATGGCAGGAGTCCCCTGATGGTCAGTTTGTGAAAAGGAATAGATTTCTCATGTAAAAGGGGGTATCAGCTACTGATTGGGATAAAGTTCAATTCTTGGTCGGAGTTTCTCTTTAAGTTACAGTGCGCCTTTATATTCTACCACAATATGCCTATGGATGATTATTTCTGTACAGTGCATTCGTTTATCCCAAGTATTATACCTGATTCATAAAAAGTGCCCTTTGTTCTTCCTTAGGAGTTCTGATGAAGCCTCCGGCAAAATATCTGCATGGCTGGTGGTTACTGAATATTTGTGTCTAATAACTGCACACTGTGGCACACAAACACCTGCATAGCTTAACTGCTGTAGAGTATTTGTCTCCAAGAATCACACACAACAGCATCCTACCGATTCTGTTACCCTCAGGATTGTACATCCATAGCAAATTGCTAGTCCTCGAGCCTACCTGGATGTACGGGGCTAGCTGGGAGTACCTGTACTGATGTATGTTGTCAGGTCCTGATAAGCAGCCTCCGCCTGATGTCTCGGTAGAAGAAAAATGTCACCTACTTAAAATATGTTCGTTTTTAGAAAAAAACATATTCCTTAACCTCCTTAGCATTCTGATCCTTCCATATTAGCATCTTAAAGTCTGTAAAAACAGCACTGGAGATTTGAGCACAGCCGGCGCCACCATAGGCTGTAATAGGAATTACAGCTATAACGGCATCAGTGAGTAATTTGGGCGCCATCAAAGACAGAGCACAAATTACTATAAAAATACTGTAATTCGGCCGCCAGCAATAGCTGGAAGCCGAATTACATCAGTTTCCACTATCCACAGCGGCCTGGAGGGGGAATAGTAATTAGTGTAGCCAAGTTTTGTACAAGAGCAGGGTGAACCATTTATTGGCTTTACCCTAATCACAAATCCCCCATTGGCTGAATCATATGTATGCACCCCTCCTCAGTTTAGACAGTCAGAGTGACCCCAGTACAGGTAGTCAGTGAGTTCCCCCCTTATGGGTAGCCAGACAGTGCCCCCGTGTAGTTAACATTTTGTTTCATCAGTCCACAGAACACTACCACAAAAGTTTTGGGATAGTGTTCTGTGGACTGATGAAACAAAATTAGAACTGTTTGGGCCCATGGATCAAGGCTATGTTTGGAGGAGGTAGAACAAGGCCTATGAAGAAAAGAACACCTTGCCTACTGTGAAGCATGGCGGGGGGGGGGGGGGGGGGGGGGTCAATCATGCTTCGGGGCTGTTTTGCTTCTGCAGGTACAGGGAAGCTTCAACGTGTACAAGGTACCATGAATTCTCTTCAGTACCAGGAGATATTGGAAGAAAATGTGATGCAGTCCGTCACAAACCTGAGGCTTGGGAGACGTTGGACCTTTCAACAGGACAAGCATACCTCCAAGTCCACTAGAGCATGGTTGCAGATTAAAGGCTGGAACATTTTAGAGTGACCATCGCAGTCACCAGACTTAAAGTGAACCCGAGACGAAGCACCCTCATGTATTTTACCATATGTATCAGTGGGGACATTAGAGAAAACACCTACCCTGCTCTCTGTTTCATTTTTAACTGCTCAGCCTGCTTTTTATCAGCCATGATAAAATCCCAGACTGAGCATGCAGTCTGGCTTTGCTCAGGAATCATTATAGCTGAGTCTGTGTTCTCTGGTGTCTTTTCAAGCCCAAGCCTGCTCCCTTGTGGCTCTGCTCGGGAATCATTATAGCCGAGTCATTATAGCAAAGCAAGACTGAATGCTCAGTCAGGGATTTTATCAGGGCTGATTAGAAGCAAGCTGAACAGTTAAAAATGAAACAGACAGCAGGGTAGGCGTTTTCTGTAATGTTCCCACTGATATATATGGTAAAATACATGAGTGTGCTTCGTCTCGGCGATAACCTGGCGATAACCCCGAACGTAGTTCGGGGTAAGCCGCGCAGGAGGTTTTCTCAGGCCCTGCTGGGCCGATTTGCTTCATTTTTTTTTGCTGCACGCAGCTAGCAATTTGCTAGCTGCGTCAGCACACCGATCGCCGCCGCCCCGCGCTCGATCGCCGCTATCCGTCGCGCCACGCCCCCCCAGACCCCGTGCGCTGCCTGGCCAATCAGTGCCAGGCAGCGCTGAGGGGTGGATCGGGACTCTCAATGATGTCACGACGTCGCTGACGTCATCCCGCCCCATCACCATGGCGACGGGGGAAGCCCTCCAGGAAATCCCGTTCTTTGAACGGGATTTCCTGATCGAAATGGGCGGGGGGATGCCGCTGAGCAGCGGCTATCATGTAGCGAGCCCTGGGCTCGCTACATGATTTTAAAAAAAAAATCAAAACTGCTGCTCTGCCTCCTGGCGGAATTTATTAGACCGCCAGGAGGGTTAAAGAAAGCAGTTGCAGCGCGCAAGCCTAAGAATGTGACTGAACTGGAGGCTTTTACCCATGAAGAATGGGCTAAGATACCCGTAGATCGCTGAAAAACACTTGTGTCAAGCCTGTTATAACTGGAAAAGGATGTTGTACTAAGTACTAAGAATGAATGTCACTTGGGGGTTGAATAAAACTGATAATGATGTAAGCACAGAAAATACATTTGTGGTTATTTCATTATAAATGTTATGTTATATTTGTCTGACTTACAAGTGCCTCTTTGATTTAATTGTAAACAAGATGACTAAAATGATCAAAATCAATGTCAAACTGGCCAAAACACTCAACATGTCAGTGGGGGTTGAATCATTTTAAACACAACTGTAGATGTGATTTCAGTTTTTCTTATCCTATACTATAAAGCCTAAAGGTGGCCACACACGATACAATAAAATGATCCGATTTTACAGTAATTCGATAAAAACGATAGTATCTCCCGAAAAAATCGAAAGCTTTTTTTTCATTCGACTGAAAAATCTGATCGGATTTCCCGTTTTCTTCAATTTTAATCGATCCGGACTGCCAGATATTTTTCTTCAATCTTTCTAAAGATTGTATGGTGTGTGCTGGATTGTCAATTTATTAATATACACACCCTAGCAATTTTCTCAGAGTTTCCAATAATTTTTATTATAATTGGGGAAAAATTGAACATACGTGTGTGGTACATTGGTCATATTTTTGAAATGTTACAATCAGTCAGAAAAATTGATTGCAATTCTTAAATTGAACAGATATTTAAAAAAATGTATGGTGTGTGGCCACCTTTAGTGTCGCTGCGTCCAACAGTTTTGTCCCTGTGTCCCAGGATTTTTGTTACTGCGATGTGCGCAGTAACGGACAGCTGGGAACAGGGAGCTGGGCGGGCGAGGTGGGCGGGAGCGTGCTTGGCACGCTCCAGTAACGTGCGCGGCGTGCCAGAAAAAGACCTAGAGCCCGTTTTTAAACAGGCTTGGGTCTACTAGTTTTTAATAAATTTGCCAAAATCTCAAGTAAACTTTTTTCCCATTTGCAATAGAAGGGATATTGTGTGTAGAATTCTGAGGGGAAAAAAATGATTAATCAGTTTTTTAAACTTTTTCCCGTTGTAATTATGGGGTGTTGTGTGTAGAGTTCTGAGGGGAAAATTAATTTTATCCATTTTGGAATAAGGCTGTAACATAACAAAATGTGTAAAAAGTTATTCCCAGTATATGTATTTTCAGCAGAGTGTATGTATGTTTACTATGCATGTACAGCAGAGTGAATGTATGTAATGCACAGTGTATGTGAAGCAGAGAGCTTCTGTACATATTATTACCTCTCCTCGTTCCATGCAGCCATCTTCCCATCTCCCGTGCAGCTCTTTACTTGCTGGAGATCCAGGCTTCAGTGTCTTTTTGTACCCGGGCAGCCATCTTCCCGTCTCCCTTGCTGTTCTGTACTCGCTGCTGACCTCTAGTGGCGAGTATAAAACTGCAAACAAGGAAGAATCCGCAAGCCAGATAAGGTCGATGAAAAAAGCTGGTATTCTTTATTTGAAACTCCACATGACAGAGTGCAATAAAACCACAGGATCAACTAGTATAAAATAATATAAAAGTATAAAACTGCAAGTGAAACAGGAAGTGGCTGCCCGATACAAGAAGACACTGAAACCTGGATTTATAGTAAGTGAAGAGCTGCCCAGGAGACAGAAGGCGGCAGCCTGGAACAAGGAGAGGTAATTATAGATATATTGCACATTTTGTATCTGAGTACTGTGTATGTCCTGACTCGAATGTAAGCCGACACACCCCCCCTTCTGTGACACTTTTTGGTCCCAAAAATGTGTCTTATATTTGAGTATATATGATAATGGGCCTGATGCAATTGTCAGACCCGCCAACGTTAATCACTGGTGAATCCGATAATCAGGCGACAAAGTTGCCTGATCCAATTACATTTAGCCCTATGCAGGGTGTTAAAAAAACTCGCTTGGGCGATATTATCGCCCAGCAAGTTCCTTAAACCCTATCCTATTACACTTTGCATGCCTCCGGGAAGGAGATGAGCGTTAGCTTAGAGCTGCAAAAGGCAGGTCTAAACATGCTAACGCACATCATCGCTGCTGCATCTGGGGGTCTCCTTTAATAAGGAGACCCCCAGAGCTCCCCGCCGCCCTCCACTCATTTCTGCAACTCCCCACGTAGCTGCACAGATACTGTGAAGCAATTTCCCTCCTGCCGCTGAACACCCGCCACAAGTCCCGTTCTGCAATTACAGTGTATGAGTCACTGTAATTACTCTCGCTATAGGAGAGTCCCGGCAAAGCATCTTTGAATCAGCCACCAGGGCTCCCCATTAGTTCACAGTCTGGACCAATGAAAATGGCTCAGACTGTGGACCAATGGGGAGCCCCAGCGGCATATTCAGAGATGCTTTGCCGGGACTCTGCTATAGAGTGACTCATACACTGTAATTGCAGGACGGGACTTGTGGCGGGTGTCCAGCAGCGGGAGGGAAATTGTTTCACAGTATCTGTGCAGCTACGTGGGGAGTTGCAGAAATGAGCGGAGGCCGGCGGGGAGCTCTGGGGGTCTCCTTAGTAAAGGAGACTCCCAGATGCAGCGGCGGAAGTTCGGCGGGTGTGCACATGGGTGGGGAGCGAGGCCGTGGTGCTGATGGACAGCACCACAGGGTAAAACCTCGCTCCACATTGCCTGTAACATGGGAGCATCGCTCAGGCTTTTGCCTGAGTAATGCTCCCTAACGATCGGCCATCGCATGAGTGAAACTGGCAATAGGATTTGCCGGTAATCCTCGCGCGATGGCAAGCTGATAAGTAGCTCTAATCTTGCAAGCTATTTATCCCATTGAATAGCATCAGGCCCAATATGTTTTTAACTGTTCATATATGTTTATCCTATCATGTCACATGTTTCCTCAGTCACACTTTAAAACAGAATGTATATGTGATAATTCAGCTCTGATTGTAAGTCAGTAGAATTGTTTTGCATGAAAAGAGGGAATTCCAGCTCATTGCTAGTATTTAGAAGTTTGCTTTACACTGACATTCATGGGCTGTTAAAAGTTGTCATCTCCAGGATGATAGTTTTATGTGTTAATGAGCATTTAGTGTCAGTCGCTCAGGAAAATGAACATTTCTCTTTCCTAACACATCGGTCTGCCGCGGAAGCCTTCCACAAAAGGCCAGCTTCATCTCCGGAACGCTGTGGCTCCTGTCCAAGGTGTAACCAACTAAAGCAATTCATATGTTTAGCAAATTATTTTTTGGCACAGTACCAATCAGGTTGCATCGCACATAATGTGGAAAATCCATCTGAATATATATCTCTCAACACAACAATACTACTAGTCACTACTATTCACAGCATTCCATCCCCTATATGCCACTAGGGGAAGCATTGAGCAGACATAAGCCCATATGCAATTAGTTTTTCCTCCTAGGACCAGGCTGTTTTTTTTATTAATTGGCCACTGCACCACAGCACACAAGTGATTCACCCCCCCCCCTTTTCCCCCCACCAACAGAGCTCTCTGTTGGGGGGGGGGGGGGGTCTTAGTTGTTTATTTCTTTTGATAAATATTCATTTTATCTATTTTTTAATAAAACTGGCTTTTTTTTAAATTTTCAATCCCCTGCTCCCTCCCTCCCTCCCTCCCCCTGACAGCCAATCAGGGTGATCAGCTGTCATAGGCTTCAGCCTATGACAGTCAATCACTCCCCAGCCTCAGGAAGGGACAGCCGTGTCACACGGCTGTCCCCAGTAGAGCGCTGCTGCCGACCGCAGCGCTGTACATGTAAATAGACGGCGATTGCGCCATCTAACAGTTGAGACTGAAGAGGGGGCGGAGCTCCGCCCCCGAGCAGGAGATGCGTGCAATCTCCTGCAAACTGCAGCCCAAGGACTAGACGCCAATCGGCGTTAGGTGGTCCTGGGGCTGCCACCGGGGCCACGCCCACGGGCGTGGAGCGGTCTTAAAGTAGTTAAAATAAATTTGTAGCATTTTACAATTAAAAAAACTACCAAAAGTAGTAGAAAAGGAACCATTACATTAATGTTATGACCCATATGCAATTAACTTTTTTTCCTAGGTTTTCTCCTAGAAGATAATTATTCATATCTTTTTTAATGTAACTTTTCAGCATTTATAGACCTAGGTGATAATTTTTCATTTTCTATCTAAAATAATTTTTCAGCACTTTGATGTTGAAAAAGTACCAAAAAGTAGGTGAAAGGTACTATCAAAATTATGAGTACTTATATTTTCATAACTTATGAGTAAGTTATGAAAATATCACCTGGAGCACACAGTCATTTTTCCAGTACTAAAGTTGTTACGTAGCACACATTACACAACTAGCGCAGTACATTAGTAAAGCATGCATTACTTAGGTGACACGGGTTGTGGTAATTTCACAACACTTTCTTCATAAATGGCATAAGTACTAGAGAAATTGCTGTTAGTTGGTGAATATCCCCCTAGATGTGTTGCACAATGGCCCGTTAAAACGCATGCATAATGCAGCACATACTGTGCAATGTGTGCACGTTAAAACGTGATCAAAAGACTAGCCTATCGGGCGGTTTCTACCTTGGTCATCCTTGCGTTCCTCCGCAATCTACTACATGTAAGCTTTTTCTTTATTCGTTGTGCAGCTCTTTCTTTATTCGTTGTGCAGCTTTTTCCTCGATATTTTCTTTCATTGCGGCTGACACTTTTGCACCTTCTTGTCATAATCTTGCAGGCAGGGCCGGGCCGAGGCAGAGGCTGAAGAGGCTCCAGCCTCAGGGCGCAGTGTAGGAAGGAGCGCACAATTCATTCAGCTGTCATTCCCAATTGTGTTTGAAGCAGAAAGAAAGAAGAAAAGGGGATACAAGACAGTGACTGCAAGCCAGATAATTAGAGATTAAAGGTGCCCATACACTCGTCAGATTGGCAGCAGATAGATAAGAAATGCATCTGATGATCTATCTGATGCGTTTTTAGAACATTTTTTACCAGGATAGAATTCCAATAGATTTCAGTTTGAAATCTATTGAAATTCGATCTGATGGCATTTGTTTGCCATCAGATTTCCATTAAGGCCAATGCAAACTGATAAGCAATCTCATCAGATCGACCTAAATTTTCCACCCTGCCAGTTCGATGGAAATCCATCGAAATCGATCAAAATCGGCCATCGATCGGTCGATTGGCCAACCGATTTGCAATCGATCGATCGATCGGGATCGATCGGTCGGCCAGAAAATCGGCTGAGTGTATGGGCCCCTTAAGGTGTTGGGGAGGTTGGGGGCCCTGGGGCACCTATTAGTCTATCAGCAATCAGTGTGTGAAGGCTGGGGTGGGAGGGATGGAGGGGCGCACTTTGCTGTCTCAGCCTTGGGTGCTGAAGGACCTTGTCCCGCCTCTGCTTGCAGGAGTCTTTCCCCTCTTAGTAGTCCTTGTGCCTCACACAATTTATATCCATATATGTATTTTTAATCTTTTACCACCTTGTCAAGCGTGATATATATACAGGTAGTCCTCGGTTACCGAACGAGATAGGGACTGTAGGTTCGTTCTTAACCTGAATCTGTTCATAAGTCGGAACATTGTGCCATCTCTGTCCCCTGTACCTCCAGTGTCTCCCTCTGTGTCACCTCTGTCCTCTGTACCTGCTTATACAAGTTCAAAAGCCATTTTTTCTTTGAATTTTTTAAAATCGATTTTCTCAAAAACTACAAGTCCAGTTTGAATTTTTTTTTTTACTTGGTTCCATGGAAACACGGAATCCATCGTTCGTAAGTCAGGCATTCGTAATTCGGGGACTACCAGTAATTCTCTCACTTTTGCTGCTAGCACTATTGCACCTTGATCTTGCTGCTTTGTAGGAATAATGTTACATGTAGTTTTCACTATTCATAGAACTTTTATATTTTTCATATATAATAGTGTTGGCGGTTACCTGGATTTTTGACCTAGGATATTTGTTTACATCCCAATATCATTATCCGTATCTAATATTTTGATTTTACCCTGCTTTGATCCCGTCTGTCACCTGGTGGTGACATTTTAATTGTTTTTATTGTATGTGAAATTATTGTCCAATAAAGATTACTGATATATTAACCAATGTATTCTGGTCAGTTTGGTGCTGCTTATAGGGGTACTTTTTTCTTTTTTTAATCATGTAGCGATCCCAATACCCTCAGCACACTGTGAGCCTATTACTATTATTAATTGCATAATATTTGCATATGTTTGACATGGTTTTGGTCCAAATTTGTTTTTTTTTTGCAATTCTGTTAAAAACATGTGCATTAGTTTATAGTATGGTAGATTGATATGGAATACATGCGTTTTTTGCACACATTGGGCCATGTGCAATTCATTTTTTTCCCTCGAGTTTTCTCCTAGGAGATAATTTTTCAGCTTCATTTTAAAATAACTTTCCCGCACTCTGCAATTGAAAAAGTTCCAACAAGTAGGTCAAAAAGTACGGCCAACATTATTTTGAGTATTCTGGCTTGCTGGTGGCTTAAAGGGCATTTTATTGACAAGGGGCCATATGCTATTCACTTTTTCACCTGAGTTTTCTCCTAGGTGATAGTTTCAAAACTGTCAATAAAATGCCTTTAATACCACCAGCAAGCAAATACTCAAAATAATGTTGACAGTACTTTTTCACCTACTTTTTTGGTATTTTTTTCCATTGTAAAGTGCTAAAAAGTAATTATAAATCAAAGATGAAAAAATATCTCGCAGGAGAAAAAGTGAATTGCATATGGGCCATTATCTAGAAACCCACAGCGGACGATATGCAATTCATTTTTCCACATACCTAGGCCCATATGCAATTCACTTTTTCTCCTTTCAGTTCAGTTTTTTCCTAGCTGATATTTTCACAACTTGTTAATTTGTCAATAAAATTCCTTTATTGACAAATTGAATAAAAATCCACCAGCAAGCAAAAAAAAAAAAAAAAAAAAAAAAAAAAAAGCACTTGAAATAATTTTGATAGTACTTTTTCACCTATTTTTCAGACTTTTTCAATTGTAAAATGCTGAAAATTTATTTCAAAGAGAGAGAAGATGAAACTGATTTCCTAAGAGAGAACTCAGGAGAAAAAGTGAATTGCATATGGGCCCTAGTAGGATAACTTGCTCCATTATAATGAAAGTTCTACATGACTATGAGAAACAGTTCTGACATTAAAACGGAGCACGGAACACCTGAGAAAAGTTCAGTAGAACAATACTTTTGTTAAGGAACTCAATAACTACGAAGAGCAGGAGTGGAGGCCATTGAGATTGTCTAATCTTCAAACCTCACTTTTAGCAAACATACGAATAGGAAACTTCTAATTAGGATTAGTAACACACAGTTAACAGATATCTCAGGAACAGATGTTCTAGCTCTTGAAGGGGAAGTTAAATGATAGACTTTATTTCAATTACTGTCCCAGTGCCAACTGTCACAGTAACAGGAAGTGAGGAATTATTTTTCCAACAGGCATGGGCATGAATAAAAACTTGAGGTATAGACCTTTTTATGTGTTATCCTGAAAAAGTGAGAAAGGTCTGGCGTGGTCTGCATTTTTTTAACTGCTCATATCGTTTGCTCCTTGTCTTCATATTTACAACCACTCAAAACCTTTCCTTCTAATCAGAAGAATCCCCTCTCTCTAGTGATGATGTCTCTCCAGGGCTTCTGATTGATATCCTGCTGTACTCCACAGAAAGGCCATTGTATCATCATACCAGCCCAAGTTTACACATGTAACAACTCATCCCATCCTTTGCTTGCTTTGAGGCATTGTTACACCCACTAACCACCTCCTCTTATTTGGCTAAATCGTGGAGACATGATCAAGATAAAGAGGTGGTAGGGTCTAGTGGGCTGAAAAGAAGGGTTTCCCGACATGTAATATAATTTAGGTTGTAAAAGATGTCAAAATACTGACATGTTTTTGCATCCTGTTGTCTCCAGGGAGAGTATCATGTGGGGATATCATGTGGACAGCAGTGTGGAGTTTCAGCAGTGAGGATGGACACCCCTGTCTATTTGGTGAGGAAAAAAAAATGAAATCTCCTGAAGGAATGAAGGGGGTTTGAGGGCAGGGGCAGTATAGGTGTGTGTGGGGGGGGGGGGGGAGGGGTGGACACAAGTAGAGAAATATAGAAATTGCCATAAATTATATGCAACAGTAAAAAGGAGGACAGTTGGATCTGCCGGGTATTAGGAGCCTGATGGATGTTTCATACAGGTTGTTTCATCTGCACCCAACACCTTTACCCTTGAACTTTTTTCATGGAGGTAATGTACACATAAATATGTATGAACAATATTATTAAAAGAAACAATAGCAGTGCTGACTGCTGTCTTAAAGTCCGTACACACGACGTACTAAAGGCAACGACGGGTCCGTCGTCACCTCCCGGTGGGCGGGTTTTCAGCAGACAATCCGGCGTGTGTACAGTCTGTCTGATGAGGCTGTTTCTGAGCGATCCGCCGGACATTGCCTTTAGTACGGCGTGTGTACGGGCCTTTACTGTTTGTTGATTTAAAAACAGTGTATTTTTGAGCTAGTTTCCATTAACACCATAGCTACACTGTGATAATAAAATGATACTGTCACTCAAAAAAACCTTGCATGCCAACCATTACATAGGCAATGCCATCTCCTGCACCGAAGCAAAGTAAAATAAAAAATCACACCGTGTTTTATAACTGGTGGTAAAAGTTTATTATTCAAGTTTAGATGTAACAGACATTTTTTACTGCCTGAATTTTTTTTAATTCTTTTAATGCAATAAAAATACACGGAGAACATGTTTTGTGGGGGGGAAATAAGGAAAAAACATGCAGAATGAAAGAACAAACAAAACAGATAATTTGTGAAGACAGACATGAGACATGTAACTTTTTATCAAGACTAAATGTTTTTATCTTTTTTTTTTTTGAGGAGTAACAGGTCACATAGAATGAAAGCTTGCTGGTGCATACTGATTAATAAAGAATTAAGAAGAAAACTCTATAATACAGTGGCATATTGAGATGTTCCACACTCCCTATGCCATTTCCAAAGTGCTTCACAAGCACAGTCTCTATTTAGAATACTTTTTTTTAATTAAAAAAACAAAACAAAAGATTATAAAAGCCTAGAAATGGACCAACAGATAAGACCGGTTCCAATGGAATTTAAATTAAAAGGTGTGTATGTTCTACATACCACTTGCAGCATATACTGTTAAGTCATTGACCTTATGCCACGTCATCGTTGGTCTTATTAGCAAACTGGCCTAGTTGACACTATCAACTCTTAAAGCCAGTGGTTACCATATGATTTGTTTAACATTTTTAAACTTAGCAAAAAAAATCTGTACCTGTAAGTAAAAGGAGTAATTAAAAAAAAAAGTTAAATAGACCTGATATTTAGTTTTGATACTGGATTTGCTAAAGTCATCTGCCTAACATGGCTCATATACATATGTCCGACTTTACTTACAATTATATAGGACATCTAGCTTGTGAGGTCATTCATTTTAAATAACAGCTACATCCAATAAACTGTTTAACAGACATTACATTTCTCATATAAATCTAAATATTTATTAAATCCATGTTTTTTTTTTCTTAAATGGCATATTAATGTACACAAAATATTGTCAATAATGCCTTTTTTGAAAGGTAAGAATGCATTATATTCTTAGCTTGAATTTGACTGCAGTAAAATGCAAAAAAAAAAATTATATATATATTTATATACATATACATAAAATAATTTTCTATTACTAAAAAGCAAGTACACCTGCTTGCAGGTAGCACATGACATTAACGCATGGAAAAAAATTACATAGAAATGAAAAGAAACGCATGGATATTCTCTTTTTGTTAACTTTTTAGTAAAAAAAACATGTTAAATAATGAAACGAAAAAAAACAACCTTTCTTTTTGGGATTAAGGGGAATTACCCAACATGCCATTTTACCCCTCCTTGCAACATGTATGTGTAACCAATATTCCATGCTTTAACAAAACAAAACCATAATGAACTTACAAGGGAAGACACTGGTAAATTCTGTATAAAAAAAAGTTCAGCAAAACATATTGTCTGGATACGTAAATAGTGCGTCCATGGCTTCATTTGTGCAGCCTAATAAATACTTCACACGTGCATAAGTATAACATAAGAAAAAAGTGTTCCTGATTATTAAGCAGAATTATCAAATGGATGGCAAAAAAAAAAATCTAGATTTTTTTTTGCCAAAATTTACTATTTTGTAATTATATTGGACAACATTTTCACTATTCAGTTTGTAAGGGGCTATCCAAATATCACAATTAAATAGGTAGGAAATTAGTTTTAATTACCTACAGTAAGTTAAGACAGTTTTCTTTTCTTCATGTTGCACAATAAAAATTAAAACATTTTAACAAAATAAAAATGAAAATAAAAACAATGACAAAAGTCAAACTAAACAGAACTACCACCCTTTTTTCTTTTGCCTGTTCTCGTCTTTCTCGTGGGATTCCCAGCTCTTGTCACAAATTGTATCACCCATTGTATGCATAACTTGGAATTAAGTTTTAGATAAAGAAATTAAAAATAGCCTTTTAATATATTTTTGTGCTACATTAAGGGCTCGTTTCCACTATCGCGAATCTGCATGCGTCCAACGCATGCAGATCCGCACATGTAATACAAGTGGATGGGCCTGTTTCCACTGTAGCGTTGTTGAGGTGCGTTTTTTTCAGCGTGAAAAAAACGCACAAAAGAGCCAACGATTTCGCCTGCGTCGGGAATCCGTGCGAATCGCCGCTAATGTATTTAATAGTAAAAACGCATGCGTTTGTTACATGCGTTTTTACCCGCGATTTCGCGTGCGATTTCGCACCTTTTTCAATTTTATTTAGCCCTGGCAGTGTCATGGTTAATTTCGCATGGCACCCTGCCATGCGAAATCGCAGGCGAAATCGCGGGTAAAAACGCATGTGGAAACGCATCCGCATGCGTTTTTACAAGCGTCGGAATGCGGCCGAAATCGCGTCGCAACAGTGGAAACAAGCCCTAAAACTTGCAGTTTTACAAGCTGTGTTTAGTGTCTGACAAAGTCTTCATATCCGGGAAAAATATTAGAACATTAATGTAATTTTAGGCCTAGTTCGAAATCCATTATGAACTACTTACTGCACGTTCTGCATGGTAAAAAGATTGGGTAACAATTTCAGAATTTTCTTCAGTCACTGGAGTTCGATGACATTTTTTTAAATAGTCATTCAATTAAAATAATTTCCCCTTTTTGAGTGTTGGAAATGGTTCATTTTTGAGGATAAGCAATATTTCATAACATCTCAATAGGTCATGTACATTAAGATAAGTTTCTCATAAAACACCCCGGTTTACATGCAAAATAAAGCATTCTGCCCTGATTTTTTTTTTTACTATGTTAAAATAAAAAAGCTTGGAAAAAAATAACAAAAGAGAGACTTATGACTTCACTTGCTGTAAAGTTTCAATGCACGGTGAATTACATAATTCTGATCTTGAAACGGTAAAACTGCACGGAGAAAAAACAAAAATCTCTCTACCTACCTGTCAGAAATCTTAAGAGAACACAACTGCTAAAACTTCCTGAAGTGCAATGCTACTAAAAGAGGCAGTAAACATTTTGCTATCCATTCACACAGCTAGTAAAAGGGTTTCTGAAATGTTTCCTAGGAAACATCAACAAAACGTATTAAAGAAGATACATGTGGGTTGTTCTGAAGCGTAACAAAAATGGGTTAACATCTTACGACAAAACGAACAAAACTAACTTGGAATGAAGAGTGCTGCCCTTTTCTCCTAAACAGGCATCAAATATTTCAGATTTCCTTCTATTTTTTATTCTTCCATCCCATTTTAATGACAAATAAATTTGTTTCATGTAACAGATTATGACTTTAATGCACAACGTAACGTATCAACTACCATCATAGAAAAAAGTTGCTTCATTTTCTTATTTGCTACATTTGCAAATGTAAACAGCAAGGCTGAGCCACAGCGACTCCGATGCATGATGGAATAATCTTTGTTGCATATGTACAAAGTAAAAAATAATTATTATTTTTTTTATATGTCAGGCACCATTATTTGAAATGTAATACATTAATTACTAGAAAAATAAGATTTTGTTCTCCCAAACTCTGTTAATGAAAAAGAAACCAAGGAAAATCTGACAGTGTATTCAGTAGCTTGTAACATCAATGCATATTATTTGAATAACTCAAGTGCTAGTACAGTACCCATAAGAAAAAGTCTACTGGCTGGCAATTCAGCAACTTCATTTAGAAGTACTTAGTGCTATTCCCTGAGCAATTATGCTAAGGAGTGTTCCTTCATAGGCAAGAATCTTGACAAGAATATGCAGTTTGGCATTTCAGCTGTGTCTGACCCAGAAGCCTGGTTCTAAACGATGCAGTCGTGGAGTCTCTGGCTTCGAAGTTTTAAAGATATCCACAGTGTTGTTAAAATACTGATTGCAAGTTTTTCTCTTTTTTTTGTATTTTGTTTTTGTAAAATCGAACACTTGTTATGGGCAAGCATGGAAAAACCAGGAGAAATGGTGGCACGTTGAGCTTGAGGTTAGGCAACAGATTGATGTGCCTTGGAAATAACATCGGGAGGAACTTGCGGAGTCATGCAAGAATTTCCCTTGCACAATTTATTTGCACTGTAAATTTACCATCAACCTTGACATTTCTATTTCAAATTATGCACTGTTAAAAGATACACGCCAAATGCAAACTGCAAATCTTGTGCAGTTGCTACAGCACAAAAACTGAGGTGGGGGTGGAAGGTCAACGTGGGTCTCTGTATAACTAGACCAGTGAATTGTATTTCAACAACTACTAAAGCTTCCAATCCATTGAACGTTCTACAGATGCCCATTGAGTGGTAAAATATAGCTATAACTGGGCTGGGTATAGTTTTAAGCCAATGTCCAAACAGAAAATCAATAAAGGTTAGGTCATGCTGACCAGATTTTAGCCAAGTAATACAATTATTCTATGAGCTGTTGCTGTGTTCCTTCATAAGAGTCTGCAAAATGGCTTGCACAATATAATTATCTAATCATTACATTTAAATGTATGCCTATTGCCTACATAAGGCAAGGGATTTCAATATTCTAAGACACAGTAACGGTATACTGACACCTGTGAGGATAATAGACTTTACTGCTTTTGCCATGTTACAATACCCTTGTGACATCTTGGAACCACTGTTTTCAATTTAGGCTTATACGACTATCGTTGATATCAACATGCTGGAAGAAGATACCCAAGCTGTCTAGAAAGTTTTGGAATTGCAATCTGGCCAATAACAGACACCATTTGGCTCTACATTTTCCACACTTCTACCAGCAAATAATACGGTTGCCATCTTATTGCTTTAATTTACAAGATGGCTTCATATTAACATACAGCCTTGCTGTATACAGATTGTGAAAATTCAACTGCTGCTGGATCATAAAGTAACACAAAGGGCCATATGCAATTCACTTTATCACCTGAGTTTTCCCCTAGGAGATAATTTTTCATCTTCGATTTCAAATAGTTTTCCAGCACTTTTTAATAAAAAAAAAGTAGCAAAAAGTAGGTGAAACAGTAGTATTAAAATTATTTGGAGTATTTTCTTTTTTTTTGGTGGCTTAAAAATATCCCCTAGGAGAAAACACAGGAGAAAAAGTTAATTGCATGTGGCCCATAGTGTGTTGGTGTTGTACGGCACACATCTTTTATCTTACTTCTTGGAGGTTTGCGAAACGTTTACAGTATCCAATGAGCTGAATTGTAATGATGTGGATAAAAACAAGGAACACCAAGAGCCCCAATAGTGTAATATGTACTGGTAAATGGTTACTAGATAGAGTAAATATTAATACTCACAAACCAGGGTTACCATCAGGCAACCACTGTAAAGGCAGGTGGGGAGACTTTCCTGACCGCACTCAGGAATAAGAAGTCGCTCTCTGTAGATGAGAAAAAGGGGGTTCAACCCTCCACCCAGGGTGGATTCAATATTATGCAGGAGAACAGAAGCGCCAAAAGGATAAAAGGAAGCTAAATGAGCTTAAAAACCAAATCCTTGGTAAATAGAGGAGGTAGTGGTGGACTTACCTCCTCCAAGTAGACACACAACGACTGTAGTAAACACAGTCAATATATTTTATTTATGAACTCCAAATATGCAACGCGTTTCGCAGGTTTGATCCCGCTTCATCAGGCAATAACAACGGAGCAATAGCATATGTGGTCACAGAGGTGCCTGGCTCTTCTACTGACCACATATGTTATTGCTCCGTTGTTATTGCCTGATGAAGCGGGATCAAACCTGCGAAACGCGTTGCATATTTGGAGTTCATAAATAAAATATATTGACTGTGTTTACTACAGTCATTGTGTGTCTACTTGGAGGAGGTAAGTCCACCACTACCTCCTCTTTTTACCAAGAATTTGGTTTTTAAGCTCATTTAGCTTCCTTTTATCCTTTTGGCGCCTCTGTTCTCCTGTGTAATGATGTGGAGATGGTGGTTTGGGGAGGGAGGTAGGTAGTCAGGAAACGCTACTAGTTTTTTTGTTGTTTGCCTCTTTGTCAACAAAATCCTCTCTTAGTTTTTGCCTCTCTGTTGTTTGGAATTTGGATAAAAAATGTGTTGGTTTCCCAAATGTTACAGCTATATTGTTCCTAATGGGATATATGCTCCAGTATCAGGTGGCAAAGGTGGGGCTTTTATCTTCCCTTGGAGTTATAGTCTCTAATGTCTCAGGAAAATGGAAGAAATTCTCCCACCTGGGGTTCAGCAATAACAGCCCTTTAACCTTTCCTCCACAATATCAGAAAAAAATTGCTCCACTTTAGAGAAGGGAGGGTATTACCCTCGTAGATGGCAATCACAACCAAAGGAAAGCAATTCAAAACGTAAGGAAATGTATGTGTATAAATTTAACAAAGCAGCCATTTATCAGTATTTTGTAGCTTATCGCATAACCCATGAATGATATCTATATTTGTTGCAATATCCCTAATTACAGTGGCACCAGGTTTTGGTTTCTATAACTCCTCGTGGACTTAATGGAGGTGAGTTTTGGGCTTTGCCTATCTAAGTATTTTTTAGGCTCCTATTCCTATACATCCAAGGCAAAAACTATCTTTTCTCCAGAAGCATTTCTGATTCTGTAAATTTGACACTGAAGGTAACAAGGTATGGCAAGTACAGGTCGGAATGGCCATACTATTATTTGCTCATATGTTAGGACTAGAAAAGGAACGCAACTGATGTGTCCACAGTTTCAAACTGTATTCAGAAAATTACAAGCTACTGAATTTCTCTTCAGAAAACCCCAATCTAGTTAATTGTGCTAAGTGCTAACATTTTCATTCTTTAGTTTTTCCATTCTTTTCAGCTTGTGCAACGTTCCTATGTAGACCCCTCTGGATATGAGTAGTGAAATCATACTTGTCCGTGCAAAGATGTTGGCATATACTACACTGAAAAGGTCCGCTTTCCCCGTGGCAGCTCATATGCAAAGCGTACATCACTTCATCTAGAAAGACAATGCCACAGTGCACACATTTTGTCGAAAGATCGTCTTGAGTACTCCGATCCACTTTTTCTGTTTTCACTACATTCAATGGGCTATCATCCTTTGCACTCAAAGAAGGTGACTTAGTTTTTTCTTTTGAGGCCGCGCTGGATGCTGATCCAGGTCTGGAATGCTTCATGGCCAAATCTAGAGGAATGTCATTGTCCGATCCAACAGTGGAATATTGAGCAGGCAGATTAAAGGCGGGATAAGGCACATAATTCGAGCAAGGATTTGGTAGGCCAGGCACGTGACTCAAGTAGTGAGGATTCCCAGGAACAGACAGCTTATACTTATTCCAAAATCTCAGCCAGTCCGCTTCACTCTGGAAGTCATTGTGAACGATTGGAAGTCCAAAAATTGGATACTGATACTTTTCTATGGGACTTCCTGGTGGGGAATAATTTTGATGCTTAATAGGTCTCATGTATTTTTCAATTGGGCTACCTCTTTCCGAGCTGCCTTTGCTGTCGGAGACAGAGGAGCTATTTCCTGGTTCTCCAATGCTTTCCTGAGGGCTTTTAATCTGTATGTGCAAAGGTTGCATCCTTTTGTGGATATCCATGGTTTGGCTGACTAATATTGTCTGCTGAGCAGAATGGCTTTTAGTCAATGAAGCTTGGGACTCATATTTATTCAGGCTGAGCTGTTGAGCTTCTCTCTGGTGACCTTCCGCTGAATGGTCATCCGACCTCCTCTCTAAAGGGCTTCCATTGGTTTGCTCTTCACTGCTTCCTCTTTGATGTTTGTTTAAATGATCTGTCTGCAGAGCTTCGGGGTTAAGGCGTTTCCTTGTCCTTCTTCGGATAATTTGCTCCCCATTATTCTGCTTAATGATGTTTAGAGGTCTTGGAGTCTGTGGAAAAGACAAAACACATATCAGATAGAACAAAAGATAATTTTGTAATGAGGACATTTGATTTTGCTAAACTGATATGTTTTATGAGATGCCAACACTAACGCAATTCTGAAATTGAAAATATGTTAAAAAAGGAACTAGTCTATGGCATAATTAAGCTAGTGTTTTGAAACACACAAGTTAACCTATTAGTTTCCAGTTCCTACTATGATTATTTATGTTAAAGAAGGATTGTCAGCCACAAAATCAAATTCCATTTACCTACTGTTCTTTGTTTAATATGCAGCCTGCAACCTTATGCTGCATCTTATCTCAGTCAGCTTGGCTCTATTTTTGCCATTGCCAACCAGAAGGAAGCTTGTTATCACCCCTCCCACATTTCTGCCCCTCCCTGATTGGCTGAGGGCAGTTCAGTGAACTGCTGAACTCTGATCCATGCTGTGCTCACATGTGTTTACAAAGCAAACTAGCTATGACAGTGCAGTTTTAAGGAGAAAAAAAAGTAAGGCAGGAAATTATATCAGGATTGGCTTCAATCAGAGGGAATCAAGATGGAAAATGCCAGGAAGAGAATTCTCTTTATTTACTATATAAAATAGTAAATAAATTGAATATATAAATTTCACTGAAATCAAAATGTGGACAGTACAATACATCTATTATGTAAGTAGAACAAGTAGTTATCGACTTATATTCCATGTTTTTTTCTTTCTGGGATAGTATGGCTGTCGCTCCTGCTTTGAAAAGGAGTTTCACCTTCAAGACACTTTGTTTTAATAAACTCTTGCCCACATGAACGTAACCTTTAAGTAAACTCACACATTTTCCATTAATGTTTACTACGCTGTGAGGGCAGAAGGTACAGCTAAAAATAAAGGTATCATAATATTGTAAAGTAGACTATTAGACCTAGTTCGCACGTGCAAATGCAGATGGCCGTGCGATCGGAATGCAATGCACATGATCACAGTGCTGTCATGTGCTGCTGATCTCATTGACTGCAGTGAATGGGTCAGTGTTGTGCTTTGCAGAAAAATGTGTGCAGCAGTAAGATAGTGGATCTCACTGCTGCGCAGCGCATGAAGTCTGAACATCAGACAGTGCAGTTTATTCACTTCTGATGTTCTTGCATGTCGTGCACCATATGCATAGCTGAAATGTGCATGGCAATGAATATGGCGTGAGCAAGGTCTTACCTTCTTAAATTCTTACGTAATTATACTTAATTGTGGCTAAAATATCATAAAAAGAGGCTCTAGTGCAATGTACATGTATTCCTGATTTTAGCCCTGTTTCAAGATACTGGCATGTCACTGCGATTGTTTACATTAGGAAATTACTCACTACTAGCCCTGTTTCCAGTATTTAGTGTTTGCTGATAATATCAACACAGGGATATGAGACACATGAGAAGGGTGGGAACAATTCAAAATCAGTTTACAGCATATCAGCTTAAAGTCATTGGGAACTGTATTCTAAAAAAAAAAAAAAAAAAAAAAAAAGCCAGATACTTACCTAAGGAGAGGAAAGGCTCTGTGCCCTTTAGAGCCTTACAGCCCCTCTCCCAGTCCCCGTTGCAGTGCTGGCTCCCCCATAGCAGCATTCAACCAATTTGGTCAAATGCTGCTGTCTCCGCCACTGATGGGAGGCTTGGAAAGTTATTGGGAGCCCGAGTGCTCCCGAAGATGGGCCGCTCCATACTGCGCACATGCGAGTGTGCACTCTTGTGCACTCTCTCTTGGGCACTTGCGCGTGCACAGTATGTCTTTGGGAGGACTCGGCTCCGAAAAACTTCGAAGATTCAAACAGAGGAGCTGCCACCGCAACGAGGGGATTAGGAGAGGAGAAGGAAGGCTCATTAGGACTCAGAGCTTTCCCTCTCCTTAGGTACCGTATTTCGCGCCGTATAAGACGCTCCGGAATATAAGACGCACCCAGGTTTAGAGGGCAAAATCCAGGGAAAAAAAAATATATACTAAACCTGGTGCGTCCATATTCCAGGAGAGTCTTATACATGTTACCCCTCAAATGTTGTCCTCATGCCTCCAACATTGTTTCCCTAAGTGTCCTCCTGTGTCCCATTGTCTCCCCATGTGTCCTCTGTGTCCCTCATACATGCCCCATGTGTCACCCATGCCTGCCCTATGTGTCCCTCATGCATGCACTATGTGTCCTCTGTGTCCCCAATACCTGCCCCATGTGTCCTCTGTGGCAACCCTGGATGCCCTCTGTGTGTCCCTCATGCCTGCCCCATGTGCCTGTGTCCCCCATGTGTCCTCTGTGTCCCCCATGCATGCCCTGTGTCCTCTATGTGTCCCTCATGCCTGCCCGATGTGCCTGTGTCCCCTTGTGTTACCTATGAATGCCTCATGTCCCTCATGCCTGCCTTTTGTGCCTGTGTCCCTGTGTGTGTGTCAACTGTGGCTGCAAGTGATGTGTGCCTCTGCCCTCTCCCGATGCCTGTTAAGTGTGTGGCTGCGTGTCCCCCGCGAGTGTATACTATGCCCGCTCCCCCCGTGTTCCTTATCTCCCTCCCCATGTGGTTGCTGGCCCCCCCCCCTGGGTGTTAATCTGCAGCGGGCTTACCTCTCCGCCATGCCCGCGAGGATTGGAGACTTCCATCACAGCCGCGCATCTCGCTCTAGTGATCGGCATCTGATGATTGCGTCATCATCACATGCCGATCACTAGAGCGAGATGCGTGGACTTTTCCCCCCTATTTTTTGGGGAGAAAAAGTGCGTCTTATACGGCAACAAATACGGTAAGTATCTGGTTTTTCTCTTTTTGAATACAGTTCCCATTGACTTTAAACTTTCACAGAGTAACATAGTAAACTATACACACTAACAGTAATATGCCAATATCGTGAAATGGGAGAAAATCAATCCAAGCATATTGGAAATAAACCCTCTTATTTTTTAAAGGTTTGTTCCTGCTGTTTATATTAACAAGTTGGAGAATTTCTTTTACTTCCTGTTCTGGCCGGAAGTGCATTAATTTTTCCAATGGACAGGCAACCACAGTTAAGACCTTAGCCTTAGCCATAGAGTGAGAAAGAATTCAAATGCCATTTAGATTTTCCTGTCCCTCAATCCTTCTTTCTAGAGCAACCATGGTCAATATTAAATTCTAGGGAAAAGCTAGGGATAATGATGGCCCGATCATCAAATTTTCGGTTGGAGAACTGCGAACGCAAATTTACGCAAAAGTTTGCGAACAGGCAAATCTAGCGAATGTACATATACTTCAGTAGGAACTGTTGTGGGCCACAAAAGTCATTGTTTTTCATAGTTTTTGCTAGATGTCACCTCCAGGACATAAACGCTAGTCCTTTTGGCGGCAGCCTTTGTGTAGTGGTATCCGTGCTTGTGCATACATTTGTTGGAGTCTAGGCGATCACGGTTTTCTAGCCTCTATGGCTATGCTGAGGTAATTCATTGAGAGTTAAGTGACCAAAAAAACACTGATTCTGCACTGAGGCCTTATACAGGGGGCAGTAGTGGATACTAGATGCCAGTAGTGGTGGTGAAGGATTATTGGGTTATGGTTGATGCACTACTAGAACTAGCAGACCTGTCTCCAAGAGCTCACTTGTGCACTGAACACAGAGCAGCAATACAATAGCAAGAAGTGGATGATTGGTGTCAGGACACCTTCTGGGGAAAAGGCACAGGAAACAAAAAACACGGGAGCCCAATAGTGTAATATGTTAAGTCAAAATTGTCAATATAGAAGATAAGAATCTACTCACAAGAGTGGGTTGCAGAGGGGCAACCGAGCACAGGAAGCAGGTGGAGACAATTAACCCGACTCCACTCGGGGAGGTCACTAAGGACCTGGATGCGGTCGCTCTCCTTGGAAAAAAGAAGGGAGGCAGATGTCCACCGTGGTGTAAACCACATATGTTCTGCCTCCACCCCTCACACGGGTCTCGTATGGGGGTTAGGGATGCACTAAATGGTTTAAAGAGGCGCCCTGGTGGTATATAAAAGCATTTAAAAGCAGTTTAAAACCGAGAAAAGGTTTGAGGTTGCTTACCTCAAGGACGACAAATCTTTGTAGGGACAAAAGATTTTATTGGTAGCACAGGCAACGCGTTTCACGGGTCTGAGCCCGCTTCCTCAGGCCAATAGCAGTGCCAGGCCAATTGAAATAGCAAGCTAAGGGAGCCTCTCTTAGCTTGCTATTTCAATTGGCCTGGCACTGCTATTGGCCTGAGGAAGCGGGCTCAGACCCGTGAAACGCGTTGCCTGTGCTACCAATAAAACCTTTTGTCCCTACAAAGATTTGTCGTCCTTGAGGTAAGCAACCTCAAACCTTTTCTCGTTGCCTGTGCTACCAATAAAATCTTTTGTCCCTACAAAGATTTGTCGTCCTTGAGGTAAGCAACCTCAAACCTTTTCTCGGTTTTAAACTGCTTTTAAACGCTTTTATATACCACCAGGGCGCCTCTTTAAACCATTTAGTACAATAGCAAGAAAAACAATGTACCAGCCCTAAGAAGGACGTAGCTGTTCAGGACAATGTGGTAGCAGCCAGATTCTGCACCGAGGTCACAGGCCTAACTAATGCTCTCCCTGCCAGCAGCACGCTCACCCTCATCTGCCAAGCACAGAAGCCAAACACAGACTTCAAAATGGCTGCTGTGCTGGCTTTCTGATAGGTGGGGGACGGTCCAGGTGGGAAGAATAGCTGATTGGTAGCTATTAGGTAATCAGTGGGGCAATATATTTGATTTATTTACCTAGATTACCTAGCGTAGAGAGCTGTCCCTTAGTATCTTCCCTGTGCCCAAATTAAACCTGGCGGAATAATATCTCCACAGTTGGAACACATAGAGAAAGAAACATGAGGTTCTAATCCCTTTTTACACTACATAAAACAAAATAATTTTATTTTTACTGGAGTAGAGATTTAATTAAATAAAAAAGTCTTAATTTCTGCTGGTAGAGGACTTGTCAGTATATAATCACTGGATTAACTCACTACCCTGCTATGATGTTGTACTTAAAATTTGTGAGAATAGATTTTTAAATGGGTGATAAAATCATTAAGCACTGCTGCTAACAAATAAAAATAATAAAATTAAACAATAAAAATGATATCTCATATTTAGGTAGTAAAGTAGGTAAAACAATCCCATATTTAATATCTATTTTAATTAAAGTCAGTTGATATATTAAGCATTTGGCATCAAGTGGTTTGATACACATTTTGAACCAAAACAATTTCAACATTTCAAGCTTTTTTTTTTTTCTGCAAATGATTTGGCAATATTCATTTCATTATTCCCTTAAAGGACCACGATCGCAAAAATCTGTAAAATGTAAAATACATGAAAACATATTCATAAAAAGTACAATCCTCCCAGAATAAAATGTGCTAGAAAATACTTTCTTCTATGTTGCTGTAGCTTACAGCATGTAGTAGAAACCCGACAGAACGGATAGGTTTTGGATTAGTCTATCTCTGTATAGGGGGGATTAAGCAGTTAGTGAACAGACGTTCCTCAGTCCAACCGGCAGAATAGTGTGCAAACAGGTGTGTGTGTGTGTGAGGGGGGGGGGGGGGGGGGCGGGGGGAGGTTGTCAGCCTGCATATTTGCATAGATCCTTTCCAAGGAGTGCTTTTGTAAAGAATAAGCTAAATTCTGAGAATCCCCCATACAGTGATGGACTAGTTAAACACCTGTCAGTTCTGTCACATATCTACTAACTTTTGGAAGTGACAGCAACATAGGAGAAGAGTAAAAGTGGCTAATTTTACTCTGGAAGAAACATACTTCTTACTTGTGTGTGTTTATGTGTATTTTACATTTTAACAGTGGTAGTGGTCATTTAGGTCTATCTATCTATCTAGTTATCTATCTAGTAGCAATAGCATTTCAGCTGTCACCCAGGATCAAAATATGCGATGACCTTCTTTAAAAGTAGACAAAATATGCAATGACCTTCTCTAGAAGTAAACCACCATATATAAAAACACCATAAACAAACATCATATATAAAGAACAGTGTTCTCCCCAGGCTCTTTTGGTGAGCACCCGCCAGTCTTCACCTCATCTCCTCCTACACTGTAAGCAGAAATGTGCACAGAAGCACCTGCCCTGCATTCTCTAATCACGTCCCACCCGGCTAATTTTTCCTGCCACCCGGCTACTATTTCATGCCACCCGGCTGGACAAAAATTCTGGGGAGAACACTGAAGAATACAAATGTTGGATGTATACAATATGATAAAGTGAAGCGCTCTCCAAGCTGAGAAACAAACCAATATTCAAATGCACTAGAGCTATACTATGTCAAATAAGTGAGTCCTTATTTCAGGCATGGAAGATAAAGACAAGACAGTCCTTAATCATTCACCATCACTAAGGTATAAAGACTACACCATCTCGTGCATCCCTTATCAGTTGGAGACCTGGCAAACCAGATGGCCTATGAAGGTTAATCTCTTTAGTTGGCATGTTGGAGACCCCACTGGCAATTCTCCTCCTCTCCCATAGAGCTTCCTCAGTAGTGAGCATCCCTCAAGAAGTAAAGAGCCCCCCATAGCGTACAAATACCTCCTTTATTGTCTGCATGAAACCAATGGTGATATAAACAGGCTTAAAGTGTACCTGAGACGGGAGGATATAAAAAATGTATACATACCTGGGTCTTCCTCCAGCCGGCCTGATCACTCTTAAGCCACCGCCCTCCGCCGCCTGCAGCCTCTGCAAATTGCCTCGGAAAGTTGCAGATCAAGAATTTGTGCAGCAAGTTTTCTAACTTTTCCCAATATAAACCTCCTTTTGAAGACAACCATTGATGTCCCATTGATGTCAGTTCTAGTCAAGTTTAGATGTTAGCTCTGCTACTTGCTCATAGTTCCGCCTGCCTTTATGACCTGTCCGGTTTGGCTGCACCCTAATTTCTCTTCCTGTTGCCAACTTAGCTTGTCCTAGGACTTATACCTGTCTCAACATTTCTCCCGAATATTGCCCTCACCTGATTTTCTACCAAGCCCTGACATGTAGCCTGTAAACCTTTCTCCTACCTGCCCTGATTTCTGACTGTCCTCTCCAACTCCAGTGGGGCAATTTTAGGGGTCATGACCTGATGACTACTTGCAGCAATGTTGTTTGTCGCCCACTAAGGGTGGCGCTCCATTACCCTTTGTGGAAAACCAACAGCTGCTTAGACTTCACATTCTGAGAGAGCCCATGTCTACTAACCAGTACTGAAGTACATTTCATGCTAACTATAACACCAAGTACTTTGAGTGGTTATTTTCTGTGAACCAGGGTTTGTGAGTATATCTATATTCATTCACCATACATATCTGGGTACCCCTAACACATACTTCAAATAAGGCTGCCTTGAAAAAAGGGAGTGGGGTATAGCAAATTTTTGAAAATTATCTATAACAATTTTTTATTGTTTCTTCATCTTCATTTGAGATGGAATAATAAATATGTTAAAATAACAGTATTAAAAAGAGTGCAGGGTAATGCAGAAATTGCAAAATATTTTCTATAATAACGAAAACTAAAAAAGTGCACAGTTGTAATGAGCATTAAAAAGAAATGCTAAATATCTATATATATAATTCAGTAAGTGCCTCAACCGTCCAGCAAGAAGAAGTACTTTGCATGAGAAAATTTACGCGTGCTCAAAGACCAAGTTTGAGGCCTCCTTTCCACGGACTGTTGAGCTGTGTGCTCAGCAAGCAGTTACCAGGCACAGGTAAGAAGTTATCAGGCAGCAACAAGCAGTTATCAGGCAGCAACAAGCAGTTACTAGGCAGCAGTGAGCAGTTACTAGGCAGCAGTGAGCAGTTGAGAGAGTTTGAGAGGCATTTCACTGCCTATCAACAGTCGGTGGAAAGGAGGCCTAACCCTAGCAAGTCTGGGTTTGAAAATCTGGCCTAATTGGCTATTCATAATTGAATAAGGGCCTCAACCTTCCAGCAAGAAGAAGTACTTTGCATGAGAAAATGTATGCGTGCTCAAAGACCAAGTTTGATGCCTCCTTTCCACGGACTGTTGAGCTGTGTGCTCAGCAAGCAGTTATCAGGCACAGGTAAGAAGTTATCAGGCAGCAACAAGCAGTTATCAGGCAGCAACAAGCAGTTACTAGGCAGCAGTGAGCAGTTGAGAGAGTTTGAGAGGCATTTCACTGCCTATCAACAGTCTGTGGAAAGGAGGCTTAACCCTAGCAAGTCTGGCTTTGCAAATCTGGCCTAATTGACTATTCATGAGGCAATGCTCATGCAAATATGCATTTGCTTTCGCATGTCAAACTATGCAGGGTCAAAAAACCAATACTGCAAAGCGGTCGTGGAGCAGTGCTTTTCAGCACTGCTAGATTTGGGCGCAGCGAGTGCCGCCATAGATTGTAATGGGAATCAGTCTATAGCGGCGCTCAGTGAGTAACGTCAGCGCCGTCAGAAGACAGAGCCGAAGTTGCTTAAAAAACACAATAATTCGACCTCCAGCAATCGCTGGAAGCTGAATTATATCATTCCCCCACTATCCATGGCGGCCTGGAGGTGGAATCTTCTATATATATAATTGAGTAAGTGCCTCAACCTTCAAGCAAGAAGAAGAAGTAGTGCCCTGCCCCCAGGGCCGGTCCAAGCAAGAAGAAGGGGCTGGTCCAAGCAAGAAGAAGTAGTGTCATATCAAACCAAGGGCAAAGAGGGATAATTTGCATATTCAGTAGCAGTGCATTGTGGGTAACCACAAATGTTCACTTATGCTGAATTATTGCAGATTTGCTTCTATTTTAAGAAGGAAAATTACACCAAGCTTTGCTTTTTTTAGTAGGAGGGCTTTTTGGTCCCTTTTATCCCCCTATACATTCTTAGTAATTTGGGTCACCCTGAGCTGCTTGGTTACTCTGTTGTACTGGTCCAAGCCCTATCTCAGACAGCCATATCAATCTCTGCTGTGAACTGATGAGGACTAAAAGTCTGAAATAGGCTATCACATGTGGGTTTGATATGACTGTGTAAAATTTAAAGCTATAGGGCCTGATTCACAAAATGGTGCAAACTGTTAAGCATGGGTGTGCTAAACAGTTAGCACGTGAAGTGCCATTTGTGGACTTTTGTGCGTGGAAAATGCTGTGAATCGCGCAAAAGACCCCAATCGCGGACTTTTGCGTGTGTAAAGTACCGTGATTTGTGGCAAATTGCGCGCGCAAAAGACCGCAATCATGCAAATCGCGGCACTTTGTGCGCGCAAAAGTCCGCGAACGGCACTTCACGTGCTAACTGTTTAGCACAACCGTGCTAAACAGTTTGCACCGCTTTGTGAATCAGGCCCATAGGCTTGCTTGACTTACCAAGAGTGAAAAGGAATAGTTTGCATATTTAGTAGCGGTGCATTGTGGGTAACCACAAATGTTCACTTATAGCTGAATTATTGCAGATTTTCTTCTGTTTTAAGAAGGCAAATTACACCAAGCTTTGATTTTTTTTTTAGTAGAAGGTCTTTTTGGTTCCTTTTATCCCCCTATACATTCCGAGTGGTTTGGGTCACCCTGAGCTGCTTGGTTACTCTGTTGTACTGGTCCAAGCCCCATCTCATACTGCCATATCAATCTCTGCTATGTACTGATGAGGACCAAAAGTCTGAAACAGGCTGTCACATCTGGGTTTGATATAGCTGTGTAAAATTTAAAGCTATAAACTTGCTATACACCAGTGGTTCTGGATGCTTGCTTGGATTACTAAGGTTGAAAAGGGATAATTTGCATATTTAAAAATGTTCACTTATAGCTGAATTATTGCAGATTTCCTTCTGTTTTAAAAAGGGAAATTACACCAATACAGTGGGGAGCATTGCAGGAAGTGACAACAGTGGATCGCACGCTGGAACACGGAAGAGGTGAGGCATCCCTGCCCGCTGCCTCTTACTAATAGTGGCGGCTGCTACTGTGCTTAAGCAGGAGGGGAGCGCACATGGGGGACACAGGTGAGGCAGGGGGGGTTCCTGCTGAGCTTAAGCTGCAGGGAGAATGCACATGGGGGACCCAGGTGAGGGGGGGTTCCTGCTGAGCTTAAGCTGGAGGGGGAGTGCACATGGGGGACCCAGGTGAGGGAGGGGGGTCCTGTTAAGCTTAAGCAGGAGGGGGAGGGTGGTCCTGCTGAGCTTAAGCAGGAGGGGGAGCGCACATGGGGGACCCAGGTGAGGGAGGGGGGGTTCCTGCTGAGCTTAAGCTGGAGGGGGAGTGCACATGGGGGACCCAGGTGAGGGAGGGGGGGTTCCTGCTGAGCTTAAGCTGGAGGGGGAGCACACATGGGGGACCCAGTTGAGGGGGGGGGGTCCGACCCCCCTCCCTGCCACTGTGCCTAATACCCCCTTCCTGCCCTCTACCCCCTTATGCGGCGTATGCTACGCTGCGGGTCGGCTAGTTACAAATATTTAACAAAACCTAACCCTACTCTCACACAGAACCCTCCCTCTACCTATGCCTAACCCTTAGACCCCCCTGGTGATGCCCAACCCTAAAACCCTTCTTCCTAAAGTCTAACCCTAAAACCCCCCTTTTCCGTAAATAACGTAAATACAAAAAGGGATACATTTCTAAGACAATACAATTCAAAATGATAATTTACGAAATGAAAATTCTCAAAAAGAATTTCAAAATGTTAAAAAAATGTAAAACAATAATTTACAAAATGATAATGGTAAAAACTAATGTAAAAGTGCTATTTTTCAAAACACTAATTCTCAAAACAAAAAATTTCTGTTGGACAAGCCTGGGGCCCGCTATTTATCGGGCACCCAAATTTCTTCTGTGGCGCCCAAAAGTTATATTTTGCATTAGCGCCTTTGGGGCGCCGAAATAGTCCATTAGCCGCAGGCGCCCTTATTTCCTGATTCCACCCCTAACTTCTACTCTCGGGGCTCTTAGCATTGTTTACCTTTCCTTTTTTGAGGTTTCCCTGATCTATTTCCCATCTGAGACCACTAGAACTCACCTAAACCTGCGGAGGCACATGTAGGTTCTAGGTCAACATCACTCCAATTGGAACATAGACTTAAGTCCCCGAAATAATTCCCTTCCTAGAGTTGAGCTTTAAATAAATTCCAAGAGTCCATCGTTTATTTTTGATTCTTGCTTTGCTTGTCTATTTTTTACAATGCTATCATCTTGCCGCTTTCCAAAAATATGAGATGTGGAAGTTCAGACTCCTGCAATGCTTCATTTTACTTGTCTCTCGCTCTCTCTTCCCTGATGCATCAGATGACTGACATAAAAACTGATGGCAATGAATAAGCAAAGAGAAGAGGAAGAAAAAAAATTCCAAGCCATACAGTCTGGAAATGAAAGAACCATGCTGAGTTTCAATACATTTTAGAATAAATGGGCAGCAGCTGAGTTCACACACAGCGAGAAGGCAACAGAAGAATGGACAGTTTAAACTCTGCTTTATAGAATTTGTTGCACTTCATAAGTCAGAGGAAAATACGGCAGGTAAAGTTGGCCATAAATTCCGTTGCCGGGAAATATTTCAGGGCCCATAATAGGAGCACTCAGGGGAGCCATGGATTCTAGGCTATTTTCTAGAGGAGAGGAGAAATTCACAATAAATATTATGTGAAGGGATGGCGAGAGAGGTTTTGTTAGCGGCTAATGTTGCTGAACAAGACTGCAGCCAAGCGGTCCGTAATGAAGTGCTGTGTGTTGTTATTTGGTGGAGAAGATACAAGAGCTTCATAAAAGCAGAAACTCATCTGAAAATGGCTGAAGGCAATAGTGTAGCCACAAAGGATAGAACCCTTTAATAGTGTCCAGAGAACTTAGATCCCAGTTACTCTCTGCGTTTAATATAGTCAAGATCTGGCAACAACTGAGATGTTCTGGAGGTTGTCGAGTACCTCTCATAAATGGTAAAAGTCATTGCATTCTGAGAGGTAACTCTTTGTCTGACCATCGATAAGTGGGGGCACCTCCAGAACATATCAGTTATGGGCGTCAATTCACCAGAGGTTACCAACCTATTTATCTCTTGGGAGGTAATTTACCTCCTGTGATATCTCCAAATAGCAATTCTCCAGGAGTATAGGGGAAAATATCGACAGAGAGAAATGCAAGAGATAAATGTGAGATAAGTATGAGATAAATAAGTGATAGTTAGTAGTTAGTTTTTCTCCAAATCACAATTCACCAGGGAAGAAAGGGGGTGTGGCCATTCGTTATTTTTTCATCTCTTTATCCCCTGAATGAACCTGGAGATATCGTGGTTTTCACACAGCAGCTGCTGCTGTGGAAGATGGAGCTTTTTGAGCATACTCTGTTAGGCCTGGTGCACACCAAAAACCGCTAGCAGATCCGCAAAATTTTGAAACGCTTTTTCTTATTTTTCTGTAGCGTTTCAGCTAGCATTTTTGCGGTTTTGTGAAGCGTTTTTAGTGTAGTAGATTTCATGTATTGTTACAGTAAAGCTGTTACTGAACAGCTACTGTAACAAAAACCGCCTGGCAAACCGCTCTGAAGTGCCGTTTTTCAGAGCAGTTTGCGTTTTTCCTATACTTAACATTGAGGCAGAAACGCCTCCGCAATCCAAAATCTGCAGCAGCCCGGGAGTATGCGTTTCTGCAAAACGCCTCCCGCTCTGGTGTGCACCAGCCCATTGAAATACATTACCCAAGCGTATCCGCAGCCGCAAGCGGATCGCAAAACGCAGCCGAACCGCTCTGGTGTGCACTAGGCCTTAGAGCTTGCTTCTATTATGAGGAGACGAAGGCGCAGGAGGAGGGTCTGTTTAATCGCCCCTCGTATTTTTCGTGAGAGAACAGTTCTTGATAATTTTACTGAGACAGAGGTGGTGAAGTTCAGACTCACTCGTGATATGATTTATGATATGATCCGGCAGTAAAAGGCGGGAATACTCTGGTCAGGTAGTGGTAAAACTCCGCCTCCTACCCACAATGCTTTACTTTCAAGCTTACAGAAAGGAAAAGTATCCCATGTAAATCATTAATACCGATTACCTAACTCTCTGCTTTCTCACACTTTCCTCATGCATATCTCTCCATTATCCCCTGCTATCGAACACTTTTCTCTCTGTCCTCTCACACTGGTGAATTGACTCCAGAGTGTTAAAATACCTCATGAGATAAACTACCTACCTTTTCTCTCTTAGTAAATCCTCTCTGGTGAATTGACGCCATGGTCTGCAATTGCATCAGAAAACAGCAAAAGCCATTGCATGTTGGTGATAAGTGTATTTCTGACCATAGAAGAATAGGGAGGCATGAAAGACTGTACCTAAACAGCTTTACAATTCAGCCCCGCTGCTGCCCCATGTAATATTTTTTAGAGGCCCAACATGGCCTCCTTTTCTCCTGACATGTCCACTGCTGCCCCTGTATGCACATGTACGATGATGTCATCATTCACTGCAACATACCATGCTTCTGCCCATACCATGGGTACCAATTACAAGAACAGTAATTATGTCACATAGGGGTCAGAGGGTGGGCTGGGTGGAGGTCACTTTTATGTGTGTGTAGTGATGTTCGCTTAGAGTACGTCACTACTCGCAATTGAAATTTAAATTAGATAGCACTGCCCACAGCAGAGGAAGGATTAACTTACCTATGCCACCGTTTATAGCCATTGCGTTCTACTCACGGTCCACGTAATGCCACCACTTTCGGGTGTAAAGGTGGAAGTAGTGGAGTTACGTGGACCGTGAGTAGAACGCAACGGCTATAAGCGGTGGCATAGGTAAATTAACCCCCTCTGCCACGGGCAACACTATCTAATTTAAATTTCCATTATGAGTAGCTACGTACTCTACAATGCATTAGCCCTAACAGCCGTTTCCAACCAAAGTCAGGAACAGTAAATGTTACAATTATAGGTATCTCTGAGCTCAAGGATCCTTGGTGGAAACATTAGGGAAAACCCATGCCGGTCTTAAAAGTAAAAAAAGAAAAGAGAAGCATGCTATCTGATCCAGGGGCAGGGGGTGTTTTAGCTGGTTCAGGTTGCGTCCATTACCGCTAATCCCTGCTGCGCCTATGTCCAGTTCTTCATAACCTTCACCTCTGTGACCTTTGGGGTTGGGACACTGCAACTGAAACAGGGGCACTGAAAGCGGTGAGGAGGGCATGTTTTTCAAATTGGACAATGCCTCTGTGTCCGTCTTTTACATTTAAAACTTCCTCAAAAGTACACTTTCATTAATTAAAAAAAAAAAAACAGGCAACAAAGGTTTTCACATTTTTTTTTGTAATGGGTGGGGGGTTGGAAGTAAGAAACCTGGCTAGCCTACCGAGTGCAGCTTCTGGTAAAGGCCACAAGCATTGCAGACGTAGCCTCCGTTAGCATTCTTTCTCCACAGCGAAGTCTTTGTGGTCAGGCAATTGGCACAAAACACTCCGGAGCCTCTCCGCCTCTGCAAATTAAAGAAAACAAAACATACATCAGGCTTGAGACACGCTATAATTTCTTATGTAAAGTCAAATTAGAAAAGGTTTCCTGTAAGGCAGCCGAACAAGGTCTATTCTGGCGGGACATCCCTGGGCCAAGACTTCAGGCCAAATTAAGCACAAATGAAATTGTCTTCATCATAATTACATCTACTCGTTCTAATTAATGAATTAGCTTTTGGACAAACCGTATCCATTCGGACTGCTGGCTGAACCCGAGGATTAAATCTCCCTACGATTAAAATTGGCAGGAACATTTATAAAAGGAAATAAAAATGACAAAAGCTATAAAATAATTCACCTATGTTAACTTAAAGTCCACTAGACGACAAGTGCATAAATATTAAACACCTCGAAGCTGACTTACAACATTAAAGAGACTCTGTAACAACATTTTCAGCCTTATTTCTTCTATCCTATAAGTTCCTATACCTGTTCTAATGTGGTCTGTCTTACTGCAGCCTTTCCTAGTTGCCCAGTGGCTGTATTATCTCTGTTATATAATCTAATCTTCTTTCCTCTGACGGCTTTGTCGGGCTCAGGCACTCAGGCAGGAATGTGCAGCTCTGCTTGTGATAGGATAGAAGCTATACACACCCTCTCCAGGCCCCCAGCAGGCTCTGTGTGAGTCACAGACTAAGCTCCTCTCAGCCTATCACAAGCTGGTTAGCAGCCATGTCTTTTGTTTGTAAACACTGCCTAACACTGGCGATTACAAGGCAGGATTGCAGCAGGGAGTGGCAGAAACAGCACAGAGGGGCCCAGGAGAGCATAATTAATAGAATGGTATGCTTTTTATTGTAACAATTTTAAAGTACAGATTCTCTTTAAAAACTAAAAATATATTGCAATATATACTGCATTTGTACATGCACACCTTA